>NC_089503.1:379840651-380155387 GCF_036850995.1 Saccopteryx leptura
ACCAACCTGAGAGTCCCTGCTTCCCCAGAGCAGGGGCCAAGAACCGTTTCAGATTTGCATCCCCAGAAGGAACACATTTTTGCTTTTCACCCCGAGTCTAAGTGTATTAACTTACAAGGTTTCTACGTGTCATGCTGACAGCCAGTATATCAGGTAATAGAAGGAACAATGGTATTAAAGATAAAAATAAATATAAATGGAAATTTTACTATTTTTATTTGATTCCTGTCCGCTCACCCCAAATTCTGCTTTTTAACCTCAAGATTAAAATGCTCTCTACTTTGGAGGCCAGAGCTACAACAGACCAGGGGAGGAGCTTTAGCCATTGAGAACGCGGGTCATCACCCCGTTTGTCGGGGGCCCTTCCCCTCACCCAGCTCCGCCCCTCACCTTCCTAGCCTCAGTCAGCGTGCTGGTTCTCAGGCGGGAACCCAGTCCCTCGGATCGAGGTGAAACTTCAGACTTCCCTCCACCATGGACTCTTCCTGATTTCGTTTCATTTGGAGGGGGCGGGGAGCCATGGCGGGTCGTGGCTGGGCGTCCTCTGACTTCATGGGCGTTCCCACGCTGCCCGGAGCCTGGGCTCTGCGGCTTTGCCTCTGGCTGCAGGAGCGCGTGGACCTTGCGCTCTGTGATGTACGCCCCGCCGCCTGCTCTGCATCAGGCCCGTGCTGATTTAGTGGTGTTGTTGTACTTCTGGTGACATGTGTCCTCATCTGTAAAATGAGTGGGCCGGACGGTGTGACTGCTCAGGGCCCTTCCAGCTCCCACGAGCAGGGCTTCTCTAAATGCCGGCCGTGCGACTCGTGAGCGGCAGGGTAAGCGGCAGCCTCGGAGCGGACTGGGGGAGGGGTAAGCTGGATCGTAAGGAGAGAAGCGCCCCTCACCCCTGCAGTGGGTTCTCCGTGAGGGAAAGGCGTGGCAGGGCCAGGGTCCCCAAAGCAAGGGCAGCAAGCCTGTGGACCTCCGTGCCCTGAGCAGGGTCAGCAGCCCCCTGGTCCGGGGTCCAGGCCAGTCTTTGCTTGGAGCAAGGTGTCCTTGAGCAATTATTTCTTTTCTCAACCTCAGTTTCTTTTTCCAAAAGCACATAGACAATCGCTGTGGACCCTACCTACCATGGCTGTGGTCTAAATGGGTTATTTTCAGAATGAAGGTAATCAAATAAGTGAGGCAGGGTAGGGCGTGGCCAAATAAAATAGTTTTTGAAACTTGTTTCGGGGGTGTGTGTGTGTGTGTGTCTGTGTGTGTGTGTGTGTGTCTGTGTGTGTGTGTGTCTGTGTGTGTGTGTGTGTCTGTGTGTGTGTGTTTTTGCTAGGTCCCTGTACCAGTCAGGACCCCGAAAGGAAACAGAAGACACTGAATGAGAGTTTGAGTAGGGTTTAATAGAGACTATTGGCAAAGGCGGAGAATAGGGCAACCTTCCAAGCAGGAGCCAGGGCTCACAGCCACAGGGCTGTTCCTGCCCGTCGGGCAGAAGGAGCCCCTTCCAGTACCCAACAGGGGTGGCCATGTAGAAAAGGCCACCTTCAGAGGCACAGCGGCCTAGAGTGCAGGGACAGCCAGCTGGCTGCCACCAAGCAGGAAGGAAGCTGGGAGAGAAAACACCCCAAGCTCACTCTCCACCCTTCCCTGTCCCTCTGGAGCCCCCTGGAGGAACTTCCTTGGAAGCCAGAGGGCAGGGCCACACGGGCACAGAGCCTTACAGGCCCCGGGCAGAGGGCAGTGGACCCCGGGGCACAGGGATGGTTTCCGGCACAGGGAGATGTCAAATCTATTTCTTACCATGGATTGCAGACAAATACACTTCAAAGTCATTGTCCCTTAGAAGCCATGGTGGTGCTGGGAGCAGGCATGGAGGGTTACGGTCAGCCAGAAGGCTTGGTTCTGACTGCCACTGGCAAATGGGTGACCTTGGAGAGGCTACTGAACCCACCTGAGCCTTCGCTCCCATAGCTGCGCTGAGGGGGAGAATGGTGCCCACTACATCACTTATCCCAGGGCTAGAGGTAATGGTTGAGATGCCAGCCACGTGGGGTGCTCAGTGACAGCATACATCCTGTGTCCTAGGTGTGACGACAGGAAGTGTCAGCGGAGGACAGCAGCCCCCCCCCCCCAGCACGGGGGTGTGGGAGGAGTTGGGCCCGTCTCCGTCTCTGTGTCTTTAAACACCTCCCTGGTGTTGGAGGGGCCTTCCTTCTCCTCGCCCTCCCCACCCTGCCTTGGGTTTCTTTGCCGCGTGGGCAGGCAACTAAGGGTGGGATGATTTATAAATCCGGCGGTGTTTACTGCTTCTAGAGAGAGTAAGGCCAATTGTCAACAGAATTTACTGAGAAATGAAGTGGTGAGAAGGATTAAAGCCCAAGGAAGGAACCAGACCGGAGGAGCTTTTCTGGGAAACCTGAGGTTGGTGCGTGTTTTCCGTGTAATTCCCACGTGCAGCAGGGGCTCCTGGAGGCGGGGGGCCTGTTCCGACTCACCTGCAGCCACGACCTGGGTAAAACCCATGTCACCCCTTGCCCCTGCTCCAGGCCCCTGGCCCTCGGTCCCTTTATTTCTCTCCTTTACAAACACTGGGACTCCCTTTTCCTGACAAATCAAACCAGACCGCTCAGCCTTCCCTTCATTAATTGACTGCATCGTTTGGGAGCCTCAGTCTTCTCATCTGGAAAATGGAAACAGTGACTCCCGCATTCGCGGATGGCTGAGGGGTGGGGAAATAAAGTTCACCGAGAACCTGGGCCGGGCCAGGGAATGGGAACTGCTGGTCTGGCCGCCCCGGGGAAAGGTCCTGTACAGGGGAAAGCTCTGGCCTCCTCCCTCCCACCCACCCCAAACAGGCGCTTCTTCCTGCCAGATTGGCAGGCATTCTCCTCCAGGGATTAAATCAGTGGGTGCACTTGAAACCTGTACGGTTTTGTGAACCAATGTCATCCCAGTAAGTTCAATTAAAAAAATAGGAAAGTGGTTGGCACCGCTGAAGGCAGTCTGTGGCTCTGCAGAGGGTCAGGGATAACTCCGCCTGGTGCTGGGGAAAGGCGTGAGGACCGCTCTGCTGGAGGCTTCAGCTGCGTGCTCGTTAGCAGTAAAATCAGGGGCTTCACCCCTCATTTCAGCCACACACACACACACAAGCACGTAGTAGGCAGGGCTGCAGATCAGGTCTTTGGTAACAGATGAAGAGGATGGGGTGGGGGCAGCGGGGAGTTCTGCCTTGAATGCGATGACAAGACCCTGTGGCTCAGAGGACGTCTTTCACGACCGTCCCGGGTGCTGGCTGAGAGCAGGGTTCCAGAACCGGACTGCTCAGGCTGGGCTCTCATCCAAGTTGTCCCACTTTCCAGCTGGGTGGCCCTGGGCAAAAAAAGCCTCCCTGCGCCTGTCTGCTCTGAACGTGGAGATGAAAGGATGTCGTGAGGAGAGATGCTGAGGCAGCTCTCACGAGTCGGTCCAGGTCGGGAGGCGAGAGTCGGCCTGGTGCCGAGGAAGCCGGTAGGCGCCTAAGCGGTCATCGTCATCGTCGGCGTCCTCATCGTCACCCTCGTCACCTCCCTGAAACAGCTGCGTAGTGAGAGGAACCCGGGGCGAGGGAAGGAAGAACAGAGGTTCATTTCGTTACTATTATTTTCCCCCCCGAATATAGTATTCCCATGGGACCCAAGACAAGTCACCAACATCCTTATGCTCCACCGCGATAGAGTGGAGAGCACAAGACTCTGTGGGTGAGGAGAGAGCAAGGACAAGGACCACGCCTCCCACGTGGTCCTGTGGAGTTCCTGGCACACGCGGTTCCTTTGGCTCTGAGCTCGGTAAAAGTATGATCAGTTGCAAAATTCACAGACAAGTGCCAGTCAGTTGCAAAATGAATGGACCCCCTCAAACAGAAGGTGGAACGAAAGAAGTCAGAGGCAAAAGCATACAAGCTGGGCCATTGCATTTATAGAATAAGGGCAAAGCCAGGCAAAAACCGTATTCACGCTGTGACACATCGAGATCATTGTTCTTCTTAGGGGGCAGGGCAGTGGCTGGGAAGATGGCAGGGGAGGGTCCTGGGGGTCCCGAGGACACTGTCTTTCTCGATCTGGGTCCGGATGGCAGAGATGCACTCAGTGTGCAAAGATTCGTCAAGCTGTGCCTTTGTGATGTGTACGTATGTTTCATTGCAAATTTCCAATAGAAGCGGTTGCTTGGTGAAAGTGTAGCTTTTCCCTCTGCTGAGTATGTACATAAGTAACGTTTATGGCTGATGACAGAAATAAATCGCCAGTCGGGACGTGTGCGCTGCTAACCTCTGCGTAGGCTTCCCTCTCCGCCATCCTGGTGGGGGCTGGGGGGCACACTCCACTTTCACAGAGTGGGCAGTGGAGGCTTACGGAGGTTAAGTAACTTCCCTGCACCCCCAGGTCCCCTCCCCCTCCGGCTACCCCCCACCCTGGCAGCCAATAGTGAGTGCCCTGGGGATGGATATAGCACAGAACAGAAC
Organism: Saccopteryx leptura; assembly: GCF_036850995.1. Classification (NCBI taxonomy): domain Eukaryota; kingdom Metazoa; phylum Chordata; class Mammalia; order Chiroptera; family Emballonuridae; genus Saccopteryx; species Saccopteryx leptura. The sequence continues at coordinate 379,845,132 of NC_089503.1, forward strand.
CTGGCACACAACTAGTGCTCCATAAATGCTTAAGGGGGAGAGAGGGAGCAAGGACTGTCATTATACCACCACCAGTCACCCCGTCTTGGCATTCTGAAGCCGTTTTTCTTCTCCCTAATGCTAATTCTTATTCACTTATAAGCAGCACCAAAAGGCATTTAGCAGCTTTCTGTTGCTCGGTCTGAAACGCTCTGTCTTCTGGCCTGGCCTTCAAGCTGCACAGTTGTTTGGAGTGATGGAGAGGAGAGGAGATCCACTCTGCTCCCAGCAGGAGGCCAGCCTGGGGGGGGGGAGTGCGGGGGCAGCAGGGGAGAGATGAACTAGGCTGGGGCAGGGGGCTAGGGAACTGGACTCCTGCACCCCGCCGCCTCCCACCTGTGAACCCAGCACTCCGGCTCAGAGTGAGTAGATGGCCCCCATCCCCCATCCCAGGGCCTGGCTCCTGTCCCTGTCCTCCGCCATGACCCTTCCCACCCTGTTGGATTCTTTGTCTGGTTTAAGGTCAACAAATAGCCCAGTTTGGGCCAATTCATCACGAAACCAGCATTTACACTCCCCCAGCCAAAAGCCTGGTTCTCCTGGGGAGCCTTTGGAGTCCCCGGGACACAATACCCTCTTCTGACCCCAGAAGCTCGTCACAGCCCCCCTGGCCTTGGCAGGGACGTGGCTTCCCTGCCCTTTGGGAGGGCTCTGTCATTCGGCTGCTGCTTGTATTACACTGAGTCAACAGTCAATGAATAATGAATTATAATAATAACAACTTGAGAAAATTTATGCCCTAGCTTCAACTAGGTCCAAAACATAAAGGGAAAACTCGCTGTAATTTACACCTTGGGACCAGCAAGTGAATAATGCAGGCGTCATTCCCAGGAGACCTGCAAATCAACTCATTTAAATTAATAAATCCCACTCTCCTCTGTGCCGGGATAATAGGCTTATTTATGTGTCTTAAAATTGGCCGAAATATCCAAGTCAGGGAACAGAGCAATTAGAGTCCCTTCTTTATCCAGAGAGGCACTGTTTGAGCTTGCTAACTCTAATTTGGGCCGCACATAGGAAAAGGGAGAGAAAAAAATAATGATATTGAATCCAATCTGACACATGGATTGCTTCTAAATCTACATGCCGCCAAAGACCCAGACTGACTGAGTGTTTCACTTTCCCGTCACCTCTTTTGTATTTTCTGTGCAGAGTCCTCGTAGCCCGACAACCCTGACAGCACGCTTTCTCGAGGAAGGATTTGCCGGACTCAAGACTAGAAAATAGGGTTGGTGTTGACGGCTCCCTTCCCCCACTGAGATCCCATGTACTCGGGGCTGAAATGTAAAATATTTAACAAAATGGAGGGCTTGGCACTGACCGGCCAGTGTGGCCGTGGCCTGCAGGCCCTGGTGTTCGGTGATAAGTCTTCAGTTTCTGGAGTTTGTGGTGGTCAGTGTGGGAGGAGTCCTGGGAGAGAGGCCAGGGTAGGACGCCAGGGGGCTTGGGGCTGCAGCTCTCTGGCAATGGAGATGAAATTATTTCACTATTTCAGCAGTACAGATGACTGAGAGCAAGTCTGCCTCTCCCTGGCTGAGTAGCTCAGTTGGTTAGAGCATTGTTTTGATATATATCCAAGTTGCAGGTTCGATCCCCGGGCAGGGCACATGTAAGAATCAACCAATGAATGCATAAATAAGTTGGAAAACAAATCCATGTTTCTTTCTCTCTCTCTCTTCCTCTCTCTCTAAACTCAATAATTAAAAAGAAAAAAGTCCTCCTGTGCATGCTCTGAAGACTGGGGTTTGGGGAGCAGGTTCTAGATTGCCTTTTGCGGGTCATTTCTGTTCTCTTCCCTCTCACTGGCTTCCCCTTAGCCTGTCCCCCGCCCGTCTGTCACCCTGTGCCAGCGTTGGCTGTAAGGCAGTTCTGATAATAACCAGAGGGAGTTAGGTCACACTCCAAGGTGAAGGGCCGTCCCCAACACACTGCCCTCATGTCAGACAGTAGCTACAACTTGGGAGGGTCCCCTAGAGCACCACCTGGCCACAAACTCAGGGGTACCCACTACCTCTTCAAGTTTGATAACTCAATAGAAATTTTCATAGAAGCAAAGAAAGCACTCTGCTTATAATCACACTTTTATTATAAAGGATACAAATCCAAAGACACCCCAGTGAGGTCCGGGAGGGCCACACCCGCTCGGGACGCAGCAGCCTCACAGACCTTCGTGCGAATCGCTGCCCAGAGCAGCTCCCGAGCCATGGTGTCCGGAATTTCTGTGGGGATTCCATTAGCCATGATTGCAACACTCGGCCACCAGCTTAAACTCAACCTGGGGTCCCCCCGCCCATCCCAGGAAATCAGGGTGATGTTATGTGGCTCAAAGTCCCAGCCATCTAATCACGCGGCTGGGTCTTCCTGGAAGGCCAGCCCGCAGCCTGAGTCTCCTCGTTACCATGAACTCAGATGTCGTGTGAGGGCCCACCGTGAAACGAGTAACATGGGAAATTCCAAATGTAGGGGTTCTCTCCCAGGACCCCGGAACACAGACCTGCCAAATTCTTTATTATACAAAATATGATTGACACGGACATGCCTCAGCTGAGGCCTGGCTTCCGTGTGCATTAGGTAGGTCCTGGAATGCCGGTGTGTGTGTGAGCGCCCACCCGGGGGTCTCTGAGAAGTGAAAAGAGTGAGGACCACGCGAGGAAGCAGACAGGGCCTTCCGCCATTAGGAGGTGAGCCCTCGCCTCAGGTCGGGTGAAACCTCATCCTCAGGAAGGGCAAGGACAAGTAGCGATTCTACCGCCAAGGGCGGCAATGTGCTCTTGGGAGTGTGCCCGTGGGCGAGAAGGTAGGAAGTGAGAATGAGGCCAGAGGATGGAAAAGACGGGGGGGGGGGGGGGCAGTTAGTGGCGACATCTAATAGGAAATGAAATGTCAGAGCTGGGAGAAGCCTCTGTCCATGATCTTGTGTGTTTAGACACATGTATCTGTGCCCGTGTACAAACATGTGAGCATGTGCGAAGATGAAAGAGAAAGGTTAAGTTGACCATAGTCTTCATTCAGATTTAGGATGCAACCCAGGGGTCAGGAACCTTTTTGGCTGAGAGAGCCACATATTTTATTTTATTTTATTTTATTTTATTTTATTTTATTTTATTTTATTTTATTTTACATTAAACTAGTTTTAATTCAACGCCACATATTTTAAAATGTAATTCCGTGAGAGCCATACAACGACCCGTGTACGTTACGCATTATCCAATAAAAATTTGGTGTTGTCCCAGAGGACAGCTGTGATTGGCTCCAGCCATCCGCAACCATGAACATGAGCGGTAGGAAATGAATGGATTGTAATACATGAGAATGTGTTGTATTTTTAACGTTATTATTATTTTTTTATTAAAGATTTGTCTGTGAGCCAGATGCAGCCATCAAAAGAGCCGCATCTGGCTCGCGAGCCATAGGTTTCCGACCCCTGTGCTAACCCCTCAGACACAAGCTGGGCCAACGGTTGATAAATGGTGCCCTTCTCACGACCACTCTTCATGAACCCCTCACACAGTGTTTGCTTCCTGTCCCCATGACCTTGGGCTCTGCCAGATCCCCGGGGACAGAACACACATCCACGAGGACCCACTGAACTTGAAGCTATGATGACAACACGGTCACTTTGGGCTCCTTCTGCCGAGTGACCAGCCTGCAAAGAAAGGAGTTACTACACGAGTGGAAGTCACTGGCCCTGACCACCACGAGGAGAGGAGTCGAGGTTGCTGTCACACCTCGGGGGACGGGAGAAGCATGTCTGAAACAGAGGAATACCTGAGCTGTCTCTTGGACCTCCACGCCTGGCAACGGCCAAGACAAGGGCTGCAATCACAGCCTGACCATGGCAAGGCAACAAAGAACTCAGGCCCCTTGAAATAAGTCTCAGTAGCATCTCACCAGGCAGGCAGCCCAGACCGGCTACCAAGGGAGAGAGAGATCTAAGATGCATGCTGGAGGAGGACGAATCTCACTTATGGTCTCAGGACAAGTTGCGGACACAAGGACTAGAGTAGTTCCATTTACTTTCCTGTGTTATGCTTGGGCAGAAATGTAGGCAGCTGCCGCCCTGAAGGAGACTCTGACTCTGTGAGGACTGGACATAGTGGAGGCCCAAGAGGGTTTGATTGCTTCGGGGGGGTGGATGGTACCAGACACCTCTTCTCTCTTACTTCACACCTTCTTGTCCCCACTTCTCACTCCAGTCTCTGTTGTAGCCATTGGCCCTGTGCATGCGACAACCAGCGCCATTCAGGTGACAATGTCACCGCACCTGACATGGGTTCACGCCACGTGCCTCTCACTTCCCGTGCTGGGGCTTCTCGGACACTGAGGCGCGGGTCCAGGCAGAGGCCCACTCGGCATGCGCACACAGGACACGCAGGAGTGTGCGGCAGTCGTGACCCGGGAGGCCAGACTGACCGGCAGGGGAAGGAAGACCCTGGAAGGGTGCTTCCCCCTTTATTCTCTAAGCGGAAAGTTCTGAGATGTGTTTTTCCCAGGAGCCTGACCAAATCACAGCCCAGTGGCCAATGCCAGTAGCCAACCCCTTAATGCATTCTCCTTTTGGCCTCCTCCCTTCCCAATTTCACTCTCCTGTCCTCCCTCTTGCCTCATGGAATCACGTATCAGAGAAACCGCCCATGTTCAAGCCTCTGTCTTGGATTCTGCACTTGCTGGTGGTGGCTGGGGTGGGGAGGGGAGAGCAGTCTAAGACATTCCCCCACTGTCTATTCTTAATGCAGAAGCTGGAGTGATCTGTACATGAGTTAGATCATGAATCCTTGGCTCCAAATCCTCCAGTGAGTCCCAGAGTCCTGCCCCCACTTTGTGGCAGCCACCCTGTAGGGCCAGTAGTCACTGCTGTCATGGACGTGCACTTGCAGGTTCTCATTAGATTTGGACAGACGGTAAAGAAACAGTGGAGCCAAAAAATGGTGGGCCATTCCTTTATTAAAGTCTTGAACCGGCCGACGACGAGCAACACACACAGGGAAAAAATATAAATATTTGCCTGTCACTCAGGGCTCCCAAAGCCACTGACACATTCTCCAGTTCCACAACTAGGAGAATCTACTCCGGTTTCTCCTAGAATCAAAGGCCCCACCAGTCTCAGTGGAGCTTGCAAAGCCCCTCAGCTCTGGTTCCCCATCTGCACACCTCTCTCCCTGCAAAGCATGGCTTCTTTCTCTCTTTCCCTGCCAACATGCCTTCTTTCTCTTCTTCTCCGCTCTTTTTTTTTTTTTTTTTTTTTGTATTTTTCTGAAGCTGGAAACGAGGAGAGACAGTCAGATAGACTCCCGCATGCGCCCGACGGGGATCCACCTGGCACGCCCACCAGGGGCGATGCTCTGCCCACCAGGGGGCAATGCTCTGCCCCTCCGGGGCGTCGCTCTGCTGCGACCAGAGCCACTCTAGCGCCTGGGGCAGAGGCCAAGGAGCCATCCCCAGCACCCGGGCCATCTTTGCTCCAATGGAGCCTTGGCTGCGGGAGGGGAAGAGAGAGACAGAGAGGAAGGGGGGGGGGAGAAGCAAATGGGCGCTTCTCCTGTGTGCCCTGGTCGGGAATCGAACCCGGGTCCCCCGCACGCCAGGTCGACGCTCTACTGCTGAGCCAACCGGCCAGGGCTTCTTCGCTCTTTTTAAAACCTTCTAGTGCAAAAAAACCTCTTCTCCAGCAAACAGCAAGACAATGGCCCTCCTCAAGCAGGAAGGTAATTTGCAATTTCACAGACCACATATACCTGCCCAGCCCCCAGTGCAAACTGCAAGCGAGCAAACATAAAAATCATATTTTGCAAACTTATTTGACCAGCACATCCCAACTCTTTAAAGTAGTCAGAGACCCCCAAAGTAGATGCTCTTTTCCTAGGAGGCCTGGCACGATTTGACCCCCCACCCATTACCTCTCTGACCTCATGCTCAACCGCTTCCCCTTCAGCCTCTTGACTGGTCCTGGGGCACCTGGCCAGCTCTCCCTCGGGGCTTGCTGTGCCTGTCCCTCCACCTGGGACACTGCTCCTCCAGATGTCTGCGTGGACGACTACACGACTCTTCCCATCTCTCCACCAGCGGTATCTCAGGGTAACCTGACCAGCAGTCCCGATTTGCCTGCCACTCGGAAGCTCCCCAGGACGTGGGACTTTCAGTGCTAACACGAGGACAAAGAGAGATGGTTGGTCACCCTATTTCAATGAGACCGGACTCTTGTATTTAATATGTCAACCCCTCCCACTGCCTCCCCTCACATCCCTGATTCCCACTGACTGCGCTGTTGTTACTTGTCCTTCTTCCTTTCGTAGCAGGACCGCCCCTGACCTGCTCTATAGTGACTTGTGCATGCTGTGCAGCAGTTAGCCTTCTGCTGCGTCCCTAGCATCTAGAACAAGCAAGCACAGTGCTGCTCAGGGTGTGGTCCCCAGACCAGCAGCATCAGGATCGCCCGGGAGCTTGTTAGAGATGCGGATTCTCGGGTTCTGCTCCTGACCCACTGAATGAGACAGCCTGGGGGTGAGCCCAGGGAGCCCCGTGTTAACAAGCCCCGCCCCCTAGGAGATCGCCAGGCACACCAAGAGTAAGAGGCACTGCCCAGAGCACGTAGGAGGTGTTTGCTGGGAGAATTAATGGTCCCCGTGGGGTAGACCGTCTTCATCCAATTTACAGAAACAGGTTCTCTGTGGGCTCTGTCTCCAATAGGATCTGCCTCTGCATTGAAGATTTGTCGCTTGGAACCAGGGAGGGGATTTCTCTCCCAGCCTGTGAGCTCCAACTTGAGAGCTCAGAGGTCATCACGCAGGCTTCCTGCCCGCAGTGACGAGCATCTTGGTGCTGGCTTTATCTCGAAACGGAGAAGGCGTGAGAGAATTAGAGCTGCCCTTACATGTTCCCATGGTACCCGAGCTGTTTTCCTTTCCTTTGACCCGGGAACCTCAATCAGCACTATTCTGGTGAATTACTTCAAAGGGACAGAAGGGGTGGAGCAGGAGAGAGACAGCAGATCTCCACCTTTACTGAGAAATCTAACAATTTTGAACTGCAGCAGGAAGGATTAAGGCTAGCCTTCAGGAAGGACTTTCTGAAAGCCAAGGAAAGGGAGTGGGACCTAGGGGACTGTGAAGCCCTCTCAGACGATGCCGGAGGTGGGGTTGGTCTCACGTGTGCGCAGAGGAACCGACCATGAGTCTCTCGGGACTCTGGCGACTGGCTGAGGGGTGACTGTCTTCTGATGAGGAGTCAGAGGAGCAGAGGTGTCCTTCACTCACCAGCCATGTGGACTTGAACTCATTTTTCCTCACTTTCTGCCTCAACCTTGGCACTATTGATATATTAGACAGAGCAATTCTTTGTTGAGGGGGCTGCCTTGTGCATAGTAGGATGTCTAGCAGTATCCCTGGCCTCTAGCCTTGTGCATAGTAGGATGTCTAGCAGTATCCCTGGCCTCTCGCCTTGTGCACAGTAGGATGTCTAGCGGTATCCCTGGCCTCTCGCCTTGTGCACAGTAGGATGTCTAGCAGTATCCCTGGCCTCTCGCCTTGTGCACAGTAGGATGTCTAGCGGTATCCCTGGCCTCTCGCCTTGTGCATAGTAGGATGTCTAGCGGTATCCCTGGCCTCTCGCCTTGTGCATAGTAGGATGTCTAGCAGTATCCCTGGCCTCTGGCCTTGTGCACAGTAGGATGTCTAGCAGTATCCCTGGCCTCTGGCCTTGTGCACAGTAGGATGTCTAGCAGTATCCCTGGCCTCTAGCCTCTGTGTATCAATAGCAGCCTCCTCCCCAGCTGTGACAGTGACGGGAGCTCTAACTGCGCCAGGAGAAGCCGTAGGGCCTTCTCAGTCCCAGCAGCTCAAATAGAGCACCGCCCCATGGCACTTGGGACAGCAGAATCATGTCAGGGCCTGACTCCAAGGGTCAGACTGTGTGGCCACCACGTCACATGCTCTGTGGGCCACCAACACGCCAGCCTGGCTCTGTTGACTTCCTTCAGAATGCCTGTGTTCCAGGCCTGCGGGCAGCATCTCCAATGCCCGTCTCGTCTGGGGAGTTCCAATCCTGACAGCTGGTGAGGGAGGGGGCGCTGATGTCCTACGCCGGAATACCCCTCTTGTTGGAAAACCAGTACCTCCCTCTACCCCCCAGGCCACACTTTTCTCTGGAAATCAAGGTTCCAAAGTCAGAGCCAACAGATGGAAATGTTACTGTCAGATTCCCAGTCTGAGATATTTTTGAGCTATTATCTCCTGAAAGACGCTTCTTGGGTGAGGTTAGCGAGGCAAGGTCTTGCTAGTACAGGATCATAGCCTGTCCTTATCTAAAACTTTTATGTGTTGTTCACTGTGACTGTTTTTGCTTTCATTTTTGATATTTTACATATTAGAAGATTATTTGACCCAGTGGTAGAGCATCGACCCGGCAGTATGTGGGAGTCCCAGATTTGATTCCTGGTCAGAGCACAGGAGAAGCGACCATCTGCTTCTCCTCCCCTCCCTCTCTTCCTCCCTCTTCTCTCCTCTTTCTCTCTCTTCCCCTCCCACAGCCATGGCTTTATTGATTCGGGCTCTGAGGATGGCTCTGTGGAGCCTCAACCTCAGGTGCTAAAAATAGCTTGTTTGTCAGCATGGCCCCAGATAGGCAGAGCTTCAGCCCCAGATGGGGGTTGCCGGGTGGATCCCAGCCAGGGCACATGTGGGACTCAGTCTCTCTATCTCCCCTACTTTCACTTTAAAAAATGATTTAATTACTGAGTTATTTAGAGTTCCTTTGAAACGTCCCCTACCCACGGTCTCACTTGCCTCCCTCTAGTGCTGGCACCACCAAGGGTTTATGATGCAGAACAGCAGGACTAGGGGGTGAGAAGCATGGTGAAGGGAGCAACCGAGGCTTAACCTGAGGGCCCAGAGCACCTGGTGTTGCAGAAGCCCCTGCAGGGACTGCTCAGCCTGAATACACTGAAGATAAACTAGACAGAGCCTCCCAGCCCTGGCCTCAGTGAATGAATGGTTCTAGGATGCTACACATCATTCATTCATTTATTCACAAGCATTCTCCGAGGGCCTGCTCTGGGGCAGACACCCGCGAGACCAATAGGGTGACGCTGACTTCCAGGCAGGAAAGCAGGCTCATGAACAAACGTAGCCTAACGCCAGTGATAAGGACTGTACAAAGCCCCCTGGAAGCCCGCTCGCGCGGTGATTCATCGAATCTGGTCTGCGGGGACAGAACTCAAAGGCAAGACTCAGCCTCAGCCCAAGAGAGGACTCCTCAACCACAGGTCATTTTCCAAGTTTGCTAACAAGCTGCCAGCGTCTCCGCGGTGAGATATGAGCTGGGGATTTACTTAGCTTCATTTCCTTTAATCGCTTAGGTGGCAATCAAGGGACTCTCTACTCCCCTTCATAGAGCCGAGGCTCCGCCGGGTGGAAACAATTAATGAAATGATTCCCACGTAATTAGGGGGCTTAATTGATGAAAAGCTGCAGTACGGTATTTCGCTGCCCACTCTCTTTTTTGTTTTGAGTTTCAGGACGGCGGGAGGCAGGGAGGGAGGTACTGTCAGGGAAGAAACAGAAGGAGAATAATATGCTTGGGAACAATGAATGGGCGAACCCCCCTCCCATTTTACAGGTGCAGGGACTGAGGCCAATGGATGCGTTCGGAATGCCAGCCTAAAGAGAGACCGCAGTGCAGGCCCCCGGGTGGGGGAGGAGTGGGGCTGGGGCATGCTCTGCCCCCCCCCACCGCAGGTATACAGGGGCATGAGCAGCGTCCTTTAAGAGATTAAAGGGGGGCCCTGGCTGGTTGGCTCAGCAGTAGAGCATTAGCCCAGTGTGTGGAAGTCCCGGGTTCAATTCCTGGCCAGGGCACACAGGAGAAGCACCCATCTGCTTCTCCACCCCTCCCCCTCTCCTTTCTCTTTATCTCTCTCTTCCTCTCCCACAGCCAAAGCTCCACTGGAGCAAAGTTGGCCCCGGGCGCTGAGGATGGCTCCTTGGCTTCCGCCTCAGGTGCTAGAATGTCTCCGATTGCAGCAGAGCATCGCCCCCTGGTGGGCATGCCGGGTGGATCCTGGTGGGGCGCCTGCAGGAATCTGTCTGACTGCCTCTCCACTTCTCACTTCAAAAAAAATACAATAAAAAATGAGATTAAAGTGGGGACAGAGGTAGACTTGACTTGGGCTGGTGACCACACAATGCAATATACAGGTGATGTATTGTAGAATTGTGCACCTGGAACCTGTACAATTTTATTGACCAATGTCACCCCCATAAATTCAATACAAATGTTTAAACATTTTAATTAAGCAGATAATCCTGACAGTGGTGATGGACAGAGCGAATGAGCAAGCATTTGGTCTGCGGCAGGGGTCCCCTCGGCTGGTGCCGGGTGCTCTGCCCTCTGGGGAGGGGAGGGGGGCTGGGTAGCTGAGAGGAGGTGGCCGTTGCGCCCGGTAGGACTCTGGCGCTCGTCCCCATCAGCCCGGCGCACACCTTGCTGTCCCTCCAGGTCCCCTGCAGAGGAGACGTCTGCTCTCTCACATTTTTCTCTCTGGTCCTGCAAGGAGGGAGGACGGGAAACACCATCAGTGTCAGCTTCCAGTCGAGGAGACTGGCATTCAGAAATGTTTGGTGAGTTGCCCAGAAGTATTTGCTCAGCAAATGGCTGACAGACCCTGCCCTGCTGCCCAGACCGACCGCTCACGGTACCTTCTGCCCAGTCCTGCGGGGGCCCCGCTCCTGGAACACAGGTCAGGGCGGCTGGCCTCTCCGCTGGCCTCTCCGCTGGCCTCTCCGCTGGCCTCTCCGCCGGCCTCCACCAGGGCTGGAAACCCAGCGAGACTGTCTTTGCAGAGTTGTTTTCCTGTAGCTTCAGCCCAGCTCCCTTTCAAGATTCCCTGCACTAGGAACCAGGTCTTCCCCCCGCTGTTAGCCTGGTGCCAGCATAGGGCCTGGCCCGGTATGTGTTCTAGAAACACTGCTTCCCCTGCCCTGCCCCCTGTGTGGCCGAGCCTCGTAACACCCGGGGGAGAGGGGGCTGGGAGCCTCTGGTCACCCGCACGCAAGGCAGCTGGTTCATTTCCTGGGAACTGGCATGCAGGGGCCTTTCTCTCCGACACGGAACTGAGAACGCAGAGGCCCGGGGCTCAAGGCGGTGCCGCGGAGGGAGGAGGGAAGCCTGCCCGCGGGGCGCCAGGGACCCTCAGCTCTGCCTGAGCGGGCAGCTGGCCCAGCCCCAGCCTACCCTGGCTTCAGGAACCTCAGGTCCCAGGGCTGCCAGAACTCGGCTTGGTCAAGGAGGCAGAAATCTATATTTCTAGATGAGATTTCCTGACTTGACAGTGTTGGCGTTAAATTCGTCTTTTTAAAAAGATAGTGTGTTCGGGTCAAACCAGTCACAAATTCCGGACTGCTTGTTGGCGGACTTTTAGCACTTTCTTCGGCACAAGGCTGAAAAGCTCCCAGGAAGAGGCGAGGTGTGTAAGTATCTATAGGTGGGGGCCCGTCATGTCCTCCCCTCCACCTTCCCCTGGAATCTCGTGTGGGAGGCCATTGCTCCCCTGGGCTGGACTTGAAACTAGACTTCGCCGGCCCCCTGTGGCTCTTCCCTGTGTCCATAAACACTATCCCCCGACCTGGTGTTCCTGGGGCCCCTCTCTCCCCCACCTCAGCCCTCTCCTTCCTTCCTCGTGGGTAAATGAGGGGGGGGGGACCATCAAAGCCCCAGCCTTCCACGGCTGGGCAATGTTCACCCAACGTCTTCTCGGCAAATCTTTGTGTTTTCAATTACCTCCGCCCGCGCCTCCGGGGAGCCCAGCCGAAGCGGAGGATTAGTGGAATAATAAGTTTAAATTATTTAGTGTTTTCTGCCCCCGTCTTTATTCTGTGGCAATATTGAATCTAATCCCAGGTCCAGATGCATCGGGTGATACATGACAGGTGATGGCCACTAACTGATCTCGTTTTTAAATTAATATGCAAATTTCCGCCCACAGCTGCAGAATAGAAGCGGCAAGTCGCAGACGGCAGGGAAGGAGAGGGGGCGAGGAGGACACTGTGTGCCCCTTTCTTCCCGGACCCTGATCAGAATCTTCCCATGAGCGGCGCGACAGCACGGATCATCTCCGTGGTGCAGCAGAGCCCCCCGGGCCCACGGTCACCTCCCTCTGCCGGGAGGTCGTGGGGTCTTTGAGGGACAGCGCTGGGCTGGCGGGGAATCCATCCGCACTTCACAGCTGAAGGAGCTGAGGTCCGGAGTTGTAAAGCATGTCGGGGGGCAAGGCTGCGGCCCCCGACCAGCTGGGGTCCCCCTGTATCAGCGGGGGTCCCCCTGTGTCAGCTGGGGTCCCCCTGTGTCAGCGGGGGTCCCCCTGTGTCAGCTGGGGTCCCCCTGTGTCAGCGGGGTCCCCCTGTGTCAGCGGGGGTTCCCCTGTGTCAGCTGGGGTCCCCCTGTATCAGCAGGGTCCCCCTGTATCAGCGGGTGTCCCCCTGTGTCAGCTGGGGTCCCCCTGTATCAGCAGGGTCCCCCTGTATCAGCGGGTGTCCCCCTGTGTCAGCTGGGGTCCCCCTGTATCAGCGGGGTTCCCCTGTGTCAGCGGGGTCCCCCTGTGTCAGCTGGGGTCCCCCTGTGTCAGCGGGGTCCCCCTGTGTCAGCAGGGATCCCCCTGTGTCAGCGGGAAGGCCGGAGAGACCAGCCTTCCCCCACGTCAGCCGCAGGAGAAAGGAGATCCCCTCTGCTCCTGACTCTGAGGATCCACCCCTTCTGGTTCCAGAAGCAGGTCCAGTCTTGTGCCGGATCCTCGGTGGGGCCACACACCGGGCCCGGTCGGAGGGCTGACCCTTCCCGATGACCCCAGCTGGACGACTGAAGTCGTCAGTGAAGCCATGAGTAGGGAGGGGCGGGGGGCACACAGCCGGGCAGCCACTTCCTACGTGCCAGTCGTTGTGTGAGCACTGGGCAGGAGACTTTGTCCTGTAGGTTAATTTAATCATCCATTTCACCCAGCAGATGGGAAAGGCAAGTCCCAGCCAGTGACCCACCCAGGGGAGAGAGTGAACTCCGGGGTGGGCCTGGATTCCACGACTCCTCAGCCTGTCCCGTGCTCGCCCTGTCTCCCAGTCCTGCTCTTTGCTCTTAGGCTGGGTACCCATGATCCCCAGATCAGGGTTGGATCCGCCTGGATTCCCTCTGTTTATTGTGCAAAGGCTCCTGGGAAAATGAGCCGGCATCTTCCCAGCTCAACCTGAAAGATGGGTTCCTGGGAGGACAGGGGCCGCTGGCGCAGACGACCCCCAGCTAGTGAAGAGGACGTGGTGGTTCCCCGGGAGGGAGCTGGGTCCAGGCGTGGGCTGTGGTGGTCCAAATCCCGACCTCTGTGAAGCATCATTAGGCGGGATCGTCTCAGCAGGAGTCCGGCTCCTTAATCACTTAATCTTGTTACTGGTTTCCATGATGTGTATTTACCCGCCTGTCCTTGCTGATATTAGAGCCGCATCTAAGATTGTGGGCCTGTCGGATCCTGGAAGAGGGAAGGCATTCTGAATGAAGGGGAGGCAGTCTGGACGGAGGGGGCAGTCTGGACGGAGGGGGCAGTCTGGACGGAGGGGGGCAGTCTGGACAGAGGGGACAGCCCCTACTCATGGCTTCACTGACGACTTCAGTCGTCCAGCTGGGGTCATCGGGAAGGGTCAGCCCTCCGACCGGGCCCGGTGTGTGGCCCCACCGAGGATCCGGCACAAAACTGAACCTGCTTCTGGAACCAGAAGGGGTGGATCCTCAGAGTCAGGAGCGGAGGGGATCTCCTTTCTCCTGCGGCTGACGTGGGGGAAGGCTGGTCTCTCCGGCCTTCCCGCTGACACAGGGGGACCCCCGCTGACACAGGGGGATCCCCGCTGACACAGGGGAACCCCCGCTGATACAGGGGGACCCCAGCTGACACAGGGGAACCCCCGCTGACACAGGGGGACCCCGCTGATACAGGGGACCCCGCTGATACAGGGGGACCCCAGCTGGTCGGGGGCCGCAGCCTTGCCCCCGACATGCTTTACAACTCCAGACCTCAGTTCCTTCAGCTGTGAAGTGCGGATGGATTCCTCGCCAGCCCAGCGCTGTCCCTCAAAGACCCCACGGCCTCCCGGCAGAGGGAGGTGACCGTGGGCCCGGGGGGGCTCTGCTGCACCACGGAGATGATCCGTGCTGTCGTGCCGCTCGTGGGAAGATTCTGATCAGGGTCCAGGAAGAAAGGGGCACACAGTGTCCTCCTCACCCCCTCTCCTTCCCTGCCGTCCGCGACTTGCCGCTTCTATTCCGCAGCTGTGGGCGGAAATTTGCATATTAACTCAGAGTGGGCAGTCTGGACGGAGGGGACAGTCTGGATGAGGGGGCAGTCTGGACGGAGGGGACAGTCTGGACGGAGGGGGCAGTCTGGACGGAGGGGACAGTCTGGGCAGAGGAGGCAGTCTGGACGGAGGGGACAGTCTGGACGGAGGGGGCAGTCTGGACGGAGGGGACAGTCTGGACGGAGGGGGCAGTCTGGACGGAGGGGACAGTCTGGGCAGAGGAGGCAGTCTGGACGGAGGGGACAGTCTGGACGGAGGGGGCAGTCTGGACGGAGGGGACAGTCTGGACGGAGGAGGCAGTCTGGACGGAGGGGGCAGTCTGGACGGAGGGGACAGTCTGGATGGAGGGGACAGTCTGGACGGAGGGGGCAGTCTGAATGAAGGGGAGGCAGTCTGGACGGAGGGGGCAGTCTGGACGGAGGGGGACAGTCTGGACGGAGGGGGCAGTCTGGACGGAGGGGGCAGTCTGGACGGAGGAGGCAGTCTGGACGGAGGGGGCAGTCTGGACGGAACACTGCAGGAGGCTGGGCCCAGTGGCTCATGGAGCCCCCTCCTCACCGTCCCCGGACTCAGGTTCCTCCATGGAAAGCAGTGACACAGAAGCCGGCCTCCCAGGGGAGTCAGGGAGGAGGGAGGAGAAGGAGATTCTCAGGCTGTCCTAACCAGTAAGACGGCCACTAGCCACACATGGCTGCTTACGTTTAAATTAGTTAACATTTAATAAAACTAAAAATTCAGTCCCTCAGCCATTCTAACATCCACACCAGCATTCCGTGGCCGCACATGGCTAGAGGCCATGTAGAGAGCACGTCTTGCGTCAGCATGTAGAGAGCATTTCCATTGTCACAGAAAGTTCTGCGGGACAGTGACATTCTCAGGTGTTCTGTTTCCTGCTTTGGTTCCCAGGAGAGTCTTCCTGGTCCCCTGGACCTTCCATCCACCTGCCGCCCCTGGTTCAGAGCTCTGCCGGAGGCGGAGCCCGGGATGTGGCACCCACTGTCCACAACTGGAGGAGGGGACAAGGTGACCTCATTTATCCATCTGCAAGTCAAGCCATTTATGTTTCAGCAAGAGTAGCTCACTGTACCAGGCCATTAAAAGCCAATAGCATTTCCATTGGTCTTATAAGCAACCAGTTATACATCGATGTGGATCCCTTTGACTCAGAGATTTCAAAGAAAAGCAATGAGACAGCACCAAAAATGAGGCAGTGTTGTTTTCCGGGGGTGAGATTTGTCCCCTGTTCATCCTTTCCTTCCAAAATGAAAGTGTTTGTTCCAGTGCAGGACCGCTGCCCAGAGGAACCCATGGTTTTCCGATGGGCGTGTTTGTTCCAGTGCAGGACCACTGCCCAGAGGAACCCACGGTTTTCCGATGGGCGTGTTTGTTCCAGTGCAGGACCGCCGCCCAGAGGAACCCACGGTTTTCCGATGGGCTGCGCTGAGGACCGAGGGAAAGGGGGACGGCGGGAGGAAGCTTCAGAGAGGCAGAGAGGGTCGGGACGCGCACCAAGCCCCCTGGACTTGCACAGCTCCGTGAAGGGTCACGCCGGGTGTGACAGGCAGACTGTGTCATCGTGTGTGGTGCTTACCACGTATCAACGAGGAGCCGGGGCACTTTCTCCGTTCGTGCCCACTGTGCAGATGAGGGGACTGAGACTCCCAGAGGGGAAGGGATCTCCTTCTCCTCCCTCCTCTTGCACCACGTGGCGGTCCTTCGTCATGCCGTGTTGACTCTGGGCCGTGGACAGCGGTGGCGGCGGCCGCAGTGGCCCTGAGCAGACTGTGAAGCACCAGGAACCGTGTTGTGTGCTGCTGAGAACAGGATGTCCTAGCGGTGGGCGCAGGTGTGACGGCAGGAGGGGGCCTGCAGAAGGGAGCAGCGGGGGTAGGGGCGGGGGTGGAGCAGCTTGGGGAGCTCAGCCCGGACGGGCCTGGCAGGGCCGGGGAGGGTGTGCGGCCCATAGCATGGGATGGCTGGGGAGCTCAGCCCGGACGGGCCTGGCAGGGCCGGGGAGGGTGTGCGGCCCGTAGCATGGGATGGCTGGGGAGGGTGTGCGGCCCATAGCATGGGATGGCTGGGGAGCTCAGCCCGGACGGGCCTGGCAGGGCCGGGGAGGGTGTGCAGCCCGTAGCATGGGATGGCTGGGAAGGAGAGACCCCTCGCAATCCGCCACTGGGTCACCGGCAAAGCCAGACCAGCTGGGATTCCCCCCCACACACCTGCCCTCAGCATGAGCTAGGAGGTGAACAGTGAGGCTGTGGACAAACTTTCAGGTATACATTCATCTCGGGGGCAATTAAGTTATTCTCAATCAAGTTCTTTTTGTTACAAGTTGTATAGCAGTCTGATTATCAGTGTGCACCTCCCCCCCACTCCAAATTAGGGGGCTAGTTGCCTTGACTGCTATTTCACAAACATTTTTAGCAGTGATGCAGACACGTGTACTTCACATTGTGACTCAGCGCGCGCGCACACACACACACACACACGCACACATCTATGAACTAACAAGCCTCTCAGAACGGTGGACTTACGTTGCATTTTGACATTTTCTCTCCCCCCTCGTCTTGTCTCTTTTCTTTTTTCCTTTTACTCTGTTTCATTTGGGAAAATGCTGGTTACAACATGCTCCATTGATTTTGCTCCTCGCTAATGGGTCTTGACCTACACGGTAAAAAGCACTGATCCCGATGAATTGTATAAAAACCTCTGGCTGCCCTTCCTACTTACCGTGCTGCCTGTGTGACCCCTCTGTCTGGACAATGTAACCTCTGACCCTGTGTGCTGCACGAAAGACCAGGGGAGGGTCCACCCAGGGTTCCCTGAAGCTCTAGAGGAAAAAAAAGAAACACCTCATCACTTCTCAAACACAGTGATGCAAATGACATTTACCCCCCGCCCCCGCCCCTGCCCGGGACAGTCAATGTCCTGGCCTGGGTGTTGGCTGTTCCTGCAAAAATACATTAGTCAGGACAGTAGGGATGACATTAAAACCCCAGTGCACACATGCCAGGCAGTCCACTGGTGACCTTCCTGGTTTTCCTTCATTTGCTCCTGGTCATCCCCCTATAAAATCAGAATCATTGGTCCCACTTTGTAGATGAAAACACTGAGCTCAGAGAAGACAAGCACCAAGTCGAGGGTCACACAGGAGCAGAGCTGGGATTTAAACCCAGGTCTGTGTATAAACCAAAACCTCTATTATCTTGAGGACACGATACTATTTGAAAAGTTAGTTGAATATCAACATTACTGCAGAGAACAAAAATGACAAAATCTTAGGTATTTTCTCTCTCTGTCTCTCTTAATCTCTCCCTCCCCCCCCCCCAACCCCTGTATAATTACAAAAATCAAATCTGCATATAATTTATTGCCCAATCGGTCTTGACATCGGCTCGGGGCGTATGGGTCCAGCCACATCGGGCCTCCGTGGACCCCCTGTGAGAGGAGAATGGGGAAGATGGGAGAGAGTTGGCCACCCCCAGGGGGATTTTACAGGGTGGCAGCCTCCTTCCCGCGCAGGAGGCCTCCTGCAGGGGGCACTGTGGGTCAGCTTGTTCACCCTTCTCTCTGCTCTCCTTCTGGGCTGTCTTCCTGCTCTGCAAATGCTGGGAAGCTCAAATCCACAGTCCTCACACTTCTTGGTAGCTAT
Source organism: Saccopteryx leptura (assembly GCF_036850995.1). Taxonomy (NCBI): domain Eukaryota; kingdom Metazoa; phylum Chordata; class Mammalia; order Chiroptera; family Emballonuridae; genus Saccopteryx; species Saccopteryx leptura. Next base: position 379,863,147 of record NC_089503.1, read on the forward strand.
TATCCTGCATGCAGATTAAGTTCTCCAATTCAAAACTCTTGTGCAGCCTTGGGAGACCAGGCGAGGTGAGGAGACAGCAGCATCCCAGGCCCAGTCTTGGGCTTCTAGGTTTTGGGCAGCTGTGGTGGACATACAGGCTGAGAACCACATCCCAGCCCGGTCGCCGGCCCTGAGAAGAGTTCAAGACCGAGGGACACAGGGGCGCCGTTGCAGGGCTGGTTTCCAGGTCCGAATGCCAGACCCTGCCCTGTGGCTGTCAGTGGGATCTGAAACCCAAGGTCCAGAGGTGGCCTCAGGGGGTCAGCTCCCCTGAGGAGTCGGCTCCAGGGGGTTCTGAGAGGTGTCCTGGGGCCCAACCTCATCCCAATCAGCCCCAGCCCTTCCCAAGACTTTTAGACAACAGATCCCGTGTCTTAGACCTTTCCATTCAGAACAGCTAGAGCTGTTTTCCATTCCTTGCACAGAATCTGGCTGGTGCATTCCTCCCCCTCCCTGAGCCTCCAAACCCCTTCTCACATGTCCAGCGAGGAGCCCCTGCCTCTCGGGCAAGGAAGCCCACTCTACCGCCCGGAGCTGGGGGCTTGGTGCGGAGCCCTGGGGCTCCCTGTATCGCTCTGGTTCAGTGATCTCTATGCAGTATGTGCATCAGTTATTCACGAAAATGATCTGTCTCATGGATGTATTGGCGGGTTTTGTTGGTCAGAACCCTGTTCAGTCTGGGGGAAGCCTCAGATACTTTGTCACAATTCTTTCCCCCTCGGGGCAGCTCCGAGACCCAGAAGGCTTTCTGTGGAGGCAGAAAATTCCCAGGGGAAGTCACACATCCTGCTTTCTGACCCCGGAAACTGGTAGAGTGTCACCTCTCCCATCTGAGCCCTCAGAAGCCAATGACAGATCATATCATCTATTCTCTGAATTTCTAAAAGTAAGGGAGAGAGGGGTGTTTGTGTGTCACCTGGGGAAGATCGTGTTTGTCCCCGAGCTAGGGAGGAGTGGGGGCGGGGGGCTGAGTGGGAGTGGTCCTCCGCTGATGTGATTGGCGGGCATGAGGAGGGTGCCTACCACAGGGAGCCCGGGCTGCAAGCATGGGCAGGCATGGCAGCCGGCACTGTGGTACAGACGGACAAGGCAGAGGGGTGGGGCTGGTCCTAGGTCACATCGTGTGTCGGTGGAGGGACAGTGACAGCGGCCCAGAGTTCCTGACCCACAGCTCGGTGCACTTTCTACCCAGAGCACCCACCACCCTCTTCTCCTCCCCAGGGCACCGGACAGAAATGTCTCTCCCGCAGCGTGGGGCTGGGGACACGGCCGTCACTCAGGAAAAGCTGGTATGTGAGTCTGCTGGTGAATTATTCCTGCCCCACTTGTAGGAGATGAGGTCTATCCTTCAGGGTCCTGACAGCAAACAGATGGCCCCTCACATGGGGTCATTTGAGGAGAGTGTAATAACGGGACACTTCCAAAGCTGTGGGCCGGGAGTGGGAAACGGTCAGAGACAGGACAGGACTGGGGAAGAGGGGCTCCATCTCCGTCCTAGGTCTGAAAGGCCACGCGTGGGGAGTGGCATGTGGAACCCAGAGAGAGAGAGCTCTGTGGGAAGCCCGTGGGAGGGGAGCTATGACCTTCAGTGTAGGGATACGGCCTGCCCACAGCAATGCCACGGAGAGAAAGCCAGGGGGGTAGGTACCCCAACTTGTCTCCTGCTCCCCAGCTCTCCGACCCCGCCAGCGCCTCTCCTTGGCCGAGCCCGGTTAGAAGTCGGGGCCAGGGGGACACAGTGACACCGTACAGAGGGGTGAGTCCCTTGGGTACAGAGCAGGGTGGGGGCTGGGTCTGAAGGGCAGATTTATATCTAGCCCAAGGGGGTTCTTGGCTTTGGAGGCATGGGGAGAACCAGCTCTCCAGCTCATCTGAGTGTCCTCATGAGGGAGGGTGGGCAGTGGGTCTGGGGAGCCAGCCCTCTCCTGCGGGGTGAGGAACCCAGTCCCCCACAGAGACCCCCTCCAGGAGGATGCCTCGCCTTGCCTGGCGTCAGAGAAGACGAAAGGAACGGCTTCAAGGGCATCTGAAGAGCCTCCTTTCACCTGCTTTGTGTTTGGGGGGCTATCTAAACAACACGCTTTTCTGAGGGGGTGGCCCCTTGCCAATGTAAAGGCGGAGGAATGTAGAGAGGGGGCTAATCTGCAGCTCTTCAGGCAGGGCGTGGAGAGTGGTTGGGGACACGGAGTGGCAGTCCTGGGGCGTCCCTGAGGCTGCATTGGGGTTCAGCGGCGTCCTTTCGGCCAGGCGCCTGTCGTTTCTGCTCTCTGTGCACTCCTGTGGCCACCAGCTGCAGAATTACAAAGATGAACAGCGCTGAGCCGGCCCCTGGAGCATACACAGCTATTTAAGATACTGCGGGAGATTGCAGGGCACCGGCCACGCAGAAGAGAGATAAGTTACTGGGTGTGAAGCACCTCACCCAGCTGACTTGATACCAATTCATGCATGGAGTGGGCTTATCTCCTCTGCGCCGCTTGCCAGGGTCCTCTTACTCGCTGGCTCCTTATCTCCCGCTGTCCTTGGGATCGTCTTCCCACGGCCCTCTCTTGCTGGGTCACCTCCTTCCTGTCCCAGGCCAGGCAGTGCCACCTTTCTCCTCAAGGTGTCTAATCAAGTACTGCTCCTTTCTGTCTGGGTATCAGGTCTGTCTCCCCAACCCGGGGTCACAATAAACAGGTCACAGGCCTGACCAGGTGGTGACACAGTAGATAGAGCATCAGCCTGAGATGCAGAGGACCCAGGTTCGAAGCCCTGAGGTCACCAGTTCATCGGGTTTGAGCATGGGCTCACCACCTGGAGCCCAAGGTTGCTGGCTTGAGCTCAAGGTCGCTGGCTTGAGCAAAGAGTCATTGGCTCAGCTGTAGCCCCCGGTCAAGGCACATATGAGAAAGTAATCAATGAATAACTAAGGAGCCGCAATAAAGAATTGGTACTTCTCATCTCTCTCCCTTCCTGTCTGTTTTCCCTATCTGTCCTTCTCTCTCTCTCTCTCTCTCTCTCTCTCTCTCTCTCTCACTATAAACAAACAAACAGGTCACAGACAATATCTAGACCAGGTCCTCCAAAAATCAGATATTAAAATGGGATGCAATGCGCAAGGATTTTAGTAGAGAAACAACCTGAGAAAGAGAATGAGGAGTGAGTTGGGATAAGCAGAAAGAGCCATCAGACTGCAAAGTAAGACTTACCCTGAATGAAAGAGAGAGGCGACAAATGCTAGGCGCAAACATCCTAGGCTTCCATTCAATCTAAAAAAGGTTTGGCAAAGCCGTTGGGGTGTGTTCAAGCCAATGTCCCCAACAAAGGTGCCTGCGTCTCTCAGGGACCTGCTCCCCCTCGCGCCCTTGCCGCGCTCGGCCGGCGGTTGGAAGTAGCCCACTGAAGGTGGCCTTGGTACAAACGTGACAACAGATTTTAGAGCACTAAGCTCCTGTATGTGGAGGTGGGCAAGGCCGTTCTCGGGGCTGCACAGCGCCCCGCATGCCCACCAGCTCCCCCTGTTCTCAGCCCATAGGAATTCCCCCACTAGCCGGTACTCCCTGCCTTGTTCGGGGGATGGGGGCCAAGTCTTCATCTTGACCAAGGTGTTCCTCATTTTCTTCAACTTTCTTCCTCGTGGGTGGTCTTTTCTTTCTTTCCAATGTGCTCTTACCACTTCTCCAGCTCGTCCCCTCTCTCAGCTCGACTGGTCCGAGCATCGACCCCAGACGGGGGCTGCCACGTGGATCCCGGTCAGGGCGCGTGCGGAGGTCTGTCTCTCCATCTTCTCTCCTCTCCCTTTAAAAAAAAATGGGCAAAGGACTGAAACAGGCATTTTCCCCAAAGATAAAATGCAAACGGCCAATAAAAACATGAAAAGATGTTCAACATCATTAGTTATTAGGAAAATGCAAATCAAAATCACAAGATACCACTTTATCCCTACTAGAATGGCAATATAATGATGATGATGATGATGATGATGATGATGATGATGATGATAATGATGAAAATAACAAGTGTTGACAAGGATGTGAAAGCTTGGAGGGAACCCTCCTGCATTGCTAGAAGGAGAATAATACAATGTAGCCCATGGAAAGTAGTTCGGCATTTCCTCAAGAGGTTAAACCTAGAATTACCAATGAATGCTCCGTAAAAGGAGCTATTGTTTTTCTGGGATGGAGTTGTAACAGTTAATATTCTTTTGGTTGCAAGCATCAGAAACTGACTGGCTAAGTTAAACAGAAAGGGAACTTTGGAGAACAATGGGCTAGCTCACAGAAATCAGAGGAATAGCCAGACAAGCAGGATGCAGGATGGGCAGGTAACAGGATTACTTCAGGAGTCTAAACAGCAGGAGAGTGGACTTTCTCCCAAGAAACCACTTTTGGAAAAAGTTAGCTCCAACTACTGCTGAAAGGCACAGTCATCGAGCTCAGACCTGACCTCTGGAAAGCTTCGCCTCCTGGTATCAGAGCCAGAAACTGGGGAGTCTTTGGAAGCCAAACTGCCACCTCAGTCAGTGTCCACTGAGAGCAATGTCTTTAATGCTATTCAAGCCTTGCTTGAACCTTGCATCTGAGGGGACCCTGGACCCTGGGGATGTAGCCAGTGTGACTTGAAGCTGTTGCAAGTGAGTGAGGTTCTAACGAGCTGGAGCCACCTCCTCCTCCTAACACACACCCGGCCTCAATAGGCTGGAGGCTGGGGATGGGTGCTAGCCCCCTGCTCCTCACTTACAGCTACAGTCACCAGATACAGGCACAGGCGAGACAAGATTGCAATCTACACTTTGTGTTCATTGATTTCTACAAGCTTCCATTATGCATCCTGCTCATCAATATTTATCATGTAGATGTTCCTGTGTTGTGCCTTTGCAGGATTTTTATTCCCTTAGAAAGCCAACAAACAAACCGAATCCTACCAACACAACGTCCAACTTATTCAGTGAGGAATCACAGTCCTTCTGGACTTCCAAGTGTGAGCTCTGAATGAAGCCTCAGAGATCACCTGGTCCGCGTGCTCAATCCCAGCTGTACATTTGAATGACATGAGGGGTGTCAATGCCGATGCCCAGGCCCCAGAGATTCTGATTGGGTTGGCCAAGGGGTGGCAGGGGTCCAGGGTAACCACCAGGTGATTCTCATGTGCAGTAGAGGTTGAGAACTACTGCTTGGTCCCAACTTGATTTCACAGACAGGAAAACGGAAGTACAGGGAGGAAACAGAGAACATGTGCCGGGGTCATTTTACTGATGATTTGCTGAACTGGGCCTTGAACCCGGAGTGTCCTGACTACCCATTCAGTGCTCTTTCTCTTCTGGTAATCGATTGCTCTTGTTCCGTGAAGAGTGGGACGGCTTCCAAACAGAGTTGGGCAGGGGGTTTTAGGCGGAAGGAAACCAAGACTAAGCTAGGAAATCCACAGACTCTGGAAGAGTAGAGTCAGCAACGAGACTTTACATGTACCACACGCACTGTAAACTGTAACATACATACCTGTGTCAGTCATGGTCATAAGCATGAGTGAGCCCTGGGTTACTGTTTTCAAAACTGTAGTAAAAATATAAAAATTTTAAAAAGGCTGCTACTCAATATATTATATAAAACAAAATGCTACGGCCAAGAGACCACTCCACTCAGCTTCTCCAGGGGCCCTTCCTATACCAGGGCCATGTCACTTTCTTTCTTATGCAGCGAGGTTGTGCCTGATACTCAGTTTAGAAATACATGCATAGGTACTAAAAGTAAGGAAAGGAAGAAAAAAAGAGAGAGAGAGAGAGAGAGAGAGAGAGAAGGAAGGAAGGAATGAAGGAAGGAGGGAGGGAGGGAGGGAGGGAGGGAGGGAGGGAGGGAAGGGGGAGGGAGGGAGGGAGGAAGGGGGGAGGGAGGAAGGGGGGAGGGAGGGAGGGAGGAAGGAAGGAAGGAAGGAAGGAAGGAAGGGAGGGAGGGAGGGAGGGAGGGAGGGAGGAAGGAAGGAAGGAAGGAAGGAAGGAAGGAAGGAAGGAAGGAAGGAAGGAAGGAAGGAAGGAGAGAGAGAGAGAAAGAGAAAGAAAGAAAGAAAGAAAGAAAGAAAGAAAGAAAGAAAGAAAGAAAGAAAGAAAGAAAGAAAGAAAGAAAGAAAGAAGGAAGGAAGGAAGGAAGGAAGGAAGGAAGGAAGGAAAGAGCATAATGGTTGCATCTGGAGGTGACAGAGTATGGCATCAGGCAGGGTTTGATTAATGATTTGCTTAGGTTATGAAGAGATAAGCTAGTTAGGAACATAGTTAGAAACAATCTCTTTGAGGAAAGAAGACTGTGGAATTTATGTAAAGTTTTGGAGTCAGGCCTTATTTGGAGATTTAATGGTTTGAGCGTTGGGAGTTGGCTGACGCTAACCTCAGAAGTCCGCTTACTTCGGCAGGATTTCACTAGAGTAAGGGACTGCTGATTGACTAACCTTCCAATGCGATTATTGACCGGTTGGTTTCCAGAAATGTTTTTAACGAAGCCAGTTATCATTGATATAAAACTGAGGAAAGATGTCATCGATTAAACAGTTTAAAATTGGTTCTGTAAAAAATCAATCTTTTGCTAGGAATATAGAGGTTTTATTTTTATTCCCAGTTGTGGGTTCAAAATTATTAGTTAAATGATGACTGTTTCCAGATTGAAAAAAAAAAAATAACACAAGAAAAGAAAAAAGCAGATGCTTAGCACATTGGTTCAAAACAGACCCAGGGTGAAGGACATTATTGGAAATTTCAGAACACGAGGCACAAGGAGAAGATCCCAGAGGGAAGGGAAGGGCTTTAAAAGGATCAGGAGTCAGAATGGCCTGTGACTTCTCAACAGCCAGTGGAAGCTAACAAGCAGTGAAGCAGGGTTTTAAAAATCCTGAGGGAAAATTATCTTTGACCTCGAATTCTATACCCAGAAAAACTATCACCTAAGAGGAAGGGCTAAATAAGATAGCTTGGCCCTGGCCGGTTGGCTCAGTGGTAGAGCATCGGCCTGGTGTGCAGGGGTCCCGGGTTCGATTCCCGGCCAGAGCACATAGGAGAGGCGCCCATCTGCTCTCTACCCCTCCCCCTCTCCTTCCTCTCTGTCTCTCTCTTCCCCTCCCGCAGCCGAGGCTCCATTGGAGCAGAGCTTGCCTGGGCGCTGAGGATGGCTCTGTGGCCTCTGCCTCAGGTGCTAGAGTGGCTCTGGTTGCAGCAGAGCAATGCCCCAGATGGGCAGAGCATCGCCCCCTGGTGGGCGTGCCGGGTGGATCCCGGTCGGGCGCATGCGGGAGTCTGTCTGACTGCCTCCCTGTTTCCAACTTCGGAAAAATAAAATAAATTTAATAAATAAATAAATAAATAAATAAATAAATAAGACAGCTTTCAGTACTGCAGAGTCTCAAAATACTGTACTTTCCAGGCACCCTTTCTCAACAATATCCTCTGAGGGTGTGCTTCACTCAGATGAGAAGGTAGACTGCAGAAGAAGGAGATATGAAATCTAAGGAGGAGGAGATCCATCATAAGAAAAAGGCAAATGTGATAAAGGAAGATCCCAAAATAACAGCTGCACAGCAGGCACAGGGGACACCTGGTCCAGATGTGCGTGACAACTTCCTGGTGTATTGAACCACGGTCTGTGGAACTCATGGCATAAATGAGGATCTCAGCTGCCTAGCTTTCTTTGTTTTTCAGTCCACAGCTGGAATTCTCTGGGCGAGCTTGGCCCAGCTCCTTGTCTGTCCTAGACTACCTTAACTGTTGGCCCGGCTGCCGGACTACGGCCAAACGTCAGCACAGTCTCCCCCGGCAGCGTTTGTCCCATCGTGGCCGGGTCGCCCTTTCCTTATGCAGCGAGGCTTGAGCCTGGCATAGGTGGCGATGAGTGAAAAATGAAGACTGAGTCAAACAGAACCGGACAATGGCTACCTCGGTGGCCGGGGGAGCGTGCAACTCGGGAGCAACACACCGGGGCTTCTAAGGGACTAGCATTCCTTAACATTGAATAACCTCCTCATATTTCTTTAAACTGTAACTCTGAGTTTTATACTCTTCTGTATGTATAATGCATTTCACCATTTAAAAAAATGTTTATCGTTTGGTATGAATAAACCAGCAGTCATGCTTACTAGGCTTCTTTCTGAAGGTGAGTTATTTTCAATGCTATAAAAAGCACCGTGGAAACTCTAAATGGTTGGGATGAACAGCTGCACTGTTCTCTCGGTGCTGCGGCAGAAGTGAAAAAGAAAAAGAGATTGATGTCTGACTCTTTTGAAACCTAAATCCAATAGAATACTTTCTAATATTTTATTATCTTTTATATCTATTGTCTATAATGGCTAAAGGAGTCTCCTCTCTCCTTCCACCCCACCCCTCCCCCACCCCAGCCCGGGACCTCCTAATAACTGTTACATTTGAGAAAATGGCAGAATCTCTTACCTTCATCATGGAATTACACCTGGAACCTCCCTTTTGGCAGTTGACACCAAACGGAAACAGTAAGAGGAGGAAAAGTTCACACTCAGTCTACGTGTGTGCTTGTCTGGAGGGTAGAAGACTGGGCGCCCCGTGAGCAGTGAGTGGCCTTTGACACTGACCTGTGTCAATGCAGTAGGACTGTGGTCAAAGGGTGTCTGTCACTCACCACCAACCAGATTGGTTGCTCCTGCGACCCAGAGGGCGGGGCGACGACTAAATAAGACAAAGGGAAGAAAAACCAGTCGCAGTCATTCCAACAGTCAACCATCTTGGAGAATGTAGTCAAGGTCCCCTTTATGGAACCCAGGAGGGAGACTCAGCCCCTGCCTCGTCTGCAGTGAGAACTACGCTGCTGTCCCAGGGAGGGGCTGTGTGAGTCAGGGTTCACGCAAAGACGCAGACGCACTGGCGGGTCTTCAGAGGGGAAGCAGGACTGGTCTTTCTCTTCTGCCTTCCGAACCTCGCTCAGGTTTCTCTGGGGCCACCTCTAGCCTGAAACCGTCAATTCTAGAATACGGACTTCAACACAGCTAGGTGAACACAGTCCACACAGCTACGTGAACACAGTACAAAGCCACCACAGTCCACACTTTAAGAACTGGATGTTTGTACACCTCTCCCCCCCCTCCCCCACTTTTCCTCTCTCTTCCCCAATCACAAACCTATCAGCAAATTTGACTTATAACATCTAACAGAAAACCAAGGGTTTTTCTACACATGATTGCATCTGACCCTGTGCTGACTCCCAACATTCTATTATAATAAACGTCAGTTACCATTAATTGAGTGCCTCCTGTGTGTCTTTAAGTCGTGTCATTTTAACCTTCACAAGTCTATCAGGAGTGTAGGGCTTTTCGCCGCCATCCTGAGGTGAGGAAGTTGGTGCTCGGGGGATACCTAGCTCTTTCACCGACACCTGGCTTCCCGGCACAGAGAGCAGGAACGCCGTGCTTCTGCCGAACATGAACATGCCACAACTCTGCTCTTCATACATCCAAAACGCACTGACTCTCTGCTCCAAAGAGGAGACAGCAACTCGTTCGGGGTGACAGTAAGGGAAGCCATTCTTATTTCGACTCCTTGATTCCTGTCCCCGCACATCCTGCTCTGAGTAAACGTGTCGTGGTCACTGACGTACAGGACGGACCACCCCCTGAAGACCCCTGCCGCGGCCCTGCCACCTGTTGCCACCCAGCTGGAGAAGTAACCCAACCTGGGCCCTGGCCGGTTGGCTCAACGGTAGAGCGTCGGCCTGGTGTGCGGGGGACCCGGGTTCGATTCCCAGCCAGGGCACATAGGAGAAGCGCCCATTTGCTTCTCCACCCCCCCCCCTTCCTTCCTCTCTGTCTCTCTCTTCCCCTCCCGCAGCCAAGGCTCCATTGGAGCAAAGATGGCCCGGGCGCTGGGGATGGCTCCATGGCCTCTGCCCCAGGCGCTAGAGTGGCTCTGGTCGCAACAGAGCGACACCCCGGAGGGGCAGAGCATCGCCCCCTGGTGGGCAGAGCGTCGCCCCCTGGTGGGCGTGCCAGGTGGATCCCGGTCGGGCGCATGCGGGAGTCTGTCTGACTGTCTCTCCCCATTTCCAGTTTCAGAAAAATAAAAAACAAATAAATAAATAATAAAAAAAAAGAAGTAACCCAACCTGAAAAGGACTATTTCACTTCATTTTTCCAACAAGGATATAGCCCTTGCTCCCCAGATCAGATCTGGGGGATTCTGCCGGCTCTGAATCCTGTTTATTCCAATTTAACATTCTTGAAATATAAATGCCTACCAGGCGGGCTTGGGGAGCCGCCAGCCCGCTGTGACCGCGCCCCCTCCAGGAGCGCCCCCACCCCCGGACTCGGAGACCGCCGGGGCACTTGGAGACCGCCGGGGCACTTGGAGCCTTCAGGAGCCAGCGGCAGCGCCCAGGAATGCCTGGCAGGTCCTGTTATTTTTCCTCCCCATTGCGGAGTCACCCGGGCAAATGGCCACTGGCCCTTCAGGGGAGACTGGAAGATCTACTGTTTGAATTCTGGGTGTTATATTAGGGTTCTTTCTCTGGGGTACCTGGCCTTTTCTTCACTCCAGGGGTTCTGGGTTTGTGCATTGGCTCCGTTTTGAGAACTGGTTCATAGCTGGAACTCGACTCTGGTCATTTAAGTTAGACTCCTGTTACCATGCTTCTAGCTTTGCTCCTGACATAAGTCAAGTAAAACTGCCATAGGCTGGCCCTCTATTTCTGTTTTAGGACCACCATGATCAGTTAGTTAGCTAACACCAAAGATCTCTGCAGGTCAAACCATCCTGCCTGCTGCTTCAGCTCGGTGGCCCACAGGGTAACCATGTCCACCTTAGTCACCTGTGGGTAGGTGCCACGACTTGTCCCCTACCACCCAGGGATCCATCAGTCTCACTAGATTCAGGGAGCCTAGTTTGAAGGCGGTACTTCCCATGGCTGTTCCGGCCTCTACAATAGTGCCACTACCGAGCTCCTCAACAATGTTGGGTTTCCCCTTGTGAATGTATTTTTCACGTCCTGATGGAGAAAGTGTCTTCTAGGTGATATATTTAGGGAATGGAGGAGCAGGTCTTAAATAAGAAGTCTGAGTCTAGCATTCTAGTCTTCCTAAGTCTCTGAAGAGCTTCCTCTACAGTGTATCAAAGAGAAACTGGCATTTCAACTTGACTCAGTGTAGGCTGTCATGGGGTCCAGGTAGCGGTCAATCAGTCAAGCAGATTGGAAACACTCCCTGCCACAACAAATCCAGGCTCTCTGCTCAGTGAGCCCATTCCAGTAAATTCTACCTAATTCGTTATATGTCTCCCACCTTGATCTGACACCCTTAAGTTTTACTCGCACACCTGTCCTCCAGATTTCTATCTACATAAGCTGGGAAACCATCATGAATTCTTTCGGCCTGTGTGGTACCTTCTCAGACGTGACAATTTACGCCGCACCCTCGGAGGCCTGTTAGAACATAGGTCTGAGCACTGAGCAGTGGGGATAGGTCTGCAGGAGATTCCATCGCCCCTTGCAAGGCAACGACCTCCGGGGAGGCTGTTACAGGTCCCTCGTGCACGGGGACTCCAGCCTCCTTAGGCAGGAGTGGAATAGGCTTCTTTTAGAGGAGACTTGGCAGGAGTTAGGGGCTCAAGGTCTCCAGCTTCATCAGAACCTCTCCCAAGAAGAGTGAAAAGGTTGAACCTAAGAACCTGAGATGTTCAAATTCAATTTTCATTTTAATCCAACCACCTGCAAGATCAGACTTCGGGTTTAGTGCTCAGAAATCTCGGTGGCGACAGGTGATCCGGGTTTCTTTCTGGTTAGTCATGGAAGCTCTCAGGCCCCCTTAGCAGAACCTGAGTGGACGTTTAAAGCCCTGAGCACATCATTTTCTCGCCGAGTCTGCAAGCATAGTTAGGAGAAAGCGGTCAACCTCAACTAGACTATGGCAGAAACCACCTGGTCACCCGAAGCCTTGAATTCCACGGACACTTGATTACGGATGTCTACAGGTGAGATTTTAAGTAGCTGTAGCCACTGTTTGCCAGGGGCTCCCGGGGCTGGTGTTGGAACGGGGAAACGTGGAGGAGCAGGGGCGAGCAGAGACCCCTGGACCGCATGAGGAATGAGCTGGAACCTGTGCCCATCTCTCCCATCTCCGAGCTCTCTCCCCGGGTGACCTGCAGGAGAACTCGTACTGTCGCAGCAGGTCCATCCGCACACCCGGCCCAGGATCCGGGGAAGCTGAAGGAAGAGACTGCGCGGGAGCTGGAGGGGTAAAGGCCCTACAACTGCCCACGCCCGCAGGAAGAGCTGGCAGGCTCGTTACACGATGGAACACTACTCAGCCATGAGAAATGATGACATCGGATCATTTACAACAACATGGCTGGACCTTGATAACATTATACTCAGTGAAAGAAGTACATCAGAAAACACTAAGAACTATATGATTCCATACATAGATGGGACATAAAAACAAGACTCAGAGACATGGATAAGAGTGTGATCATTACTGGGGGAGGGGGGGAGGAGAGGGGGGAGGGGAGGGGCACAAAGAAAACCAGATAGAAGGTGATGGAAGACATTTGACTTTGGGTGAGGGGTATGCAACATAATCAAATGTCAAAATAATCTGGAGATATTTTCTTGGAACATATGTACCCTGTTTTATCATTGTCACCCCATTAAAATTAATTAAAAAAAAAAAAGAGCTAGCAGACTCATGACACACGTGGACGCTAAAACACAGTCTGAATTTCACGCTTTAGGGAGCAAGCCAGGCAATGGCCTGACTTCTGCCATTCAAATCTCCTATAAGTTTCTCCTGGGGGCTCTAACCAAATACACTCGGGGAAGGGAACTCTGGGGAATGTAGTTCAACTTCGCTAACCCACAGGGTATGAAAGCCACCGCAGGATTCCGGGCAGCTAGAAATACAGGGGCGAAGGGATGCGTCGGAGAAACAGCATGGCGTTCCGGGCAGCTAGAAACACAGGGGCGAAGGGATGCGTCGGAGAAACAGCATGGCGTTCCGGGCAGCTAGAAACACAGGGGCGAAGGGATGCGTCGGAGAAACAGCATGGCGTTCCGGGCAGCTAATGCACATTCACGTCTGTCCCAAATCTCACCTTTAATGAACCCAGCCTACCCACGCGGGGACTGTGTGGAGAACCGCCACAGGATAGCTACCGCGTCCTCGGTTATTCCTAATTAGCCACTGCACCTGGACCTCCTCTCTGCGGGTTTTCATGGGCCCTGGTCTTCTCTCTCTACTCGGGGACCATCAGATCGGTGACCTGCTCTTGGCCTCCTTCTGTCTCTGGCCTTGTTCTCCTGGCGCTGACCTCTGGCTGCCCTGCAGGACCCAAAAGATGCCCAGTTGTTATAGCGCCAGGGTCTCCACCCAAACAGGTCTGTAGTTCACCAGCCCCCATAAAATAAGATAAAATAAAATAAAAAAGAGATAGCAGAAAGTAGGGAAATGAATCACAAAAAATGGTAATAATGATAATGCCACTGATGGTAAATTATCTAGCATCTTACAGCTTTTAAATGTCTTTCTATATCTGGGCTAAGTCAGGACTAGGTAGAAAGAAGCATGCCTCTTCCAAGCTGCGTTAGGGGTCAGGGGCTGCCAGTAACAGATCACCCTGTGAGTTGTGGTTAAGAAAGTCCGACAGCAGTTGGAGAGCTAATGTGAAAATGGCCCCTTTCCACCTCCCTAGTAACGGTTTGTTTGGTTTTGCTCATTAAATGTGTATGGTATCATTACACTTTTAAAGTTGTTGTCATTTGCATTTCTTGAACTGATAGTGTGAACGCCTTTTTCGCTGAGATGATTTACCATCTCAATGTCCTTGAGTGAGCATTTTCTTCTCATCTTTTCTGATCTTTTATTCTGTGGGATCTGAGTGTCAACCTCATATATTTTATCAAGTCCTTGAATATACTGGACAGTAAATTTTTCTGATGATATTCAAATATATTTCCTTTTTCTGTTGCTATCCTTCTGATATTTATTTGGTTGCTTTTTATTGTACCAAGGTCCTTGGCTTTATGGATCTCAACACATCCATCTTGTTCCTGACGATAGCCTCCATTTTTAATAGTTATAAATTGATTTCCCTCCAGAACTGAAATAAATATTCTGTTATATTTTCTTCTAGATAATTTTTTGTGGATTGGATTTTTATGTTTATCTCTGATTTATCTGGCATCTGTAGAGAGTAGTATTTAAGAGACTGGCTTTGGGTGTCCCAAAGATAAGAGTTCAAGTTCCATCTTTTCTCTTTACCTCTCACATGACCTTGGATAAAACATCATTTGTCTTCTCTGAAGCTATTTTCTCAGATTAGTTCACCATATTGCCTTTCCTTCTTAAATATTTGTTCTAGTGAAATACCACAGATAAGAAGTATATAAAACATACATGCATATTATCTTTTCTAAATTATTTCTTCATCCTTCATCCTCCCAGTTGGATTCTACTCTAAGATATCCATGGAAGTTTGAATTCAGATTGCACTAAATCTCACCTGTACATTGTCTAAGTGCCCTCAGGGCACCACCCGCCAAAGCAACACCCAGGAAGGGAGCGTTTGGAGACCGATCAATTAAGACAGCCGCCCCCGGTTGATCTGACCGTGGAGATAAAACTCACCCAAGGAGGATGTCTCTAAATGAGGAAGTGGGAAAATGAGCCAACATTTGGAACCTGAAATTCATTGATTGGAGATCAGAGCTGGGAAGGTTAGACAGAAGAGGTGATAAAAAAAAAAAATGAACAAAGCAGAAAGTGAGCTGGCAAAACTGTTGATTGGGTTTATACTACTAGATATTGATGAGGTGTTTCTTTGACAATGACTTGGGTCCGCCCTGAGAGAGAGAGAGAGAACACTAATGGGCTGGGAGTCCTGGCCATATACAGGTGTGCTGTATGTAACCTCACTGCAGTCAGTATTCCTGGGCACGATGTAGCTTCTCTCCCTCCGGGCATTAACGTCTTCTTTTTGCCATTAAATATTTATAATATTATTTGAATAAATTTCTCATGGTGCAGGTTGATATTCAAATTTTTATTACCATAAATGGTCTATTCATTTCCATTTTATTTTTATGGTGCTACTGGTATATAACAACACAATTGATTGTTGGAGTCTGCATCTCATATCCCATAACTCTCCCGAATTCATTTATTACCGCCAATAATTTTTGCTTGATTTCTTTTGATTTTCTAGGTCACTGGGAAAAAGCAACATTTTATTTTCTTTCCTTCATATACTTATGTTTTTTATTGTCTTTCCTCATGGTACTTATTGTGTAATAGATACAATGAAAAAGACACCTTTGTTTTGTTCTTTTTCTTTTTTTTTTTTTTTAAGAAAATGACTCTAATATTTCTCTAACATACATAATGTGCCTTGCATCTAACTGCACTCAATATATGTAGGCTGAAATGAAATGAAGAATCCATTTTAAATAATCAATTTAAATTACTTGAAGAAAGAAGCTATCTATTTAATTTAAAAGAATTGAAATCAAACTGGATTTTTTTACAATGCCAAAGGTTTTTTTTTCCAGCACAAATTTAAAAAACAAAAGAATACTTGCTATTTTGTTTTTCTACTAATATAGTTAATTATGTTAAGGTTTTAAATTTCTGTATGATAGCTTTAAACTCAATGATTAAATCTGGTTCGGGTTTAGTGAATAATTCTCTTAAGATGCTGTATTGCATTTCTTATTCTATTGGGGGGGAGGGTGTACATTTGTCTTTCTAAAATGAATTGTTCTAGTTTGCTTTTATGATTGGTAGGTGTCAGGTGTAAGAATTAGTCGTATTTGCCTCAACAAATATTTCATCCATCTGAAGCAGGCTCCTGTGTCCTAATCTGTTCTTAGTCTGGTCAGGTCCTCCTTTTCACATTAGTTCTTGAAATTTAGAAACATGTATGAAGGATTATGCACTTCCAGTGAGATATCAACTTGATTACCTTGAAACAGAATAATTCTACTAAACTATAGTAAATAGAAAAGACAAATATATTTTCTTTCTCTTTTACTGACTTTGTTAATAACCTTGCTGGAGCCGGAACTGCCGGGGTCGCCTAGGATTCCGGGGAGCCCGGGACCACCCAACCCACTGTAGGCATTCAATAAATGTGTAGGCGATGAGGGAAATATAGGGTGAGCCCCTTTCTGCGTAAGACACAAGTTTAGTTTTCAAAGTTGTCCTTCCTCTATTTAATTTCCGATTCAGACTTCATCTTTGTACCTTGGGCGTCTGAGTTCCTTTATGAAAGAATATATTTTTAAATGATTTATATCTTGCCTAGTCCCAAAAGGTGGATTAAAATATTAAATGGCATGAAACTATTATGATGTTACAGATAATAAAAAAAATTTTTTTTAAGTGTAGAAAAATAGACACGGTTAAGTACTAAGAAGGGAGAGATATTTGCAATAAAAGGGTAAAAAGGGAAAAAAAATTGGCTTTACATTTTGTGGCCTCTCCCCGTGCCTATTTCACTTCCTGATGGTGTTTACGTGATTAGGTGTGGATCTTGCTCAAGCTGAGGTCTACCTGCCTCTTCTGAAGTCTCCGTATTGTCCCTGTTCAGTTAGTGGTGAGCTCTTTCTCGGCTCTCACTGCTTCCTGTCATGGACTTCCTGCTGGGAGGGTTCATCCTGTCTGCACCTGGGCAGGTAGGGCCGACATTTCCAGGTCTCCGTGCTGGTGGTGATGTCTTCTTGAGCAACGCTCTTGTCCTGCATGCTGAAGAAGAGGTCTAGATTTGTTTGAATCTGCCCAAGTCTAACTAGGATCTCTCTTTTCTCCTTGTTCCTTTGAAAATCATGTCTTTGTCTTCAATATTTAAAACGACTCACAAGGTGGCTTGGGTTTTTTTGGGGGGTGTGGGGGGCTAGGGGGTGGAATGGAAGGAGCTTTTCTTAGACCGGCATCCGCTTGATATATCCACTGAGATTGGTTTTTCTTTCGTGATATTTCTGTTCGATCATCACTTTTAAAATTTATCTGATGTATTTAAGCTTAGAGAATTTTCAATCATAAAACTTTTTCCTTTTAAAATGTGTCTTATGTAATTCAACTTTCTTTGCTTCTTTTGGTAATCCATACATTTACACAGTAATTTTCTTGATCTAGTTTCTTTTCTTTTTTTTCCTTTTTTAAATAGAATTTGTTGGGGTGACACTGGTTCATAAAATCATATGGTTTCATAGGCACAATTCTAGAACACATCATCGGTGTGTTGTACTGTGTGTTCCCCACCCCAAGTCACGTCTCCTCCATCACCATCGAGCCCCTGCTTCCCTCTGGGAACCACCATGCTGTTGTCCATTAGATGTTCTTTTGTTTGTTTGTTTGTTTGTTGCTTTATACCTTCCTTCTTCTCACCCAGCCCTCCCACCCCTCCCCTCTGACAGCTGCCAGTCTGTTCTCTGTATCTATGAGTCTGTTTCTATTTTATCAGTTTATTTTGCTCACTAGATGCCACCTATAACTGAGCTACATAGGTTTCGCTTCATTTATCCTCTTTTTAAAATGCGCGATGCCTGCCGTAGGCCTAGTTTCTGACGGAGAGCCAACCCTGGTAGCCAAGAGGCACAGGAGTCTGACCTAGCACACGGTGTGTTTCCAGAGCCGGCTACCGGCAGGAGTGCTCTAGGGGAGAGGAGTGAGGAGTTGGGACGTGGGGGGAGGGAAGGAGGTAGTGACCAAGAGTCCTGGAGAATGCCTCCAACTGGTGTCACCAAGAGCCCGGAGGATGGACACTGAGGCCCAGTCAGCGGAGGGCGTCACCGGAATTCACTCGACTTCAGTTGAATCAGAGCCTAAATGCACATCACGTGTTGAGAGTTGGTCTTTCGTGTGTTGAGACCAGATGATATCGAGGCTGAGACAGTTGAACTTTTCTCTGAAAAGAATGGTCGGGAGGCGGACAGAAAGTCCATGCAAAACGAAGCTGCCAGAGCCCAAGACCCTCTGTCCGTGCTCCTGTCCCGTGCTGGTCCCAGGCCGCTGTGAACGGGGAGCCTGGGCCCATGTCTGCAGCAACAGCGACCTTGGGTGACGAGGGCCCGAGCAGAGCTGGCTGGAGTCGGTGTCTATGCGGGGCCCTGAAACTTACACTTTTATTTTACCAGGGTTGCCTTCGTGATCTGGAAATAGTTGTCGCCCGCTTTTCCTACCTGTGGGTCCACTGCTCTCCCAGGCTGGTGTCCCGGGAAGTGGGTGCTTAGGTCCAGGGTGGCTGGCAGATTCTCAGGGCGGGTCCTGGGTCAGTACTGCGTTGGGTGGCACACGGGGCTGTAAGGTCCCTGGGAAGCCCAGCTGACCCTGAGAGCTCTGGTCCTCCAGGGGGTGTCTTAGCCCCCCACCGTCAGTCGCTGGGGATGACCTGCCCCGAGGGTGGTCCTTCAAGGGCCTCTGAGCAGGTGTACAGCCCCTGAAGGCCAGGGTCCGAGAGCTGTGGGCCTCCTGCTGCCCGCGCCCCAGCAGCTGGGGCAGCATTGAAGGGGATGGCTTCCCAGGCCCCGAAATCACCAGGTTGCAGACACCCTACTCTCAGAGCTCAGACTCCGTGGTGCGGCAGGGAGGCAGGGGAGGACACCACCCACTGAGCTACAATACCAGAACTACCCTGACTGAAGTGTGCTCAGGTGTCAGCGTGGCTCTGTGGGTAGGCAGGCTGAAAGGACTGAGCACAGTTACACGGGTCTTCAACTCGTGTGTTAAACAGAACATTGTGAAATCTGTTTTTTCCAAGTCTACACTCAACTACAATCCTTATTATTCTAGTTACGAACTTAGCAAATTTTAAATAAAAATGAAATGATCATTTCCCATGGAACTTTTGAATAATGTCTCATCCATTCAAGATGCACACATTTAATTCTTTTTGAACCGTCTAACTTACTGTTAGCTAAATGTACTAAATATTTTAAGCTATATTCATATACTTAATATACTTTATTTTCACATTAAGACCTTTAAATGCCTGATAGGGGAAACTTACAACTCGAACAAGGAAACCTTCCCAAGTGTTTAAACAACTGTAGTACATGGATTAAGGTTAATTTGTAAATATTAGGCTAATACATATCATTGCCACCAAGATAACTCAAGTGATTTTATAAATTTCAATTTTAAAATCACAGGCATCGAGTCAATTATCAGTTTTAAATTGGGAATTTAAAAACATATATATGAAGTGGTAACTTAGACATTTAAAAACTGAAGGAAAAAAAAAACTATCATTGTGGGTGGTCCTTACTTGCTTCTGGATTCAAAAACAAATCTTGAACAATTGTATGGAACATATGAGACAGAAATTTTAACACTGACTGATGAACACGATGTTATTAAAAAATTATTATCGCTTCTTTTTAGTGTACATCATGGGATGTGACATCTGGGGTTGGCTTCTGGGTTAAGCGGGAGGGGAGACAGGGAACTGGAGGGGACAGTGGTCCTGGAGTGGGTCGATGTGGAGGCAGGCTGGGTGACAGGCCCGCAGGGGCTCCTCGGACGGTGCCATGAATGTTTGCATTTGTTTGAAAGTCCGCACCATGTGATATTTTAAAAACTAAATTGGGATTGTAGAACCAGTTTCTGAGATTCCTTAAGCTAGCATATTATCTTTGATAGAAATCAGTCAGATTACAGGTTCACATATTGGCCCTATGTGTGCAAAATGTACTGTATTCTTTAATCCTAAAGTATGACTGTCGTGGATTTGATTTGTTTCATCCGCTCTTCTAAACGTCAGGGCTGAAAAGACACCCCCTAGGCAGCGGGGTGCAGCCACGGGAGTCAGCGTCGTTTTAAAGCCACAGGTCACTCTAACGTGCGGCCAAGGCTGGGGAGCTCGGTATTAATGCGGTTCCGCAGACCCTCCTGGAGGGCCTGTCAACACACAGGAGGCCAGGCCCCCTGAAACTCCTCACGTTTCGTCTGACACTGCGTCCAAAGCTCTTACATTTTGTTAGCCTAACAGCTGCAGCAGCATCAGAGTCTGCCTGTGGAGTCAGGGAAGGCTTCACGGAGGAGGTGGTTTGAAGCTGAGTCTCAGCAGTGAGTAGGAGTGTGGAAGGTGAACAAAGCAAGCAGGGAACGAGGGAACAGTCTGCTGTTTTCATGATTGCTGGAATGTCAAGTGGGGTGTGCGGGGGGTGTCACATGGGAAGGGGGGAGTAACATGGGCAGGGGCGGGGAGGGAGGAGTGAGAAGGAGGCTGATCGAACAGGCAGGCAGGGCACAGGGGATGTGAAGGGGGGCCTTGCATGCCAGGCAGAGGAAGAGTTGTTTATCCTGGAGACATCAGTGCGGCCTCCTGAGGGATTCTGAGCAGAAGAGTGACCCTGTGGAATGTGCATGTTAGAAAGATTCTCCCGACCAGAGAGAGGAGGGCACGTGGGGGGGGGTAAAGAGGGACAAATATATATCCCACATAGGTGGGATATAAAACTGAGACTCATGGCCTGACCAGGCGGTGGCGCAGAGGATAGAGCGTCGGACTGGGATGCGGAGGACCCAGGTTCAAGACCCCGAGGTCAACAGCTTGAGCGTGGACTCATCTGGTTTAGGCAAAGCTCACCAGCTTGGACTCAAGGTCACTGGCTCGAGCAAGGGGTCACTCGGTTTGCTCAAGGCCCCCGGTCAAGGCACATATGAGAAAGCAATCAATGAACAACTAAGGTGTCCTAATGAAAAACTGATGATTGATGCTTCTCATCTCTCTCTGTTCCTGTCTGTCTGTCCCTGTCTATCCCTCTCTCTGACTCTCTCTGTCTCTGTAAACAAACAAAACAAAAAAAAACAAAAAACTGAGACTCATGGACACAAACGTAAATGAAATGGCTACCTGGAGTCGGGGGAGGGGAGTAAAGAGGGACAAATACATGGTGACAGAGAATGATTTGACTTTGGGTGACGGGCACATAGCACAATCCATACTTCAAATGCTATAGAGATGTTTGCCTGAAACCTATGGACTCTTACTGATCAATGTCACACTGTTCAATTTAATTTCAAGAGAAAGAAAGATGACCCCAGCCGCTGTGTGGAGGTGCGGGGTCACGCCCAGAAGCAGGACTGGACCAATGGGGAGACTATGTGAGTAACAATCAGGGCAGGGGCGGAGGGGCGGACAGTGAGAGGCAGATGTGTGTGCGTGCTGCCGTCCGTGCCTGTGTGTATCTGCAGTCCGCCTCGTCTCAACAGGATTTAAGGCAGTTTTGATAAGTGCAGAAAACTTAAAACAAAAATAAAATTTCACAGTGCCCTCCACAGCGCCCAAATCTGTCTCTTGCTTCAACAGTTTGGATGGCACAGACCCAGGAATGTCCCTTCTTCCAGCCTCTGACCACCCTCCAACCACTTTTCCAGTTACTACCTTCTGAACCACCCAGCCTCCGAGAGAGACCAGCCCAAACCATTTTTTGACCTTGACTCTGCGTAACAACCATGAACTCCCAAGTTTGTCAGAGTTATTCCACCGAGGTGGGAGCTGCTGTCCACTGCCTGGTCACCCTGCATCTGTGGGCCTCCCACGCCCACCTCTCTCTGGGCTTCTATTTCCATCGTGACGATGTGGCTCTGAAGGGTGTGGGCCACTGCTTCCAAGAGCTGGCCAAGGAGAAGCCAGAGGGCACTGAGCGTCTCTTGAAGATGCAGAACCAGCGTGGTGGCTGCACTCTCTTCCAGGACGGTCTGAAGGAAGTCTTCCCGAGATCAGTGGGGTGGGACCCAGGATGCGATGGAAGCTGCTAAGGCCTTGGAGGAGAGCCGGAACCAGGTCCTTCTGGATCTGCGTGCCCGGAGTTCTACCCGCACAGGCCCTGAGCTCTGTGACTTCCTGGAGAACCGCTTCCTGGACGAGGAGGTGAAACTCGTCAAGAAGATGGGCAACCACCTGACCACCCTCTGCAGGCTGGCCAGTCCCCAGACTGGGCTGGGCACCCTCGAGCACGACTAGGATCCCTTGGAGCCCCGAGGCCTCTGAGGGGCCCCTCTGCACCCTCCCACCGGTGCCTGGCTTCTGCCAGAGCCTCTCCCTGCAACCACTAGGCACCCTTTTAACTTTCCTGGATCTCTCTCCCATGCACTGGACCAAATGGAAACAATAAAGCTTTGTGCAGCAAAAAGAAATAAGAATAATAAAATAAAATAAAACAAAATCTTAAATCAATGTAGAAAGAAGCAGGACAAATAGAAAAACAAAGTAGAAAAGATAAGATGAGGCCATGAAAGATGTTCACGTCGGAGCACTGAGGTCCTTATGTTTGCCCGAGGTGGGTCATGAATTTGGCTGACTTTACAAAAATCAATACAAAGGGAGGCTTCATCCATCACTTGACTCACAGAGCCCGTAAGATAAAAGCACTTCAGCTGCTTGAGAGGAACATGGGGAGAGCTGGTTCTGAAAATAGAGCAATTTCTCCCATGGAGCCCGGGAAGAGCAGAGGGGTCGAGGGGCCAAACAAAACCCTCAAAGACACAGAGTGAGAGGACCTGGTTTTTAAAAAAAAAAAAAAAAAAAATGGTTCCTCCGAGTGAAGATTCAAGAATTCAGACTTGATCATATGGTCCCAGCAACCCCTCCTTAGGGTATCTGCTCAAAAAATTTGAAAACATTTATTTGTAAAAATATCTGCACTCCTTTATTCATTGCAGGATTATTCATAGTGGCCAAGACATGGAAACAATCAAAGTGTCCCTCGATAGAGGACTGGATAAAGACGATGTGATACATCTATACAATGGAAGACCACTCAGCCATAAGAAAATACGGCCATTGGTGCAACATGGATGGATCTTGAGAATATCATGCTAAACAAAGTAAGTCAGACCGAAAAGGCTAAGAACCATAGAAGTTCACTCATCTATGAGGCATAGAACTGAAAGCAACAAATGAGCAAACGAAAAAAAACCAAATACTCACTGACACAGACAACAACAACGGGGTGGTTGCCAGAGGGAAGCCGGTGGGGGTGGACCATGGTAAAGGGCATCAAATATACGGTGACGGAAGAAGACCTGACTTTGGGTGGGGGGCACACAATATACAATATACACAGAACTGTACACTTAAAACCCATATAATCTTATAACCGATGTCACCCTAATAAATTTAATTTTTAAAAATTTCAGAAGGAGCTTGACCAGATGGTGGTGCAATGAATAGAGCATCGGACTGGGATGCAGAGGACCCAGGTTTGAAACCCTGAGTTCACTGGCTTGAGCAAGGGGTCACTCGGTCTGCTGTAGCCCCTGGTCAAGGCACATACGAGAAAGCAATCAATGAACAACTAAGGTGCCGCAACGAAGAATTGATGTTTCTCATCTCTCTCTCTTCCTGTCTGTCCCTCTCTCTGTCTCTGTCACACACACAAAAAAAATTTCAGACAGAAAGATGAGGCTTGGTCACAATCTTTCCCCTAAGTGAGGGGCCTGGTGGGCCAGCTACCAAGCCAGGCTGACCGATTAGCAAATATATCTGTCTTGGCAAGGAAGGAGTAGACGCGTCCTATAAACTAACAAAACGATGACAATAAGCAGCAGGGAGGCTCTGGAGTAGGACAGACAGCCGCCAAGCAGACGTGGAGGGGGCAAGACTTCCCCAGCGTGCTCGAGGAGAAAGGGCTGAAAGGACGACTCGCTGCCCGTGAGCTGGGGACGAGGGATTGGTCGGCAAGTCAGACCAGTGCTCATGGACTGGTGTGGGCTGCCTGGCTGGCCAGTCATGCAAAAATGAAATGAAGCAGAAGTAGCTTTGGGGGTTGGGTGATGGTGAGGACAATTGTGAGTTCACTTTGGAGCCACATTAAGCATGATGTGCCTAAAAACACTCAGCTGGCAATGTAATCATTGCGTGTGTGTGTGTGTGTGTGTGTGTGTGCGCGCGCGCATGTGTGTGGTAGGGTAGATTTGGTTTTCTATTTTTTTTTCTTTCTTTTTTTAGTGAGAGGAAGGGGAGACAGAGAGACAGACTCCTGCATGTGCCCATACCAGGATCCACCCAGCATGCCCACTAGGGGGCCACTGCTCAGTTATTCAGCAACTGAGCTATTTTACCACCCGAGGCGGAGGCCATGGAGCCATCCTCAGCATCTGAGGCCAACTTTCTCAAGCCAATCAAGTCATGGCTGTGGAAGGGGAAGAGAGAGAGAGAGAAAGAGGGGTGGTGGAGAAGCAGATGGTCACTTCTCCTGTGTGCCCTGACCAGGAATCGAACCCAGGACATCCACACGCTGGGCTGATGCTCTACCACTGAGCCAGCCAGCCAGGGCTAGATTTGTTTTTCATGTGCGGTGCATGCCTCCACTCATATTCTCTCGGCCTACCCAGGAGGTCACCTGTAACAGTAGGTCCGGCCACCCATGGCTTCCTGCACCTCTCTGCCCGAGGGTGACTTCTCCCTGATGGGGTCCGGCCACCCATGGCTTCCTGCACCGCTCTGCCCGAGGGTGACTTCTCCCTGATGGGGTCCGGCCACCCATGGCTTCCTGCACCTCTCTGCCCGAGGGTGACTCCTCCCTGATGGGGTCCAGGCAGGCTGAGCATCCCTCAACTGAAAGTGGACAAACAGCACACTTCTCACCCCTCCACATGGACAGGCTCCGGTGTGCTTTCTACAGTGTCTCCGAGAACACCCCCAGAGGACGGAGTGCCTGCTGCCCACAGGGCTGACTTGCTCATCAGTGGGCTCCTCACTGGCCTTGCCCCTTTCCTGCCTCACTTCCCACTCTTCCCCACGCTTCCGGGATCACTTCCCAATAACCCACCGCACTTGCCTCTGGGGGCTGCCACGCCCAGTCAGCTCTGCGGTCTCCGTGCCCATTGGTCCTTCCTCAGCTGGGCTCCTGGACACCAGAGCCTGAGATGCAGCCTCTCGTTCATGGTTTATTGGGGGGTGCAGGTAGGGGAGAGCTCTCAGGAGAAGAGGAATGGGGAAAGCAGGAGAGGACGGGGGTGGGGGGTCAAGAGCTATAAGTCAGGATATGGTCTTGGGTAGCGACGCACACCAGCCTGATCCCACAGGGAGCCAACTTGAGGCCAGCAGGCCAGCCATTTGCATCCCCAGTGTGTGTTAGTCATTGGCTGAGGTCTGGGGAGGTGAGTAGGGGATAGCACCTTCTCTGCCAAAGCCCACCCTCTTAGTCACCCTCCAGGTCAGTCTCCCCGTGGAGGCCCCCCCATTGGCCTTGACTGGTTCTCCTGAATTGTAGACCATTCATTCTCCCTTCAGGAGGCAATTGTCAATTCTCCTGAATTGGCAACCGCCAGCAGCAGCCAGCAGGTAACGGGACACAAGCAGTGCCCTCTACAGGCCTGCTGGAGCACTACAAGCTTGGTACATTGATTTTCTGCAATCGTTTTTCTCTTTATCACTTCGGGGGACTCTGCCAGGTAGCCAGCGTGAAAAGAAGGAGCTAGATAAGGTCTGATCCCTGCACTCAAGGAGTTCACACAGTCTAGGCAGGGAACCGATAGGAAAGCAATTGTAGAGGCCACAGGACAGTCACACTGCAACGAGGTGGGAGCACATTTCTGGGGGAGCTCTGCCAGCAGGTGCAGAATTTCCACCCGGGGAGTGATAACCCGGGGAGGCTTTGTGAAGAAGCAGTATTCCAGCCTGACCTGTGGTGGTGTAGTAGGATAAAGTGTCGGCCTGGAACGCTGAGGTCGCCGGTTCGAAACCCTGGGCTTGCCTAGTCAAGGCACATATGGGAGTTGATGCTTCCTGCTCCTCCCCCCCTTCTCCTCTCTGAAAAAATTGAATAAATAAAGTCTAAGAAAAAAAGAAGCAGTGTTCCAGTCGGCACGTAAACATCATCCAGAAGGGCATCCCCACTTCCTTCCAGTCTGGGGGCGCTCGCTGCTCTCGGTTTCCATCAGCAGGAATGAGGGCAACCCTCCCCCCACCCGGCGCGCACGCCACACTCTTGTTCCTGATGTTGGAAAATTAGACATTTGACTGAGGTAGTGCTTTACTTTTCTTTTTTTTTTTTTTTTTAATTTGGTCTAATTTATTTTTTTTCCTCTTTAAAATATTAGGTCATCCTTTTATGCTTTTGAGGTTGCTGTCGGCAAATTCTCCTTAGCGGTCACGGTATGTTAAGGTCTCCCCTCACAGCTGTGTCCTCCGGGCCTCCACAACATGGGCCAAGGACCCTCCCCTGGGAGGCGGGGCGAGGCGGGGCTGTCAGTCACCTGGGACCCGGGCCTCCCTCTTTCTGCTAAGAGGGGAGAATCGGGAATAGCTCCCCCTCCACGCCCTCTTCCCGCCTCTGCCCTGTGTGGTCTGAAATGGTAGCACCCCACACACACACCTCCCCACCTCATCCCCTGCCCAGCAACATAGCAGTGGACTTCCCCTGTCATCGCTCAGTGCCAATCTCCTGTCCGACCATGAGCCACCTTGAACCAGTCCTTGAGAAGGTCCACATTTTAGATCCTGCTTAAAGCCGGGGGGGGCGGGGGTCAGGCAGTCTGGGGAGCTGTGGAGAGAGAGGGGGCTCTCCTTTAGTGTCCCAGCTGAACCTGGGCTCCCGGCCCTCTCCTCCCCAGGGCCTGTGACCGAGGGTGACCACTCCAGGGCCAGGGGAGGGGGAGGTGGTACCAGGAAACCACAGGGATTCTTGAGGAAGGAGACAGAGATTCCATCTCAAAGCTCTTCTCCGTTTATTTGCTTAATCTCTCAGTTTCAATCAACCGGCTCTTACCTAACGATCTCCACAGACCAGACAGAGATCCTGTTTCTCTGAGTGAATCATTCATTCCTCCCAGTCCCGCTGCTACCTCCGGGCCTCCCCGCAAGCCAGGGGCAGTCCTGAGGCTCCCCCACTTTTCCCAGCCTTTCCTTCTGATTCCCCCCACCACCACCTCCTGACTCTGAGCTTCCCCCTCTGCGAGGCCCTAGCAGCAACGGGCTAGGAACTGTGAGGAAAAGAAAGTGCCGAATTCACAGGCTTTGTCTTCAAGAACCTGAACCCTGAGCATGACGTTGGGTGGAGGGGGTTCCCTCTTGAAAAAAAAAACACTACGGGGAGGGGCAATGGCCCCCGCAGACCCACTGCCTGGACCTTGTCCCTGCTATCTCCCCAAAGGACAGAACAAAGAAGGAGGGAAGGAACTGATTGAGAATTCCCCACATGTCAGGCACAGTAACAGGCATTTTATGCCTGTTGGGTCATTTCGTCTTGTCTATTATTAATCTCATTTTTTTTCCAGCAAGGACACTGGCGTCCAGGGCCACCCAGTTAGCAAGTGCTGGCACAGGATTAAAGACAGGACACACCCGGGTCCGAAGCCTGTGGACTTCCCACTTCGCCTCACTGGTCAAGTTTACGATATAAACACTGCAGCAGCTCATCCCAAAGTCTATGGGTAATGCTGCTGCCAGATTACACGGGTCTGGGAAGCCAAGGACAAGAAGTGGCACCCTCTCCAACATGGCCGGAGATCCAGTTCCAAACTGTGTTCTTTCCCCAGGGTGCTATCTATCCCCTGCCGGCTTAGAGACCCACACGTCAGGGGAGAGATGTCCCAGCAGGGCACACAGAGGATGTCCAGAGAGAGACACGGGGCCTGCCTGCCGCCGGCCTCCCTCCTGAGTCGCCACAGACGCAGCCCCCTCCACCCGTCAGCGGCAGACCCGGGCTGCACACAGCAGGCCCTGCAGACAGCGAGCAGCCCTCCTCGTAGATCTACTTTACATCTCAAAGCGCACCTGTGCGCGCTGGCCTGCTTCATTCTCACGCCGCCTGTATCAGTCCGCCAGGCAGACAGCACGCTTCCCTTTCCCCCATGTGCTGCTGTGACGAGCCCCCTGGGTCTCCTTCTGGAAGGAAGGGTTCACGTCCTCGCCTGCCAGACCCTGGAGGATTGCCTCCAACGACGAGAGCTACCACCCAGGGTCACAGCCTCCCCGTGCCACCCGCCAGGGACCAAGCGAGCAGGGCGGCCAGAGCAGACCACTCCGATCTTCATACCTCCCTCCGCCGGGCTGGCCGAGGCTTCCTCGGGGCCGGCACTGCAGCCCGGCTTCCCCCTCGGCCGACTCCGATTCCACCCCTCCCTTCCCCGGCTGCTCATCCCAAGACACCCCCTGATAAAACTCCTGCTCACCGCTGAGTCTGCGCCCCAGAGGCCCGACCTTCCCGAGACCTAGGAGGTCGGGGGAGGTGGGTCTGAGACAACAGGAGGGGGACGGGGCCTTGGGAGTCTTCCCTGCTGTTTCCTCTCTTGCCACCAACAGCCTGCGTGACCTGGAGAAGCCGCTTGGCCTGTCTGGACCTCAGTTTTTCCATCGGTACCAGGAGAAGGGTTTGGACCGGATCATCTATCTCAATAGTCAATGAGTTCTGAGGTGACGGACCGTAAGGAACTTGTCCGAGAACTGTGGTCAGAACCTAAAACTCCACCCTGTCCAGGATCCTCCCCCCTTTCCTGACTCTGCAGTAGGGACACGGGCATCTTCCCTGGGACCCCCAGAGAGACCACCCCTGGGCCCCAGCTGAGAGCTTAGGCCGTCCCCCTGTGAGGTCTGCTCCCACCCTTACACCTCTCCTCACAGGAGCTCCTCCCCAGATTGGGGGACTTCATTCTTCTAGCAACTTCCACCAGCTTGGCTTGGCATTTCACCCACTGAGAGTGAGTGTCAGCAGCCCACCGCCTCACCTCACGCCCGGCCTGGTGCCATCCTCTGCCCTGTCTGACCAGATGACGGTGCTGAACGCCAGGGAGAGGCAGGGTGCTGCTCTGAGTAATGTGTGGGTGCACTTCCACCTGAGAAGTCAGGAGACGGGGTGGGTGCCTGTGGTCCGGGGGCTCCAGATGCCAGGCAGCAGGGCCCCTGCGCCTTCCCTGTGCCCTTCTCCGGTGCCCTCACTCAGCTACCAGATCGTTTCGGCCCACAGACGTTTCCAGTGGTCTGGACTGCCCTGCTGCTTGGCACCCGCCCCTGACCGGCGCCCCCACCATGCTGGTCCCTACCTTCCCTGTCAGATTAAGAGCCCACGACGTCTCTCCCACACCCCTCTTTCATCCAGGGCCAGCTGGGCACCTGACCTTAAGCCTTTGGCTTGTTTCTCACAACTTGAACATGACAACTAGATTAGAGAATTAGACGTGGTTGGCAATACCCCAAAAGCCCATATTGCAAACTGACCGTGCAAAATGATCAGCCTCGGAGTGGAACATCTGTGAGGGGCTCAGGTGGACACACTCCGGGCCCCGGCGGGGCTCCTGAGGACGCAGCCCAGCCCCTCCATCAGCCCCGTGGGGCTGCCTGCAGCCTTTCCATCCACAACGCCCGGACCGGGACTCGGGGCCCTGATGAACCCCTTTCTCAGCACTTCTGCACTTGGCCTCCAGGGTGAAGCAGTCTGCTCCTTCTACCAGAACTGTGGTGCAAGCCAGGTCTCCCTCAGCAGACAGGGGCTCCCAGAGGGCAGGAGCCCTTCTCAGACCGGATGCTGGGTATGGGGGACCGGGCAGGGACCAGCCAGGCAGGCCCCCTTGGGAGACACAGTCCAGCTTTGGAGACGGACGCTGCATACACACGAGCATGCTCAGTATTATGAAATTGGATTACGAGTCCCCTGCGTTGTGTGACAAGAAGTCCTGAAAGCATGGTGGCCTCAGCCAGGGTGCAGCAGGCCTGACAGAGCCCAGCAACGGCAGTGCCTCATTCCTCCAGCTCTGAGGTGGGGGCATGCCCTTCACTTTCCCATGAACCCGATTGGCACTTTCCCTCACGTGAGATTCAGCAGAACCACCCTCCTGGCTGCCAGCAGACCCACGCTCCAGGCTCCAAGGCCCAACGCTCCTGACCCCTAATGGCTCTATCCTGCTGAAGGCGGGGAAAAATCTAGGACAGACTGAGACCTGTGACTCAGGGGTGGGCCACACCCACCCCTGCCCTGAAGCTGGACTGGCACCCCCCCCCCCCCAGGGAGATCCACCAGCCCTATCCTATCCTCCTATCCTCCCGACTCTACCAGAGGCTCTGCCAGTGACGGAGCCTAGCGGGCACCCACCCCCTGCCCTGAAGCTGGACCGGCACCCACCCCCCCCCCCAGGGAGATCCACCAGCCCTATCCTCCCATCCTCCCGACTCTACCAGAGGCTCTTCCAGTGACGGAGCCTGGCGGGAAGCCAGGAGGCGGAGGAAGCACAGGTAGCCAAAGACAGAGCGCAGTGTACCTTGGGACTTTTGCTACACTTCCCCTGGGCCAGGTGCTGATGAAAGCAGGCCTTTGCGTGCAGCTTGGTCCTTACCACACGCCCTTAAGCCCGGCAGAGGCTTGTAGCTCCACACAGGTTGCTGAGGGTCAGTCACAGACAGCGTCTCACATTGGCCTACAGCAGGTTCCCTCCTAAGAGGCCCTGGCCCAGCACAGCCAGAGGCCAGCCTTAGACACATCAGAGCAGGATCCAGTTAGCTTCACAAGTGGCACAGCCAAAGGGAGGGCTTGCTAGGCACCTAACCCAGGTGAGGTGAATTCTGCTTGCTCCCGTGCTGTGGTCCCGGTAGAGCCTCACCCTCAGCCAGCCTGAGGGTTAATGCCATGCAGAATAGGCCAAGAGCAATCAAGACTCAATTACAACAGGAGGGTCCACACAGCTGACAGAAGGGGCATTCCTGCAGCACCCAGCTGAGACGGTCAAGGAGTCCGTATCACTGGATCCAACAGAACACCTCCTCAGTGAGGCCACCCCGCGAGGACTGGGAAACACAGCAGCTCCATCTAATGATACACAGAAGCTAACACAAAGAGGCAGCCCAAGTGGGGAGAAAAAAGAACTAGGCCCCACATGACAGAGCAGGAGAAATCTCCGGAAAAAGAGCGAACTGAAATGGAGATAAGCAATTTATCAGATACAGAGTTCAGAGCAACGGTTATACAGGTGCTCAAGGAACAAAGTGAGAACTTCAACCAAGAGATAAGACACATAAAACAGGACACAGAAATCACAGAAAAGGAACCGGTCAGAAATGAAGAGTACAGTATCTGACATCAGGAAGGCACTGGGAGGAATAAACAGCAGGTCGGATGAAGCAGAGGATCGGATCAGTGATTTCAAAACAAGGTAGAAAAAAACACCCAATCAGAGCAACAGCTAGAAGAAAAGAATTTTAAAAAATGAGGAGAGTTTGGCCCTGGCCGGTTGGCTCAACGGTAGAGCGTCGGCCTGGCGTGTGGGGGACCCGGGTTCAATTCCCGGCCAGGGCACATAGGAGAGGCGCCCATTTGCTTCTCCACCCCCCCCCTTCCTCTCTGTCTCTCTCTTCCCCTCCTGCAGCCAAGGCTCCATTGGAGCAGAGATGGCCCGGGCGCTGGGGATGGCTCCTTGGTCTCTGCCCCAGGCGCTAGAGTGGCTCTGGTCGCAGCAGAGCGACGCCCCGGAGGGGCAGAGCATCGCCCCCTGGTGGGCAGAGCGTCGCCCCGGGTGGGCGTGCCTGGTGGATCCTGGTCGGGCGCATGCGGGAGTCTGTCTGACTGTCTCTCCCCGTTTCCAGCTTTGGAGAAAAATACAAAAAAAAAAATAAAATGAGGAGAGTTTAAGAAACCTTTGGGACAACATGAAATGTAACATCATTCGTATCATGGGGATACCAGAAGGAGAAGGAGAGAGAGCAAGGGCTAAAGAACCTGTTTGAAGAAAAAAATCACTGAAAATCTCCCTCACCTGGTGAAGGAAAAAGACACTCAAGTCCAAGAAGCACAGAGAGTCCCAAACAAGACAGACACACAAAGAGGCCACACCAAAAACTGCAAAGGCTGAAGACCAAGAGACAATCTTAAAAGTGGCAGAAGAAAAGCAGTTAGTTACTTACAAGAGAGCTCCCATTAGACCGTCAGCTGTTTTCTCAACAGAAACATCTGAGGCCAGACCCTGAATATTCAAAGTGATGAAAAGCAAGAACCCACAACTAAGACTACCTTACCCAACAAGGCTATCATTAAAAATTGAAGAAGAACTAAAGAGCTTCCCAGACAAGAAAAGGCTATAGGAGTTTGTTACTACCAAACCAGCATTGCAAGAAATGTTAAAGGGTCTTTTATAAAAAAAAAAAAAAAAAAAAAGAAGTTGGGGGGGAACAGAGGAACACAGGTAAAAGAAAAAAAGTGGCAATAAATACACATCTATGCATAATCATTTAAATGTAAATGGCTTAAACACTTCAATCAAAAGACATCATGTTCACGGCTAGAAAGAATTAACATCATTAAAATGTTCATATTACCCAAAGCAATCTATTGATACAATACAATTCCTATCAAGATACCAATGTTGTATTTCACAGAACTAGAACCAATATTTCAAAAGTTTATATGGAACCATAAAAGACCCCAAATAGCCACAGAAATCTTGAAAAAGAGGAACAAAGTTGGAGGAATCACACTACCTGATATCAAACTATGCTATAAGGCCATTGTAACCAAAACAGCATGGTACTGACATAAAAACAGAAATGTATATCAATGGAACAGCATAGAGAATTCAGAAATCAACCCAAGCCTATATGGTCAATTAATATTTGACCAAGGAGGCAAGAACATACAATGGGATAAAGACAGTCTATTCAATAAATGATATTGGGGAAAATTGGATATATATGTGCAAAAAATTAAACTAGACTGCCTTTTTACACCATACACAAGAATAAACTCACAATGGATTAAAAATTAAAGGTTAGGCACAGAACTATAAAAACCCTAGGAAAAAAAAACAAAGGCAGTAAAATCTGGAACATTTCTCATAGCTACACTTTTTCAGATCAATCTCCTTGGGCAAGGAAAACAAGAGAAAAGATAAACAAATGGGACTACATCAAACTAGAAAGGTTTTGCACAGTAAAGGAAACCATCACTGAAATGAACAGGCAACCCACTAAATGGGTATTCACAGATACATCTGATAAGGGATTAATATCCAAAATTTAGAAGGAACTTATAAGACTCAACACCAAAAAAATAAAATAAAATAAAATAAAATAAAATTGAAAAATAGGCAAAGAACCTGAATAGACACTTTTCTGTAGAAGCCATGCACATGGCCAACAGACATGTGAAAAGATGCTCAACATCACTGATAACCAGAGAAATGCAAATTAAAACCACAATGAGATATCACCTCATACCTGTCAGAATGCCTGTCATCAATAAACCA
The DNA here is from genome assembly GCF_036850995.1 of Saccopteryx leptura. NCBI lineage: Eukaryota > Metazoa > Chordata > Mammalia > Chiroptera > Emballonuridae > Saccopteryx > Saccopteryx leptura. Next base: position 379,896,327 of record NC_089503.1, read on the forward strand.
ACAAACAACAAGCTTTGGGGAGGGTGGGCAGGCGTCCCCAAACTACGGCCCATGGGCCGCATACAGCCCCCTGAGGCCATTTATCTGCTCCCCACCGCACTTCCGGAAGGGCCACCTCTTTCATTGGTGGTCAGTGAGAGGAGCACTGTATGTGGTGGCCCTCCAACGGTCTGAGGGACAGTGAACTGGCCCTCTGTGTAAAAAGTTTGGGGACCCCTGGAAAGGGAACCCTCATACACTGTTGGTGGGAATGCAGACTGGTGCGGCCACTGTGGAAAGCAGTATGCACTTACCTGAAAAATACTAGAACTGGAACTGCCTTGTGACTCAGCCCTTCCACTTCTAGGAATAGAGCCTAAGAAGCCTGAAGCACTAATTCCAGGGGGGGAAAAGGCAGATGCACCCCTATCTTTACTGCAGCATTATGTACAATAGCCAAGATCTGGAAGTAGCCCAAGTACCCATCAGGAGAGAGTGCATAAAAAGGTACATTTACACAACATAATACTACTCGGCCGTAAATAGAAGGAAATCTTACTGCTTGCAACAGCATGCATGCACCTGGAGAGCATTACGCTAAGTGAAATAAGCCAGGCAGACAAGTGCCATATGAGTTCACTCACATGTGGAATCTAATGAACAAAATGAGCCAGCAAGCAAAATAGAGACAGACCCGTACACAGAGAGCAGGCTGACAGCTGTGGGGGTGGGTCCGAAGCTTGGTGGTTTACAGGGTCTTTAAAAAGTCTAGAGATGTGAGCATGCCCATTTTACAGACTAGAAAAGAAGGTTCCAAGCAATTATGCAAGTTGCTGGAGACCTGGCACCTAGCAAGTGGCGGACTCAGGCTGTGCACCCTTCACCTGTTTCCATGGTGCCCGGACGCCCCCTGGTGGTAGCAGGACTCTTCCATGGAGATGAGGAAGGATTTCTCCCAGTGACCCATTGTAATGATGCATTTATGTCTCCCATCCTGCCTCCGCGGCTGTTCCTATACCGAGTGGATCCCGGTGGGCTGAGCCTTCTTGGGGACGTCGCTGAAAAGCACCAGGTGGAAACGCCTGTACTTCGACACACTCCCAGCAGGTGAAGGACTTGCTGTCCTCCCACGCTCCTCCGCGTCTTTCTGCCAGATTGCTGGTATTCCTGCCGGCTTGCGTCCTCACAGCTCGTGCTCCAGGGAGCACACCTCGGGGCGCACGCAGCCAGCTTTTCAAAGGCACCTTCGCTCTGTTCCCTTGTGTGCAAATAAAAACAAAGTGCGGCTGCTAAAAAAAACAAGCCCGTTTCACGTGTTATTTTCACTTGAGAAAAAGGGGAACGCTGGAGAGCTGTATCGAGGTCAAGTTTCCCGGCACTTTTTGCACAGTCTCAGCTGCGCGAGCCAACCAACTCCCTGTTCCCCTGCGGATTGCTCTCCAGTCGCTGATTTCTCTTCCTGGGCCTGGCCGGGGCACCCAGGAGCGTGTCTGCACATACCTGCACACTATTTCTATTGTACCCATATGCCACGTCTCCAGAATACAGCGGACAGGCGGAGGCGACTTGCTAAATCCTAGGAGCTTAGCCCGGCCTCTAGACACCCATCTCTGATCGCATCTTCAAGCCTTGAATGAGGCGCAGCCATCAGATTAGAAGAGAAGCTCTTCATTTCTACTGTAGAGAGTTTCCGTTTTTCTGCGGTTTCCACACAATCCTCTTTTATGAGCTGTAGTAAAACCACATGTTTATACAGTCTCTCTCCCTAAGTCCCAAACATTTTAGCAACATTATCTTATGTGACACCTGGGCTTTGAGAAACTGGGGCTGAACAGCCCGGCATCGCTTATGCAAACCGTTTTTGAATTTTCCAGATGTATACATTCCTTTTCAAGTCAGCAAAAAAGCTTATTTGGAAGATATCGCCTCTCCCCACGCTCAACCCCCCTCCCCCAACCCCTTCCCTTCCACCTGCAGGTAATGTTTGCTTCTAAAAAGAATGTTTGCCTTTGCAGTAACATGGAAGCAATTTTCCTGTTTTGCAATTCCTGATGAATATCTTTATCTACGTCTCTGTTCTAGAGCAGCAGGGTCCTGCCTAAAATTAAATCACAAAGTCACGGCTTTTCTCTACCCCCCCCCCCCCTTCTTGGATCTGGGATCCACGGTTAACTCTTTCATCCTCTTCATCTCCAGCCTTAGTTGAGCTACCAGGGTCCTCCATTCATCATCAAAGTGGTTTTTACATCTCTTTTCATTTCCTGTTGCTGCCCAGCGACCCAGACTTCCCCGTTCACAGTTGGGCTTTCTCACCCGGCTCCTGGAAGTCTCCTGACTCAACCTCTCTGACCCATGATCGCCTCATTAATGTCCGCTGCCGCTCTCCACAGGGACAGTGCTCGTGGCTGCCCGTCCTCTGTGACCGAGGGACACAGCCCCTCCCCACTCCCAGGCTGGGACACAGCCAGACTCTCTTTTATTTCCTCACTGTCCGCAGCTGCTTTTGCAATAGATGGCAGAGTGGAGAGCCTCCGCTATTTACCATCCGGCACTCTACAGACAAAGGTGGGGGGGGGGCCTGGTGTAGAAAATAAAGTCAGCGTCCCCAGCACTGCAAGCAGGACTCAGGATGACCCGGCCTCTGTCGGTCTCTCTGGCCTCGTCCGTCCCTGTGCACGTCCTCTGTGGCCCCATGCAGCCTCAGTCGCAAACAGAGGCCCCCTTAACCAGCCTGGTTCGGGTCCCTCTATGGCTGCTCCTGCGCTCCCTCTGCCTGGAGGTCTGCTCCGAGTTCCCCAGCTCCACACCAACACCGAGCTGTCATCCAGAACTCAGCGCCAGACAACGCTTGGCGGTGACACCCCCTCACTACAGCCCGCTGAAGCTCCCTCTCCAGAAGTTGCAGGCTTCCATGTTTGCACCCCACTGAACTCGTACAAATATTCCCCACAACTTCTCCCTCTGTCCGTGTCTCTCCCCTTTTGCGTTACAAGTACCTGGAGAGCAAAGATTGTGTCTTAACCGTTTTTATATATATTCCCAGAGCTTGGTTTGGTACCTGGACTATAGTAGATTAGATAGTCAATATATGTTGAATGAATGAATGAATGAATGCAAAACCAGCTCCTAACTTCCCTCATGTCCCCTTCTCCCATATACACTCTTGGCCAGGCCACGTGGGCCCTACCGCACCTCTCTGGGTCTGACCCTGAGCCGGTCTTGTCCTGTCCACGCCCTTGTCAGTTCCAGGCTCCTCCCCTCCGGAAGCAGCCCCTGGCTGCTCTTGTCAGGCTCATGTCCTTCACACCCCAGGTCCCTGCGGCTCTCGGTGACCCTCTCGCCCTGCTCTGCTGCATGACTGACTGGGCCCAGTGGATGTCCCTTGCCTGACAGGTGTTTGCAGGTGTCACAACAGAGGCGTCCTGCCCTGGAATGGAGGCTTGTATTTTCTAGGTCTGTCGCCCCAGTAAACGCGGAGCCTGTGCTCCGGTTCCCTCCTCCGTAGAGTGGAAGTGATTGAATGTGCTTCACTGGCTGGTACGATGATGAGATAATGTACAAAAGACACCCGGCACCAGCCCCGCACCCCGGCAGACGCACACTTATTCATTCAAACGTTTACTGATTGTTCATTCGACGCCAGGCAGTGAAGGAGATATAAAAACAAGAGACAAAACCAAGACTGAATTTCTGCCCTCGTGGGGCTGACTCTCTTACAAGGAGACGGACAGTCAGCCAGAGTCGTATAAAGCTTAGATGGTGAAAAGTGCTCTGAGCCTGAAAGTGCAGGGAAGGGATAGGGATTGCAGTGTTACTACATGGTAATTTTCTTTTTAAATGAGAGGAGGGGAGCCCTGGCCGGTTGGCTCAGTGGTAGAGCGTCAGCCTGGCGTGAGGAAGTCCCAGGTTCGATTCCCGGCCAGGGCACACAGGAGAGGCGTCCATCTGCTTCTCCACCCCTCCCCCTCTCCTTCCTCTCTGTCTCTCTCTTCCCCTCCTGCAGCCGAGGCTCCATTGGAGCAAAAGATGGCCCGGGCCCTGGGGATGGCTCTGTGGCCTCTGCCCCAGGTGCTAGAGTGGCTCTGGTTGCAACAGAGCGACGCCCCAGATGGGCAGAGCATCGCCCCCTGGTGGGCATGCCGGGTGGATCCCTGTCGGGCGCATGCGGGAGTCTGTCTGACTGCCTCCCCATTTCCAGCTTCAGAAAAATACAAAAATGAGAGGAGGGGAGATAATGAGACAGACTTCCACATGCGCCCTGACCGGGATCCACCCAGCGACCCCTGTCTTGGGCTGATGCTCAAATCAATCCAGCTATTTTTAGCACCTAAGGCTGGCATTCTCGGACCAACTGAGTTATCTTCAGCACCCAGGGCTGATGCTTGGATCAATCGAGTCACGGGCTGTGGGAGGGGGAAATGAAGAAAAGGGGGAGAGGGCTGGGGAGAGAGGCAGATGGATGCTTCTTCTGTGTGCCCTGGCTGGGGATCGAACCCAGGACATCTATACGCTGGGCTGACACTCAATCCACTGAGCCAACCGGCCAGGGCCACTAGATAGTAATTTTTAAAAGATTTTTCCATCTGAAAGTTCCTTTCTTATAAATCTTAGTAGTCCGCATGTGATGCTCTATAATGTTAGCCAGTGAGGTAAGCATTTAATAGAAATGCTAGTTGAGTGAATAAAGAAAAGCATGAGAGAACAAGGAGGTGTGACCATCATTCCTCAGCAAATACTTCCTCTTTCCACCCCCAGCCAGGAGGTCCCTCCATGTGCAAAGCGCTCTTTCAGAAGGATAGTGGTGGTGGGTAGTCATAGTTGTGTGAGATGGATCTGTGAGGGAGAATCTGAATTTGGAGAAAACAAGTTAGAAGTGTCACCCCAACATCCGGGCTGATGCAGGGGTACAGCTGCCGACCCAGAGAAGGACTCAGTGAAATCGCATTTCCTGGGGAAATTGGAGACTGACCACAGGTCCTTGGCAGTAGAGCTGGGAGATTTCCCATCCTCACTCCACACCATGGTTACAGGGAGGAGTCCGGATGGGCCGGGGGAGGGGGGGGAGGTGCTGGTGGAGGGGGGGCTGGGCAGGGACCCAGCCTAGGTTTCTGGACATTCCTCCCGCCAGTGAGGTAAGCATTTAATAGAAATGCTAGTTGAGGCCCTGGCCGGTTGGCTCAGTGGTAGAGCATCGGCCTGGCATGCAGAAGTCCCGGGTTCGATTCCCGGCCAGGGCACACAGGAGAGGCGCCCGTATACTTCTCCACCCCCCCCTCCTTCCTCTCTGTCTCTCTCTTCCCCTCCCGCAGCTGAGGCTCCATTGGAGCAAAGATGGCCCTGGCGCTGGGGATGGCTCATTGGCCTCTGCCCCAGGCGCTAGAGTGGCTCTGGTCGCAAAAGAGCGACACCCTGGAGGGGCAGAGCATTGCCCCCCTGGTGGGCGTGCCGGGTGGATCCTGGTCGGGCACATGCGGGAGTCTGTCTGACTGCCTCCCCGTTTCCAGCTTCAGAAAAATACAAAAAAAAAAAAAAAGAAAGAAAGAAAGAAATGCTAGTTGAGTGAATAAAGAAAAGCATGAGGGAACAAGGAGGTGTGACCTTCATCATTCCTCAGCAAATACTTGCTCTTTCCACCCCCAGCCAGGAGGCCCCTCGTTCTATCGCACACACAGCCCTTCCCCACAGCGCTCCTGACCTCGCTTGTCCATGCCTTATCTCTTAGTCTATCACGTGGATTGTAGCGCCCTGGACTTACTTGGTCTCACCCTGCTTCTTGACTCCCTCAAAAACTAGTTACTCCTGAGAGTGAGGCCCGGGCCCTCCAACCCTCCAGGACTCACCGAAAGCCGGAGAGAAAAGGCCCACACTCAGGTCATGTCAGAACAGGACATGATGAGGCAGCCCCAGCAAAGCAAAAGAACCAGACAGATCCAAGGTCAGATCCCGGCTCAGAGAACTTTATCCCTATCACGTTGGGGAAGGTTCCTCTCGATTTTCTGATAGGCAATATTAAAGATGATATTTTCAGTGAGAGAGAGGGGGGAGGACAGGGACAGACAGGAAGGGAGAGAAATGAGAAGCATCAATTCTTCCTTGAGGCACCTTAGTTGTTCATTGATTGCTTTCTCATATGTGCCTTGACCAGGGGGCTCCAGCCAACCCAGTGACCCCTTGCTCAAGCCAGCGACCTTTGGGCTCAAGCCAGCAACCACGGGGTCACGTCTGTGATTCCCAAGCTCAAACCAGCAACCTCAGGGTTTTAAACCCGGGTCCTCAGCATCCCAGGCTGACGCTCTGTCCACTGCACCACTGCCTGATCAGGCAAAGAGTATTTTTCTTTAAAATTAAGCTCATGACTCTCATGTGACCATTAAGTGACTGTATGTCATAGATTTTATTTAACTCATTAATTAATGAGGGAACCGCTAAGACAGGATAGCCAGTGGAGAGGAGAAATCAAAAGAACAAGGCATCTGTAGGTGATCAGGCATTCCGAAATGAAATTACAGTTCTTGACAAACAGGGTCAGTCCCCGCTGGGACATAATCAGCGCATCTCCACCACACACGCTCCTTTGCCTTTCTGAGGATGAGCGTCATTTGCATTCCTGTCCGTCTCTAGCACTCAAGGAGCTGTTGCTAGCTCAGACAACGCAACGCCCCGGTCCCAACACGCGCAGGTAACTGGCAGGCTGCCCTGGAGAGCAAACCCAACAGGCCTGTTTTTGTTGCGGTTGAGTCCCTCCAGCCCTCCCCCTCACCGTTTCAAAGGCTTTTACAGATGTTCCTGACAGAAACCTGAGCGTCCTATCTGAAGTAGTACATCTGAAATGCCCAGCACGGTTCTTGCTTGGCACATCCTGGGCACTGGAGATCTGGAAACGTTCTTGCCTGTCTTTCTGTCTAATCTAATCACAGGAAGAGATTTTCTTTCAGTGGGGAGAAGCGTGGAATAAGGGCCCCAGGGTTCAGACGGTAGGATTCTCACATCTGGCTGGGAACCTGTGAAGCCAGTATGCGCGGCCACCATCACAGCCGCCCCGGCCCATGCAGGTTCGCATTGGATTCAGACAGATGGTAATGAAACAACGGAACCAAGAACTGGTGGGCCATCATCTTTAATCCTAGCTTGCACCCGGCGGGCAAGTAAAAACACACACCGGGCTCCAAAACCCGCTCATTCAGTGCTCACAAAGCTACTGACTTATCCGAGTTACCTAGAATCAAAGGTTTCTAGCTCACCAGATGTTGGTCAAATAAGTTTGTAAATATGATATATATGTTTGCTCGCTTGTGACTTATATTGGGTGTGGGGGACAGGCTGTGAGCAGGCCAGGTCGTTGTAGCCTAAGGTTTGGTTTTGGGACTAAGCTTTTCCCCACACCCTTGACTGATTGTATGATCTGGGTGGTGCACTCTCATGAGGAATCCAATTATGCCTTGGATAAGTGACTTTGTATCGGAGACTTCCTTGTTTGTATATTGGATTAAGGGATTTTGGTTTTCTACACTATAAAGTGGGACAGACCAGGAGCTTGCTCACTCAGTTCCTGCTATCACAATTGCAGGGCTTCCCTGATCCCTTGCCCTTCATAGGAAGAGCTGGTTTTCTGCTTTTCCCTTGTCTTCTTTTGTGGTTTGCCTGTCTTGGTGAGACACCAATAAATAGGATGGCCCCCCATCCTCTGACTCCACCATTTCTTTATCGTCTGCCCGAATCCAATGGGAACCTGCATGTGAATGGCCATGATGGCGGCTCCTGGCCTTACATCAGACTTATTCACCTCTGTTCCCCATCTCCCTCCTTCTCTCTACACAAACTCTACACAAACTGGCTTCTCACTCAGCACTCCACCATCTTGGCTGCTTCTCCTGGCCTCCTCCACGTGGCCTTTCTCTGCTCTCCTCTCTAATGCTAATCTCAGGAACCAAGAGAGCAAGCTCCCGGTCTGCCCACTTTATAGTGCAGAAATCAAAACCTTTAATCCAATATACAAAATAGGGAAGTCTCTAATACAAAGTCACTTGTACAAAAGGCATGATGGGATTGTACCACCCCATATCAAAAAGGGTGGGAAAGGCTTAGTCCTAAAACCAAGCCCCAGGCTACAAGGATCCTGCCTGCCCACAGCCCGCCCCCAACACACATTAATATCACCTGAGTGACAGCTTCCATGTGGGCAGCGCCATCTTTAACAAAGTGAGCATAATATATTTTATCTGCCCAACAGAACCTCTTCCTGGTAGACGGGACCTAGTCACCTGAAATCCAAATTCTCTGCCCAGCAGCACCTGTCCCATGGCCACCATACCTGCACCACATTTCTCTGTCATTCCACAGTGTCTCCACTACGGCCACTGCTGTTGCTCATGCATCACAGCTCGGTGAGGGGACTGTCTGGTATTGTGCACATCCCCATTTTACAGCAGAGGTGTCGGGCAAATGAGTTTGTAAAATTTGTATTTTTTGAGTTTGCTCGCTTTTATTGTTAAAAAATGGTACTGGGCAGCCATGTGTGTGCTTGCCCTCAGAGCAGGGCAGTTGATTGCAAATTGTGGATTGTGTTCCTGCTTGGGAGGGGCCATTGTCTTGCTAATGTTTGCTGGGGGGAGGGGTCTTTGTGGGCCCAGGCAGTTTTACAGGGAGAGCAGGGAGAATGCAGAGTGCTGCAGAAGAAGCCAGTTTTTGCAGAGAGAGAGAGAGAAGGAATACAGATGTGGAACCGAAGCTGAGGGGCTTTGGGAGCTCCACTGAGACTGGTGGGGCCTTTGATTTCAGGAGGAACCAGAGAAGATTCTCCTGGTGGTGGAACCGGAGAACGCGTCAGGGCTTTGGGAGTCCTGAGTGAGGGGGAAGCGGTCTTCCCTGTGTGTCTGCTTTTCCGCTGGTGCGAGACTTTAATACAGTGTGTTTGTAAAGTCATGGTGCACTTTGACCGGTCACAGGAAAGCAACAAAAGACCATAGAAATGTGAAATCTGCACCAAATAAAAGGAAAACTCTCCCAGTTTCATACCTATTCAGTGCAGTTTGATGTGGGCTCATGCACAGATTTTTTAGGGCTCCTTAGGTAGCTATCCCGTATAGCCTCTACAGACTCATCACTGACTGATGGCCTACCAGAACGGGGTTTCTCCACCAAACTGCCAGTTTCCTTCAACTGCTTATCCCACCGAGTAATGTTATTCCTATGTGGTGACGCTTCGTTATAAACGTGCCGATATTCACGTTGCACTTTGGTCACGGATCTGAATTTAGCAAGCCACAGATACACTGAACTTCCCTCTGTACCGTCCACATCTCCACTGGCATGGCCGTGGGCTGCTCCACTGTATACATGGTGTTACGTCATCATCTGCGCATGTGCACATGCTGCCACTTCATCCCACAGAAACTGGGAGGGTTTTCCTTTTATTTGGTGCAGATTTCACATTTCTATCATCTTTTGTTGCTTTCCTGTGACAGGTCAAAAGTGCACCATGACTTTACGGACACACTGTAAAGAAATGGCCCACCATTTTTCGGCTCCACTGTTTCTTTACCGCCTGCTTGAATCCAGTGAGAACCTGCAGGGCCACGACGGTGGTAGCCACAGGCCATACAGGAGGGATGGGTTTGGAGAGATTAAAACACTTGACACAAGTCACATGGCTAGGAAGTGGGGCTCCAGTGTTGAACAGAACCCCGCGTTTCAGAAGATGCTGAGAAAAGATCTACGTCGAAGACGCCCCTCCCTGCTCGTCAAGGCCTGAGTTTCATGCTCTCTCCGTGCCTCTGGAAGTCTGCGAACCCAACTCAGCTTTCCTGGTACAGACAGGTTTAAGTAAGTCATACATTTTATATTGCAGATTACTAACCTGTTACAGTGATTTCATCACCCTGTGAAGTAACTGCCTATATAATGTACATTGCACAGCCCCATCTCCCAACCAAACCCACAGGCGTCTTGTGAGTGTTGGGTGTGCCGGCGTTCAGTGTCCTCAGGTTACACGGGGGCAGTTCCAGGGGACTTTGGGGGAGCTCTTTGCTGGATGCTGGGGGGGGGGCAGGGCCTTGCCCATCAGACAGAACCCATCCCACTGGGACAGTCATCTGCAGGGACTGCAGCTCCCACCCAAGTCCTATCCCTCTCCTCCATGCCTGAGGCTCAGAATAAACCTCCCCCGGGGTCCCTGCTGTGACCTTATGCCCACCCACTAGAGCAGAGCATCTAGGCTCAGAAACCCCACAGGATAGTGTCCTAGCCTGTGCCTCTGCTCCACCTCTTTCCTCCCTTCAGTCACAGCCCGCTAAAGTTTGCATCAGATTATGCTGCTTCTCTGCTCAGGAAAACCAGTGGCTTTCTGTTGCAGACAGGGTTTTCGGGAGCAGACTGTGCAAGGTGAATTAGTGTCCAGGATGTGCAATGAGGGAGTGCATTTGGGGGGACTGACACCAAGGAAGGAAGGAAGGAAGGGAGGGAGGGAGGGAGGGAGGGAGGGAGGGAGGGAGGGAGGGAGGGAGGGTGATTGAGTGGAGGGAGAAGTCAGGCCGCAATGCGGGTTCAGCCAATGACAGTGCCAGTCATCTCACGAGGATTCTGCGCAGCTCCACTCGGGTGTCCACACTGCTGTACCTTCAGTCACCTCCACTGCCACCGTTTCAGGAAAGAGAGACACAGGCCCAAGGGCTTCCCTCTGCTGTCTCCTTCCCTTTCAATACTCCAGGGATATGTCACACTCAAGACAGGACAATGTGGCTGCTGTCTCCTTCGTCCCCTGATGTCATGTCTCCATGTCAATTAAATGTCTCCGTATTCCTATCCCACAGCTTGAGGAGTAATATTAGTTTAATGTATTAAGAGGAAAGTAATTAAATATTTGTTCTGGTGTAATTGTATATAAATTGCATGACAATCGAGCTGGTGATGTAATTAGTGAATCGTAATTGAAGGACCTTTTACAATCGATGTTTAATTTACTAACAACTGTTTTGGCTTAAGAGCAAATTAAATGCTTGTCATTGGCCTTGCACACTTATGACACGCGGAACCAGTTCACTTCCGGCTGGCCTCAATGACAAATGTTTCTGCTCTCGGCAGGCTCTGTGATCTCAACAACTTTCTGTCACCTCTCGGAACTCAGTTTTACTGGCTGTAAAATGGAAGTATTGACCAAAAATAGTACTGACAAGTAACACACACTGAGTATTGACTATGAGTGGGGTACTCAGCTCATGAGCTCACGTGGTTAACTCATTGTGTGACTACTTCATTCTGTGTTGGAAATCAATGCGGGTAACTCGCATGTGGGCAACTCATTCGGCCCCAACAACAACCCTACAATCCGATGCTGCTTTTATTCCCTCTGTCTTATGGAAGAGGAAACTGAAACACAGAGGACCTCGGCCGAGGGCCAGAGGAAAAGGGATTAGGCCCGAGAGCCCATCCTGCCACCGGGTCAGGCTTACTCTGTCTCATTCTATCTCCGCTCCTCTTCTAGCTCAGGTCTGCGTGGCCCAGTCCTGCGGACGCCCGGACCCTGCCATCCCACTGTTAGTATTTATCCCTCCCAGCACGGGGCTCTTTGTGGAGTTGAATTCTTTGTCCTTTTCTGATTCGTTGCCAACACCAGGAATGTCCCACTCTGGTAGCTGCCACAGCCTCCCCTGAGCCAGTTAGGGTGGGCTACACTGTACTGTGATAACAGCCCCAAATTTAAATGGCTCCTAACAAGAGAGGGCTGTTGCTCACTCGTGTCCCACGTCCAGTGTGGGAATTCTAAACAAACGTTTCGCCATTTTCTGGACTTCCAGCTGCCTACTTGTGGGTCTGCTCCATGCTGTCTTTACTCCAGGACCCCGGCTGACAGAGGAGCCCAACATGATCAGCTGATAGAGGGAAAAGAGAAATGGCAGATCCAGACGTCTGCTTAGAAGTAACACATGACGGGCTCCTAATTTGTGGCTGAAGCAAGTCACATTGCAACCCCAGAGTTAACAGAGTGGAGATTTCTACTCGTCTGCAAGAAAGGGCCCCCAACACCACAATACTAGTCTGTGAAGGGGTTCGAGGGGTATATAGTTTTCCCACTGGGAGAGGCAGCAATATTTGGAACAATAGCAGACCCATCCACACATCCCTCCACTTTGCATCCTTGCTTTCTGCCTGGAGTTAAGTCGTCAGCACTCTGCATGGGACTCCGGTGTGCTGCCCCTGGGCGTACACTTCCTTCCTTCTTACTGCAGTGCTCACTGGAAGGGCTTGGGGAATAGCCTGTTATGAACACCTGAAGCCCCAAAACAGAGCAAAACATATTTTTATAATTCCCAGTGCTGGGGGGAGGGGACATTTTCTCTCCCCTCAAAGTTCTTCTGGCTGGTCTAATAATCAAAATGACACGGCACAGAGTCACAGAGGAAATAACCAAATTTAATGACTTACGTACGTACATGCGGGGATTTCTTAAGAATATGGGAGCCCAGGACAAATCGAGCAATTGAGGTGTGTACACCAACTTGGGCTACGGAGAAGGCAGGGCAGTGGTGTGGGACTTCCAAGGCAGGAAGTCAATTCATGTGGAGGTGGAGAGGCAAATGCTTGTTTACCAAACATTGATAAGCAAACATCTGCAGGGCCATCTTTAACAGGGGGACACAGAGAGGACGTTGATCTAATGGACCGTGAGGGTCCCTGCCGGCCTACCACCTATGTTCAACTGTGGTGGTCTGTGATGATAGCTCCCTTTCGGGGGCAGATCCTCTGTCTAGATTCTTTTAGGCAGTTAGGGGGAAGTTCAAAGGTTCCTCCTGAGTCTTCCTTCCTTTCCTTCCTTCCTTCCTTCCTTCCTTCCTTCCTTCCTTCCTTCCTTTCTTTCTTTCTTTCTTTCCTTCTTTCTTTTTTGTGTGACAGAGACAAAGAGACAAAGAGAGGGACAGATAGGGACAGACAGGCAGGAAGGGAGAGAGATGAGAAGCATCAATTCTTTGTTGCAGTTCCTTAGTCTCCTCAGTTGTTCATTGATTGATTTCTCATATGTGCCTTGGCCAGACGGCTATAGCAAAGCAAGTGACCCCTTGCTCAAGCCAGTGACCTTGGGCTCAAGCCAGCAATCATGGGGTCATGTCTATGATCCCACGCTCAAGCCAGCGACCCCACACTCAAGCCGGATGAGCTCGCACTTAAGCCAACGACCTCGGGGTTTAGAACCTGGGTCCTCCATGTCTCAGTCCAATGCTGTATCCACTGGGCCACCACCTGGTCAGGCTGAGTCCTTTGTTTCTTAAAAAACAAACAAACAAACAAAAAGACAATTTAAAATAATCATTATCATCCAAAAAGCATAGTTTGGGGTGACAAAATTTGCTCCCTTTCACCAACATCTACCTCACTCTCTTTCTCTCCTAGACTTCTTCCTTTCCTGCCTCCTCCCAGTCCCCCAGTTCCTGGCTACAGGAAGAAGGCTGGAGGAAACGGCATCAGTTTTTTCTTCATCCTGTAAGAGTCACGATGGTTCTTACAGTCCCCTTGGGAGCGAACTCTGGGCTGTCGCAGATTTCAAAGGGGAGCGGTTGTCAGAATAATAAAGCTCTCCCTTGATGATAATGACAATCTCTCCCCCGATAATCAGCTTGATCTACAGCAATGGGCACCTCACCCATGTTAAAATCCACTGGAGTCCGAAAAGACCAGTGTAACAGGTTTTATTGAAAGGAACCCTGCCGAGCTGACTCATAAGCGAGAGTCGCGCCAGGCACAGGCTAGGACGCGCTTTTCTCGGGGTTAGGGGAAGGGGAGTAGGAAGGGCTGTGGGGCATTAGCCCGACTGGCTGCTGGACAAAGGATGGTCTTTTATGGAAGTCTGAGTGTGTTTAACTTCTAGCGGCTTCCAATCATCCAGGACTTCTCGGATCGTGACCTCAGACATTCCTTTGCGGTTGGTCATCTGCTGTGAGCCCTGAAATGAGACTTACTGGCAGGGTTAAAGAAATGAAACCTAAGAACCTGCAACCCCCCCCCCCCCTTCCTGCCAGCCAGTGTGAGGACGGCAGTGGAGAAGGGATAAAGATGAGAAAGGGGTCAGAGGTCCCCACCAGCCACCCCCTCAATCCCAGCCCCGTCGGGAAGCATCATGCCTCTTCTCTCTTCTTAGCTTCCTTCTCTTTCATTCGATATGCCTCCTCCTTCCTATTACCTTCGACTTTGGTTTTGACCTCCGTGTATTCAACCCTCATTCTCCCAGCTTCCTTTGTTCCACTCCCCGTAATGCCCGTTAACCATCTCCGTGTTTCTTCTCCCAGTGCCCCCCTGCTGATGATTCCGGGATGCAGAACTGTAGGGGACAGAGGACTTCCGTTCTTGCCCCGGCTTCGCCACTAACGTGCAGTGTGACGTTGACAAAGGCCCAGGGCGATTCTCGCGTCTGTCTTGCCCCACTGCTGATCTCGGCACCCAGCCTGGCGTGTAGCACATGCTCAATCATCGTTTCTAGGGTAATGAGTAGCTGAATGAATGCACAGATGATGTTTCCTCTAAAAGGCTATCTAAGGACCCTCTCAGCTCTGAGGTTCCCTGCTCCCATGGGATTCTGTAAAATTCACACTTCCAGAGTGTCTTTTGGGACTGATGAGGCAAAGATACCAACTCAAATAGCAGTAAATGTACAAGTGATTTTATGCCTAATTGATGAACGAAATGTAGATAAATCACTAGCACCAGATGGCACTCGCCCGGAAATAGGGGAAGAACTCAAGGGTGAAATTGGGGAACTGTTGGCCAAAACGTGTAAGTGCTCATTACAAAGGGACGTGGTGCCAGAGAGCTGGAGAGGGTGGCGGTGCCCCCACAAAGCCCCTGGGAACTGTTGGATAGTGGGGCTGGCTGTGAAACCAGGTACATGATCCAAATTTAGAATAAAGAATAACATCACTAGCACAAGCTCCATACCAGCAAGGATGGCTTCTTGGTTCTTCTACTAGGGAATTCACTCCCGGCTAAATCTTCTAGAATTTGTATGCGGAGACACATATGGGGAGTGGCAAAGGGGAGAAAGGAGAGGAAAGGAATCTAGGCTCTCAGAATTATGCACTAAAATATATTAAAAAATAAACTGAATAATTTAAGATCAGCTGTCTTAGAAGGAATTCTGATTTAAAATATAAAAAACCTTATGAGACCAATAATTTATAATCACACAGGTTGTTTCAAATTCTCAGAGATACTCTTGAAACGTGGATCTCCAGAACAACCCGGTGAAATTGGTAGAAAAATGTTTAATAGTTGTTATTTGAGAAGTGACACAGAGAAAATAAATGTCTTGCCCAAGTCACGTAGTCATAGGTGAAAGGTCTTGAAACGAGAATGCTGGTTTCTTCATTTCCAACTATGTGTTTTCTTTTAAACAAGACATGTAAAAGCTTGACACCCACAGATCATTTTATTAAACATTTTTATTTATCACAAGGAAGCAGATGTATTAGTTATCCATGGCTTACTGCTATGTAACAAATAACCCCAAAACATAATGGCATATAAGAATAAGCACTGATAACTTATATATAAATAATAAATGTGGTCACTGCTTTGTTCACATGTGTAGGAATCAGTTAAAAGTCAACTCTTCAAGCTAAGCTTAGCTGACTCAGTTTTGCTCTGTTCCTCGGGTCTCTCATTCTCCTCCTAGAACGAGCAGGCTAGCCTGGGCATGTTCACAGAGGCTCAAAAACATATGTGGAAATATACAAAGCTTCTTGGGACCTAGGTTTGG
Organism: Saccopteryx leptura; assembly: GCF_036850995.1. Taxonomy (NCBI): domain Eukaryota; kingdom Metazoa; phylum Chordata; class Mammalia; order Chiroptera; family Emballonuridae; genus Saccopteryx; species Saccopteryx leptura. The sequence goes on from NC_089503.1 coordinate 379,912,048, forward strand.
AGTTGACACACCATCACTTCTGCTTCATTCTCTTGGCCCACGCAAGCCAGATGGTCAACCCCAGGGTCAGGGTAACCTGCCCATGAAGGAAGGGCAGTCCAAAATTACCTGGCCAAGGGTGAAGACTCAGAGCTATTTCGCAGTCAACCACAAAAGTCAATTCCAGTATAATCTCTGAGTTCATAAATGACTCTTATGCTATTGATGAGAGTTAAAGGCTAACTCTCTGCAGGTGTACTCTGAGGGATGTACTCACCCATCAAAATAGATAGATAGAAAAGGGCCAGGAAACGTGAGTGTTTCTATTTGATTTACATTCGGCTGAAAGTCATCAAGCTAAATGACTGGCTTAAACCAGATGAAATCTGATTTGTCTGTCATGAAAGTATGTAGATGAACACCCCAGGGAGGGTCTGGTAGCCCTGCTCCGTAAAGTTTTTAGGCTCCTTCAGCAATGTACCCCACAATCCCTAGGAGAGAAGTACTGCCACAAAATGAGTCACATCTCCACAAATTTGCTTGCCACTTGAAATAAACAAAGCAGCGAGAAAATGCCTCTGTGTGATTGGAACACCTTTGAAACCCCACACGAGTGCATCTGGTGTCTGTCTGTGTGTATGTGGGAGGGGTGTAATCTGCATGCAGAAACATAGCTGCAAGGGAGCCAGGAAAAAGTAGTTTTAAGCTTTTTAGCCTTCACAGGAAAGGAAAATACTAGAAGTTGAGGATCGATGTTGAGGACTAATTATCTGCATGCACCATAGTTTGTAAAAGAGGAGGAGACAGTCCAAGAGGAAGAAAAGATATTTTCAAAGGATGGGGTTACAAAAGAGTATCATAGACTGGATGTTTGTGGCCCCCGATTCGTATATTGAAACTTAACCCCCAATATGATGGTTTTTGGAGGTAGAGCCTTTGGGAGATGATTAGTTCCTGAGAGTAGACTCCTCATGAATGGGATTAGTGCCTTCGTAAAAGAGACTCTAGTGCAGTGGTAGTCAACCTGATCCCTACCGCCCACTAGGAGGCGTTCCAGCTTTCATGGTGGGCGGTAGCGGAGCAACCAAAGTATAAATAAAAAGATAGATTTAACTACAGTAAGTTGTTTTTATAAAGATTTATTCTGCCAAACTTAGTGAAAATCTGACATAAAGTACTTGGTAAGTAATTATTATTATATGCTTTAACTTGCTGTAACTCTGCTTTATAAATTTTATAAAGTAAAGTGACTTCCCTACTTTATAAATCACCATGACTGTGGAACTGGTGGGCGGTTAGAAAATGTTACTACTAACAGAGATACAGAAGTGGGCGGCGGGTATAAAGAGGTTGACTCCCCGGCTCTAGTTGACTCTCTTCATCCCTTCCATCATGGAGGTTACAGAAGACGGCTGACTATACACCAGAAAGCGGGCTCTCAGCAGACACCAAGTCTTCTGGCGTCTTGATCTTGGACTTTGCAGCCTCCCAACTGTGAGAAATAAATGTATGTTGTTTATAAGCCACCCAATGATATTTTTGGTTATAATGATTCTGAGGGACTAAGACATGTCGGTTTGAAGAACTTTGCAAAACTATAAAACGCCCAGGGCTCAGGCAACTGCTGCCTTCTCTGCCTCTCTTCCCTTCTCCCCTCCCTCTTTGGAAACGTTGAGATTAGACCTTATCCCAGTGAGACATGGGGGAGGAGGAGGGTATAAATTTCTTATGACCAGGACACCTAGTATTTCTGCCCTGGGAGTGAGGAGGGCAGGGAAGAGCTCACAGGACTAGAGAGATGGAAAACAAGTCATTGGAGTCCGTCACCATGATATTCCCTAACTCACGCACGTGGGGCTCTCTGCACCTAAGAGGGGAACAAATAAATACAGAGCCACATACATTATTAAATGTAATTACATGTTTCTTATAGGTTCATTAAACACTCTGGGCATTTTTATGATGTAATTTGAGGTGTGATGTGTTCAGCAATAGCACTAACCCTTAATCATCGCTCTTTCGGAATACAGTAATGACCCTATTATTAATAAGTAATGCATAAATAAGCACCAAAGCCCTCATCTCATGATTCCTTTCATTGGCTCCTCTCCCTAGATTTAAACGTGGCCTTTTGACCTTTCTCCCCTAAGAAAACACATCTCAAGAGTGGGGATATAGACAAGGGGGAGCTGCTGAAATGCGGCCTCTCTGCTCCCAGAGGCACAGGGCACAAAAATGCAGAGGATGAGCCCCGGGAACATGCAGGGCTCAGTCTCGGGATGGTTATCTGCTCCTCTGATTATTGGTACTTGTCCTTCTGGGTACCAGATTTGGGGTGTAGGGTGATGTGAATTGCGTAGTTCTGAGAAGCCCTAGGAACTTGCTGAAGTCGGACCAGCGCTGACCCTTTCCTCCTGCTCAGGGCCTGCTCGTTGCCCCCCGTGCCCCCTGGAACCTCAGTGGACTTTTAGAGAGTCCACTCACCACTCACCCCCTGGGATGTCTGAGCCCCAACACCATCCTTCCAAACCATCCAATCAGCGGTCCACTTTCCTCCCTCTGGGCTCACTGGCTCCCAGCGTGTGTCAGGAATCGTAGGAGACACTGGGGAGATGAGGTCAAAGCTCCCTGCTCTCCGGGAAACCCGGGGAAACTCAGTTGTCAACCGTGTTGCAATGATGGCAATCCTACAACAATGGTTGGATCGGTGGTAACTACAATGGAGAGAACGTAGTCTAGGGGATGCTCTGAGGATGGTGTCGCAGAGAAGGTGACACGCAAGCTGAGTCTTGCAGGGTAAGTGAAGTAACAGATGAAGAGACGGGCGCGGGCAGGCGTTCCAAGCACAGGACACCTCATGAGCAAGAACACAGAGGTGCAGGCGGCTCCTAGCGGTCCCGCTGTAGCTCTCATCCCATAGAATGAATGTCCCCTCTCCAGTCATACACCACAAAGCTCGCCTGTAGTCATGGAAATTATCCCAGATCTGCTTGCTTGGCTCCTCATCGCAGTCTCTGACTCTGGAGTCTGGCTTTGACTTGGCATCTCGCTCCGGCCCCTGCGGGCTCCGTGCCTGTACCCTATGGTCAGGAACTACTGGCTACCTTCAGTGTCTCCCACCGGGGGGCAACACCAGCTTTCTGCCTTGGCTCCTTGGTGTGGCTCACCCCCAACCCCTCTCCACCCAAGCTCCATGGCTAGCTTGAGCCTACCAGTTAGCAGTCAGCTCTGTTCAATGTGAAGAGACAATAGGACCACACCACAGCATGTCTACACACACACACACACACACACACACAGGCTGTGCTCGGAGCCTCTCCAGCCGCACAGCTGCCCTGACCCCCACCCAACGCCCAGCAGGTCCCCACACATAGCCTCCTTTCACTCCTTCCGAACGGATCAGACTTCCAGAGTCGTTCTGCTTTTAGTTAAAACACAAGTTCAGCAGCTTTAACTCAGAGACAATGACAACGGCTTCAAAAACAGAAGATGTCTTTGTTTCTCCCCTTGAAGTGTCAGAGAGTGGCCCGGTCCTGGCAGGGCGGCTCTGTGGTCACTAGGAACCCAGACTCCTCGTCTCTTCTTGCCCTGCCAGCCTCCACATGCTGCCCTCGTGGCCCACGGTGGCTGCCCCAGCTTCTGCCCTCCCAGGGAACACAGGGCCATTTTTTAAAAAGACATAATTTGCAATTTGTGCATATTACTTCTGCTCACCTCGCCATAAGGTGCACAGCAGATGGGGAAATGTATTCTGGTGGCCCTGTGTATCCAAGTATATATTTTTACGTAAGAGGGCAGCACGGGTTTGTGGCGACAAGTGGGAGACTCTGCCGTAGCCTTTGTGAATCTGCAGCTGCGGCCTCCCCAGACTCCTCAGGAGGCCGGCTGAGCTGCCAGGAGAGTCCCGCTTCTCCCTCCCGCTTCAGTTTTTCACTCACTCAAAACGTACTGAGCAGCTACCGAGTGGTAGGCCCCAGGGGCTTTGATAAAGGACGAACTTACTCCTTGTTAAGAGACAAGCTGTGGCCATAACCAATTACAATACTTGTTTGAAAATGGGAGGCTTCGTTAAAAAGGTGCAGGTGCAGGGCTACAGAGGTTCAGAGCACAGAGAAGTCTTTCTGGAAGGATGGGGCGACTTCCATTGTTCTACTAACCCAAGGGAACATCGTGGGGCTACAACTTGGTAAATTGTCCCTTTGTTAATCTTTCAAAGAATTACCTAACAAATGTTGGAGAAGCCATGGAGAAAATGGAGCCCTCATTCACTGCTGGTGGGAATGCAAATTAGTACAACCATTTGGATGAAAGTATGGTGGTGCCTTAAAAAATTAAGAATGGAACTACCATATATGACCCAGCAATCCCTCTACAGGGTATCTACCCCCAAAACTTGAAAACATGGGCACACAAAGACATACGCACCCCTATGTTCATAGCAGCATTATTCACAGTGGCTAAGACAGGGAAACAACCAAAATGTCCCTCAATAGAGGATTGGATAAAGATGTGGTCCATCTATCTATACAATGGAACACTACTCAGCATAAGAAATGATGACATAGCGCCACTTATGACGACATGAATAGACTTTGAGAACATTACACTAAGTGAAATAAGCAAATCAGGAAAAGCTAAGAACTGAATGATTTCACACAGAAGTGGGATATAAAACCGAGACTCATGGACACAGATAAAAGTGAAGTGGTTAGTAGCAGGAGGGTGTTGTAGGGAGGGGAGTAAAGAGGGACTAATATAAGGTGACAGAAAATGATACGACTTTGGGTGATCGGTATACAACATAATCAACAGTTTGAACGCTAGAGAAATGTTCACCTGAAACTTACGTCCTCTTATTGATCAATGTCACCCTGTCAAATTTAATTTTCTAAATAAAATTAAAAAAAAAAAAAAAAGAATTACCCAGTGTGAGCATGCCAGCTATGTCCAGCCCGGATCTGACTGACAGTGATTGATGGAGGCCTGACCTAAGGTGGTGACTGCGGAGTTGGGGAAAACTGCACGGATTCAAGAGATGGAAGAGATATTGAGAAGGAGCTGGCGACTCCCATCCAATTGAGTTATACTGAAATTTCATTTTTTAAAAGTAAACACTTGGGGCCCTGGCGGGTTGGCTCAGCGGTAGAGCGTTGGCCTGGCCTGCGGGGGACCGGGTTCGATTCCCGGCCAGGGCACATAGGAGAAGCGCCCATTTGCTTCTCCACCCCCCCCCCCCTCCTTCCTCTCTGTCTCTCTTTTCCCCTCCCGCAGCCAAGGCTCCATTGGAGCAAGGATGGCCCGGGCGCTGGGGATGGCTCCTTGGCCTCTGCCCCAGGCGCTAGAGTGGCTCTGGTCGCAAAAGAGCGACGCCCGGAGGGGCAGAGCATCGCCCCCTGGTGGGCAGAGCATCGCCCCTGGTGGGCAGAGCATCGCCCCTGGTGGGCGTGCCGGGTGGATCCCGGTCGGGCTCATGTGGGAGTCTGTCTGACTGTCTCTCCCCGTTTCCAGCTTCAGAAAAATACAAAAAAAAAAAAAAAAAGTAAACACTTGGTCTTGCTTTTGTTGCTGTCGTTGTTTCCGTTAATCTGGGTTTTCTAGGAAGCAGACACCGCGATGAAGGTGCAAAGGTTTCTGACGTGGGGGACCCGCCCGTGGAAGGTAAGGGGGAGGGAGCAGAGCAGGCCAGGAGGGTCATTGCGCCCCCGCCGTGCACGGCTGAGCCCTCTGAGGGGAGAGAGGGAAGGGAGAGTCGGATAGCGAGTCTCCGGCTGGAGTTCAGCCCTGAGAAAGTCAGGGCCGGGCTCTGGGGAGCCCTAGAGCCCACCCCCCAATGAAGACACCCCCCAGGGGGCAGGAACGACCCACGTCCAGCGCTCCTGCCATGCTCTGCCCCTCGCTGGGCGCAGCCTGGGAAAGACCTCGGTTGCAGTGGGAACCCTGTTGTGGACTCTACAGGCACAAGGATGTTCACAGCAAGTTCTAGAACTGGAGGAAGAGCTGACTAGCGCAGTCCCAAGGCCGCCTCAGTTCTCCAGCGAGGCAGACCATACGCTCCTCGGGAGCCTGAGGTAGTGCTGGCCAGATTAGTAAGCCCTGGAATAGACTCGGGAATGCACGCCCCTCACACACCGGGGCGGGGGATGTCGGCAAGGGAATGTCCCGGAAAAAATGTCCCGGAAAAGCCAGCTTGTGCAAGTGGTAACTTCAGATTTGTTTTTTGTGGGGTTTTTTTGGTTTTTTTTTTTGTCATTTAAAAATCCTGCCATGCCTCCATTGAAGCTGGTCTGGTTCTCCCCTGAGCCCCAGCACCAGCTTCTAGGGACTGTCCCCTTGGGGTGAGGGCCATCCCCAGGAGAGCTGAGTCTTTCCCCACGGGACCCCGTGTATGTTTCCTTGAGGGGCAGCAGCAATGCTCAGACGATCCTGACTTTAATTTCCATTCTGCTGCTGACCAGCTATCAGACTTCAGGCAAAACCCTCAGATACGTCATTATAACGATAATTTATTGAGCATCTACTATCTGTTCAGATAATAGTGGGAGTGGTATACACTACTATGAACAAAATATTTGTGTTACCCTAAAGTTCATACGCTGAAACCTAATCCCAATGCAATTGTGCCTGGAGGTGAAGCCTTTGGGAGGTGTTAGGTCATGAGAGCAAAGCCCACATTAATGGTATCGGTGCCCTTATTACAAAGAAGCCCCACTGCCGCACGAGGACACAGTGAAAAAACAGCCGTCTGTGAACCAGCAAGAAAGCCCTTGCTAGACACCAAATACGCCATGATCTTGGACTTGCAGCCTCCAGAACTAGGAGAAATAAGACTTCTCTTGTTTAAGAGCCACCCAGCATGTGGTATTGTGTTCCAGCCGTCCAGATGGTCTTAGACATGCACCTTATGTGGTTAACTCTCATTTGACAGGAGAGGAAACAGGCTCAGCTACGCTAAGTCTGAGCTCAAAGTCACACACACAGCTCACAAACGTGGGATCGGGAACGAAACCCCAGCCGGTGTGATGACGAAGCCCCGTCTCCTACCCCCCCACTGTCTCAGACGGAGTCAGGAGAGGAACGCTGGGATCTAAGACTGTGAACCTCTCCATGGACACCCACTATCCCTCTCTTAACTTGTTTACTGAACCATTGTTTTCTCTTTGTCTTGAAAAGCGTACCAGGAGGGACATGATAGGGATGCAGCGAATCCCTCCCTGACATGCTGGCTTCCTCTCTCTCCATCCCTTCTCTCCCTCTTCCCCTGACCTCCTCACAAACATCCTCATCCCTGCGTCCCCTCATCGGGCCAGATTCCGTAATTGTCTCCTCCCCCCACCTGCGCACCCTCTCTCTCACCTCCTCTGCCCTCCCCTTCGCTGGGCCATGCTCTTCAGACATCTCATTACAATAACTGTTGACCTGAATTCCATTTCCCCACATCTATAATTATGTTCCACAGGAAACCCAGGGGGGATCCCACAGACTCCTCATCTATCCCACATGAATCAGAACAACTCCCAAGAGAGCAGTCTAATCGCCATGATGAACAGAAAGCTGCTCGGCCCTCCGCGGGCTGTTCCCAGCCCCGCACTGCCCCTCTCCCTGGTCTCGGCGCTCCGCTCGGAGACATCAAAGGTCTCCTTCAAAATGAACAAGGCTTTAGGGTTTATTTCGTCTTCCCCGTTAATTAACTGGATGCAGAGATAGCTGATGACTGTCGTGCAAAGTGGTGCCCTGTTCTTTCTCAGTCTCCTCTGGGCCAGAGGACCCCCTTCGGGCCTGAGAAACTTAGCTTGTCTCCAGCGCGTCGTGGAGACCAGTTCTGTTCACCAGCACGGGACAGGGCACACTTGTGCATGTTGCACCGGGTGAGTGACAGGGCCCAAGCCCCGCCTCCCCCTTTCTCTGCACCCACGTTCTCTCTTACCAACCTCAGCCTTCTCTCTTCCGCCCCTTCCATAGAATGCCCTCCACAAATCTTCTCTTCGTGGATACTGGGAGCTACTACTGCAGGAATGCCCATCATCAGAATGAGTTTCTACAGAAGGTTCCGAGAAGGGTGAGGATACCAGCATTCTCTGCCAGCTGCCCCTAGGGCAAACACCTTTTTCCAGCGCCCACTTGGAAGAAGGCTTGGCTGGGAACCACTCAGGCATGTCTCCTCACCCTGGGCTTCTCTGCTGGTTGAGTAGTATTTTTCTAAAACCTCATCTGTCCAGTGGTTCTCAGACTGGAGCGTGCAATGACAGCTCCCGGAGGGCTTGTTTAAAAAAAAAAAAAAAAAAATAGGTGTCTCTGATCATGAGGTGGGGCCCAAGAATTGGCATTTCTAAAAATGCCTGGTGATGAAGATGCTGTTAGACACAAAGGCTTTGACCTTGTTATTCAAAAGAATGTTCCCAGTACCAGCGGTAAGACCCTCACCTGGAAATATTTGGAAATGCAGAAATTCAAACCCAAACCTGCTGAATTAGAATCTACATTTTAACAAGATCCCCAGGGAATATGTGTCCACAGTGACATGTCAGATGCTCTTGAGGATCCAGATAAGCATGGAGTTAGGAGCAGGTGGGGAAAAATGACCGTCTCTGTCCTGCAAGGGACATGACAAGACACCTGTGTCTTCAGAACAGCCTCCACCCTCCCCTTCTCACACACTCACACCCCCTACAGCCAGCACCAGTAAGAACTATCTAATTGCCCATCTCTGCCAAGGCCTCATCTTGGACAAGGAGGTTTCCCCAGGGAATTCTGCTAGGGAGGAAGATGCAAAGTCATTATGCATCACAGACAAAATTAATCATTTATAATTTGTGTTATTTAGCTGCAAAGAAATGATTAGTCATCTTCTCCAGTAACAAGGACATAAACACGTTGATCACTTTCTTTTTTTTTTTAATAATTTTATTTTTTAATTGGGTGACATCAATAAATCAGGATACATATATTCAAAGATAACATGTCCAGGTTATCTTGTCGTTCAATTATGTTGCATACCCATCACCCAAAGTCAGATTGTCCTCTGTCACCTTCTATCTAGTTTTCTTTGTGCCCTTCCCCCTCCCCCTTTCCCTCTCCTCTCCACCTCCCCCCGTAACCTCCACACTCTTATCAATGTCTCTTAGTCTCCACTTTTATGTCCCACCTACGTATGGAATAATGCAGTTCCTTGTTTTTTCTGATTTACTTATTTCACTTCGTTATAATGTTATCAAGATCCAACCATTTTCGCTGTAAATGATCCGATGTCATCATTTCTTATGCTGAGTAATTCCATAGTGTATATGTGCCACATCTTCTTTATCCAGTCATCTATTGACAGGCTTTTTTGGTTGTTTCCATGTCCTGGCCACTGTGAACAATGCTGCAATGAACATGGGGCTGCATGTGTCTTTCATATCAATTGTTTCTGAGTTTTGGGGGTATAACACCCAGTAGAGGGATTGCTGGGTCATAAGGTAGTTCTATTTTCAGTTTTTGAGAACCACCATACTTTCTTCCATAATGGTTGTACTACTTACTTCCCACCAACAGTGTATGGAGGGTTCCTTTTTCTCCACAGCCTCTCCAACATTTGCTATTACCTGTCTTGTTAATAATAGCTAATCTAATAGGTGTGAGGTGGTATCTCATTGCAGTTTTGATTTGCATTTCTCTAATAACTAATGAAGATGAGCATCTTTTCATATATCTGTTGGCTATTTGTATTTCTTCCTGGGAGAAGTGTCTGTTCATGTCCTCTTCCCATTTTTTTATTGGATTGTTTGTTTGTTTGTTGTTGAGTTTTATGAGTTCTTTGTATATTTTGGATATTACGCCCTTATCTGAGCTGTTGTTTGAAAATATCATTTCCCATTTAGCTGGCTGTCTGTTTATTTTGTAACCAGTTTCTCTTCCTAAGCAAAAACTTCTTAGTCTGATGTAGTCCCATTCATTAATTTTTGCCTTCACTTCTCTTGCCTTTGGAGTCAAATTCATAAAATGCTCTTTAAAACCCAGGTCTATGAGTTTAGTACCTAATGTCTTCTTTCTAATGTACTTTATTGTTTCAGGTCTTATGTTTAGATCTTTGATCCATTTTGAGTTAATTTTAGTACAGGGGACAAACTGTAGTCGAGTTTCATTCTTTTGCATGTGGCTTTCCAGTTTTCCCAGCACCATTTATTGAAGAGGCTTTCTTTTCTCCATTGTGTGTTGTTGGCCCTTTATCAAAAATTATTTGATGATATATATCTGGTTTTATTTCTGGGTTTTCTATTCTGTTCCATTGGTCTGAGTGTCTATTTTTCTGCCAATACCATGCTGTTTGATTGTCGTGGGGCCCTATAATATAGTTTGAAGTCAGGTATTGTAATGCCCCCCTGCTTCATTTCTTTTTCTTTAGGATTGCTTTGGCTATTCAGGGTTTTTTATAGTTCTATATATCTGATGATTTTTTGCTCCATTTCTTTAAAAAAATGACATTGGACATTTGATGGGAATTGCATTAAAATTTGTATATTGCTTTGGGAAATATGGCATCTTGATTATATTTATTCTTCCTAACCAAGAACAAGGAATATTCTTCCATCTCATTATATCTTTTTTGATTTCCCTTAACAATGGTTTATAGTTTTCATTATATAAGTCCTTTACATTCTTTGTTATGTTTATTCCTAGGTATTTTTTGTTGTTGTTGTTGCAATCGTGAAGGGGATTATTCTTTTGAGTTCGTTCTCAAATGTTTCATTGTTGGCATATAGAAAGGCTATTGACTTCTGTATGTTAATTTTGTATCCTGCGACCTTACTGTATTGGCTTATTGTTTCTAGTAGTCTTTTTGTGGATTCTTTGGGGTTTTCGATGTATAGGATCATATCATCTGCAAAAAAGTGATACCTTTACTTCTTCTTTTCCAATATGGATGCCTTTTATTTCTTTGTCTTGTCTGATTGCTCTGGCTAGAACCTCTAGTACCACATTAAATAAGAGTGGAGAGAGTGGACAACCCTGTCTTGTTCCTGATTTAAGGGGGAAAGCCTTCAGTTTAGTGCCATTTAATATGATGTTAGCTGATGGTTTATCATATATGGCCTTTATCATGATTAGATATTTTCCTTCTATACCCATTTTGTTCAGAGTCTTAAACATAAAATTGTGTTGTATTTTATCGAAAGCCTTTTCTGCGTCTATTGATAAGATCATGTGGGTTTTGTTCTTTGTTTTGTTGATATGGGTATTACGTTAACTGTTTTACTGTATGTTGAATCATCCTTGAGATTCTGGGATGAATCCCACTTGATCATGATGTATTATTTTTTTAATATGTTGTTGTATTCAATTTGCTAGTATTTTGTTTAGTATTTTAGCATCTGTATTCATTAGAGATATTGGTCTGTAGTTTTCTTTTTTTGTGCCATCCTTGCCTGGTTTTGGTATGAGGCTTATGTTGGCCTCATAAAATGTGTTTGGAAGTATTGCTTCTTCTTCAATTTTTTGGAAGACTTTCAGTAGAATAGGAACCAAGTCTTCTTTGAATGTTTGATAAAATTCACTGGTATAGCCATCTGGGCCTGGACTTTTATTTTTGGGAGGTTTTTAATGGTTTTTTCTATTTCTTCTCTACTAAGAGGTCTGTTTAGGTTTTCTGCTTCTTCTTGACTCAGTCTAGGAAGGTTGTATTGTTCTAGGAATTTATCCATTTCTTCTACGTTGTTGAATTTAGTGACATAAAGTTTTTCATAGTATTCTACAATAATTCTTTGTATATCTATGGTGTCCGCAGTGATTTCTCCTCTTTCATTTTGGATTCTGTTATATGAGTTCTTTCTCTTTTTTCCTTGGTAAGTCCTTGCCAAGGGTTTTGTCAATTTTGTTGGTCTTTTCAAAGAACCCGCCTCCTTGTTCTATTAATTTTTCTATAGTTTTTCTGTTCTCTATTTCATTTTATTTCTGCTCTGACTTTTATATCTCCTTTCTTTGGCTGGTTTTGGGTTGTCTTTGTTCTTCTTTTTCTAGTTCCTTAAGGTGTGAAGTTAAGTGGTTCACTTGGGCTCTCTCTGTTTGTTCATATATGCCTGAAGTGATACGAACTTCCCTCTTATCACTGCTTTTGCTGCATCCCATAGATTCTGATATGTCGTATTGTCATTTTCATTTGTCTGTATATATCTTTTGATCTCTGCACTTATTTCTTCTTTGACCCATTCATTTTTTAAAAGTATGTTGTTTAGTTTCCACATTTTTTTGTGGACTTTTTCCTCTTTTTTGCAGTGGAATTATAGTTTCAAGGCTTTAAGATCAGAAAATATGCTTGGTACAACTTCGATTTTTCTGAATTTGCTGATGTTGTTTTTGTGGCCCAACATATGGTTAATTCTTGAGAATGATCCATGTACACTGGAGAAAAATGTATACTCAGTCACTTTGGGATGAATGTCCTGTAGATGTCTATCATATCAGGTGATCTGAGTGTTTTGTTTAAGGCCACTATATCTTTGTTGATTCTCTGTTTGGATGACCGATCTAGAGCCATCAGTGGTCTATTGAGGTCTCCAAGTATGATTGTATTTTTGTCAGGTTTTGTTTTAAGGTCAATAAGTAACTGTCTTATGTATTTTGGTGCTCCTTGGTTTCATGCATCTATATTAAGAATTGTTATGTCTTCTTGATTCAGCCCTTAGCCATTATGAAATGGCCATTTTTGTCTCTGAGTACTTTTCCTGTCTTGTAGTCAGCATATCCGATATGAGTATTGCTACGCCTGCTTTTTTTTGGATGTTATTTGCTTGAGTATTGTTTTCCAGCCTTTTCACTTTGAATATGTTTTTATCCTGTTACTTAAATGAGTTTCTTGTAGGCAGCATTACAGTTGGATTTTTCTTTTTTCAATCCATTCTGCTACTCTGTGCCTTTTTATTGGTGAGTTTAATCTGTTTACATTTAGTGTAATTATTGACACTTGTGAGTTCCCTATTGCCATTTTATAGATTGCTTTCTGTTAGTTTTGTGTCTTATTTGATCCTTCTCTTTCATTTTTCTATCTTTTGTTTTTATTTGGTTGTATTCCATACATTTTTCCTCCGTTGCTATCTTTTTTAAATCATGTGCTTCTGTGATGGTTTTTTCAATGGTGGTTACCTTTAAGTAATGAAAAGGGTTCCTACCCTGTTCATTGTAGTGCACTATTTTGTGAGTACTTTTGCACTTCATCGTCCTTTGCTACTGTTAATCTCCATCCTCCCCCCCCCCCCCCTTTCTTTTTGTTGTTTGTCACAGTTTAAATTTGGTTTTATTTGGTTTCTTCTGGAGCTTTTACTTGTGCTTTGTTTTTTTTGTTCTTTGTATCTGATTGAGAACCCCCTTTAGTAATTCCTAGAGTGAGGGTTTTCTGTGATAATTCCCTCATCTTCTTCTTGTTTATTCTCCGTGAATAGGATAGGTACTTGATTGTTATAGTTTGGTGGCTGAAAGTTTCCTCTCTTTCAGGACTTTAAATATTGGGGTCTACTCTCTTCTAGCTTGTAGAGTTTCTGTTGGCAAATCAGATGATAATCTAATGGGCCTTCCCTTTATATGTTGTATTCTTCTTTTCCCTGGCTGCCTTGAGAATTTTTTCTTTGCCGTTGGTTTGTGCCAATTTCACATATGATGTGCTTGGAGTAGGTTTGTTGGGGTTAATAAAACTCGGAGTTCTGTTTGCTTCTTGAATTTGAGGCTTTAGTTCTTTCCACAGGCTTGGGAAGTTCTCATCTATTATTTGTTTGAGTATGTTCTCCATTCCATTTTCTCTCTCTTCTCCCTCTGATATGCCTATTATTCTTATGTTATTCTTTTTGATGGAGTCAGATAATTCCTGTAGGGCTCTCATTTTTTTAAAATTTTGAGTCTCTTTCTTCTTCTCTCTGTTGTGCCTCAAGTCGCTTGTCTTCTATTTCACTAATCCTACCTTCTATCTGGCTGTTTCTATTAGCTAAGCTTGTTACCTCATTTTTCAGCTCGTGAATTGAGTTTTTCATCTCTGTTGGTTTTTATAGTTCACAATTTCCTTGGAAATATATTCTTTGTGTTCATTGAGTTGTTCTTCTGAGCTCCTAATTGCCTTTCTGTGTTTTCTTGTATTATCTCTGAGTATTTTTAGGATTTCTATTTTAAATTCTCTGTCGTTTAACTCAAGATTTCCAATATATTAAATTTTTTCTCCATAGATTTTTCCTCATCTATCTGTGTTACCTCTCTTTTGTATCTATGATATTCGATTTTCTCTTCCTTGATGGCATCTGAGGGTGGTTTTGTTGATAGTATTAATGAGATTTAATAATGAATAAAAAGTTAAAAAATAAAAATAAAAAATTGAAGAGTTGTTTTTAAAAAAAAAATTAATAATTAAATAAGGAAAAATAAAATTAAATTAAAATTTAAAAAAAGGAAATTATTCCCCCCTCCTTTTTTCCTCTCCTCTCCTCTCCCCTCTTTCTTGAGAAAATCTTGTGATGAACTGTGAATTATATTGTACTAAATAGAACAAACAATGCCTGTAATGGAGGGCCTGAATTGGGGAGAAGTAATAAAGGGGTAAAAAAAGAAAAAGAAAAAAAAAGGGGGTATGGATCCACAAAAAGCAAATAAGGAAAAAACTTGGGTCAAGAATAAAATGATTTGCTTTTAGGTGTTGGTTGACTAAGAGTTATGATGAAAGGAATAAGAGGGAAACAGGAAAATGGGGGGACAAATTAAAAAATTACTATTGTATTTAGTGGAACAAGAACTAGATAAAATGGAGAGCCAGGAATGGGAGCACTGATAGTGAGTTAAAAAGATGAAGTAAAAACCCCCCAAAATGCCACAAACATAAGTTTGAGTCCCAGATAAGATAATTTGTTCATTATTGAGGTTTGAATGAGAGAAAACATAAAGAAGAAAGGAAGAAACTAATATAGAGGGAGAAAAGAAAGAGAGAGAGAGAGAAAAGAGGGAACCACTAAAAGAAGAAAAAAGAAAAAAGAGGAGAGAGAGAGAGAGAGAGTTAAGGGTTTTGGAGTGCAACCCTCATAGAAAGGAAGGAAGAGGAAAGAAAAGATCATGGGAGATGTAACGCTTATGGGTAGTATAGTTCAAGGAGAGGAAAGAGTAAGACTGGCAGAGAGTTAAATGACCAAATTGGAGGAGGAAAAAGAAAAATCAAGAATGAAAAAGAGAAACAAACGAACAAATATAATAAAATGGGATAGTTATAAAGTCTGCGGATTATTCTTGATTTTGAGAGGTTATCTTCTTGCTTTTTCTTTTCTCTCCCTCTTCCTGGTCGGTGACTCTGTACCCCGGGTTCTGCCCCTTTGAGCATCTGCTAGTAGAGGTTTGCAGTTGATAAGTCTCTATGGCGATGTCATGTATTGTGCTTCAGTCTGTTGGCAGTCGAAGGCTCATTAGCATTTATAGGCTCCTGACAGTGAGAGAGTCTGTGTTTCCTGGAGCCTCTTCTCCTAGTCTTTCCTTCCTCAATTAGTAGCCTGATAATCCTGCTATGGGGTTGCTGCTGCCTCTGCCTGGATAGTAGAGGCTCAAAGAGCTTGGCAACTCCCCACTCTATTCCCACTCAGCACAGGGCTCTGGGTAAGACTCAGTCAGTCAGAGCTGCTAGCATAATCAGGCAGGGCTTCCGCCCACTCAAAGACCTTTGGCTCTGCCACTCTGTTTGGTAACACGGGCGGGCACCCACTCCCGGGGCGCTTGGAGGAAACTCTCGCTCACTATCTGTGCACAGACCAGGATATCAGGCCAGCCGCCTCACCCTCTGAGTGAAACCCCCGCCCGCACGGAAAAGTTCCAGCATTGGAATTGGCTCTCGCTCCCTCCCCGTGCGCGGCTTTTTCAGGGTGCTGGGGCGGCCTGGAGATTTTGTTTTTGGCCCACACAAAGGCCCCTGACTCTGCCCCTCTGTGGGATAACACAGGCACCCACTCCTGAGGTGCTCAGAGGAATCTCTTGCCCACTCTCCATGTGCGCCGATCAGGATATCAGGCTGTCCACCTCACACTTTGAGTGAAACCCCCACCCGCATGGAAAAGTTCCAGCGTTGGAATTGGCTCTCGCTCCCTCCCTGTGCACGGCTTTTTCAGGGCACTGGGGTGGCCCGAGATTCCACTTTTGGCCCGCACAAAGGCCTCTGACTCTGCCCCTCTGTGGGGTAACATGGGCGCCCACTCCTGAGGCGCTCGGAGGAATCTCTTGCCCACTCTCCGTGTGCACAGACCAGGATATCAGGCCGGCAGTCTCACCCTCTGAGTGAAACCCCTGCCCGCACAGAAAAGTTCCAGCATTGGAATTGGCTCTCGCTCCCTTCCCGTGTGTGGCTTTTTCAGGGCGCTGGGGTGGCCTGGAGATTCCGCTTTTGGCCCACACAAAGGCCTCTGACTCTGCCTCTCTGTGGGGTAACACGGGCGCCCACTCCCGGGGATTTCAAAGGAATCTCTCGCCCACTATCTGCACGTGCCGACCAGGAGATCAGGTAAAATGGCTGCCCCACTTGTCTTTCTTTGTCTGGGTTTGGCGCGAATGTTAGCTTGTATTGACTGGGTTGCCACAGGCACAGTTTTTCCTCGGCTTGGATCTCCGTGCCACAGCCTGGTTTGGCCATTTGTGCCGCGGCCTGGATCTATTCACCCCCTTTGCCCGCCTCAGTTTCTATATTCTCAGTTCCCAGTGAAAGCAGCCCTATTTAGGTTAGTGAGGAAGGCAGAGCATTTCTTACTCCCTATTTCCTTCGGGGTTTGATTATATATTTAGCCAATTTTTCGCTTGACCATACCTTTGGGTGTATTGCGAAACATCTGGAGGCTCCAAGGATAGGTTTTTCTGTTTCTGGTTGAAGATCTTGTTGAGTTTTGGGGGAGATTTATCGGTATCGCTTCCTACCGTGCCATTACTCTGACGTCATCCTGGTCACTTTCTTTACTGGGAGCCGTGCTGGCCCTCTTGGGTCAAAGTGATAGAGTCAGAGCCCTGGACCCAAGAGGGCCAGTGTGGGTCCGACTCTAATGGAAGCACGTGGATTAAGTGGGGAGAGGAGTCAGGAACCTTTACCAACACCCCTTAACATCTCAGACATTCTCAATACACCGCTTTGCCTTGGCTTTTGTCTGTGTCCGTGTTGAAGTTACTTTCTTTTTTTAATTAGAGCAAGTGAATTATAACAGCTAAACCTTGTTGCGCTACATAGTATTTAGCCCAGAGTATTAGATGGCAGATGGTGATACTAATAATAACTTGATACTTACCACATGCCAGTCACTGTGCTCAGTGTTTTCTATGCATTATTAGTTCATTGAAATCCCACAATAATCCTGGAAGGTGAGGACTATCATAATCATAAGCAACCCCATTTTACCTATAAAGAAACTGAAGCCTAGAGACATTTACACAATTTGCACAAAGTCACAGAAGGTCACACGACTAGTAAGCCACAGAGCCAGGATGTGAACCCTGAATCTGCATGTTTCCCTGCTATGCTCTGCCACCTCCCGCATCTTCAAGATGCGCCCAGAGCTGGGTCAGGTAGGACTTCAGCTCATAAACTATGCATGGATGAGGGAGAGGAGCATCGTTTTTCCTCTGAAGTATCCCCCCTCCATCACTCTGGTCATCTGTGTTCCTCTCAATGTTTCAGGCCAGCTTTATGCACTTGGGGCTGTTTCTGGAGCTCTGGGAAGCTCAGAACTTCCTCTCAGACCCCCCTCTAAGGCGACAAACACTGAGGGAGGCAGAATTCGTTTAATGTTTTTTTGCAGCCAGCTCCTGTTTCCTTCCCTCATCTATCCATTCAGGAAACATGCATCACCCTTGTATCCCACTCCTGGCACGGAGTTGAAGAAGTCATTCTGAAGGCGTCTTTCCCGGTGCTTACAATGTACCAACGTGCACAACTGTGAATCCGAGCGATGCCATGATAGAGCAAAGCAAGCCACAATTTATCGACCAGGGTGTAAATTCTTCTAGAGAGAAGACCAGACCCTGGCCGTCTCGATGCCTTGACCACCGGAACCTCAGAGAGCACTTGAAAAATGATGAGCAGGTGGAACCAGACCAGGAGGTCAGAGAAGGTTCCACAAAGAGTCAGCCTCTCACCTGGGTCACTGATAATGAATAGAATATTGATTTGTGGCCAAAGTAAGTAAATAAATAAATAAAGGAAAGGCTGTTCCTGGCTTGGGGTCAGCAGGAGTAAAGACAGGAAGTCAAGAAAATGAAGAATCTGTTGAAAGAAAGAGGATGTTGACGGTTATTTTAATTAGGAAACGAGTGATGACAAAATCAACTTTCAAATGTGCTACAAGAAAAGAATTAACCACTGAATTTAACGCGTTTCCTTTCTCAGAGTCTTTTCTGACCCCAAGGTGGGTGTCCTCTCTCCAGTTCACTCGCCACAAGCATGGTGCACAGAACGCCACCTTCTTGCTGTTAGGTTTAGGTTCACAGCTCCTTTAAATGCAGAGCCCCTTTAAAACTCAACTTCCCCTCACCCAACTTCTCACTAGGGCTCAAAACAGAACATTCTCATCACCCACTGTGACCTTGTAGTTAATTTGCTTGCCATTCTCTCAAATACTGGCTTTCTGGCCTTCACTTTGAAATATAACAAAAAGTTTATCTTTGCAGAAGTGTCAGGGAAAGCTTACATTGGGAAGGGATCTGACAATTAGAGGAGTTTAAATCACAATAGTTGTTTCTAAAAGCCTAGCCACAGGTCCAGAGACTCTGACTTCTGAGAGATCAGCAACCAGGGCAAACCTGTCAGAAGGAGGGGGGACTGGCTTGCTTGAAGGCCCAGGACCTTTGAACTAGCCCAGGACTTCTTTCAGACAGTCAGTGGAGCCGGGAGACAAACAATTTAGAGGAGTTGTGGCGTCATCCTAATCTGCATACGAAGATGTATTACCTTGTACCTATAGAGGCAGCGACTTCAGCTGCTTTTTCCAAGACCCCCGACCAACCTATATAAACCCTGCTCCATCCCTCCCTGGCCACCGACGTGGCTTCCTCTGTCTCGGCTGCCTGCACCTAGGCATTTTAAATACGTTTTCCTTTGAGAACACACCAGCCTTGTGTTTCTGGTTCCGCTCCCCCCAGTGCCCACCCACAGACCCAGGAAGGGGTTTAGCCTGTCAGCTCTCCCACCCGGGATCAGGCAGTCCACTGGAGTCCCTCCAGGTCTGACCTAGTGTGTGTGTGTGTGGGGTTATACCGACCTGCCAGTTGCCAAGGGAGACTGACAATAAGCTTCCCCCACTACCTATTGTGCCGCCCCTCCTCCAATTTTAACCTTTCAAGAGTCTTCTGCCCCCTGTGGACCTGAAACGTTCTCATGCCACACCAAGGTACCTCTGGTTAAAAGGCTCCTGACCTATACCTACCCTATCACTTTACTCGGACCGAGGAGGGGACCTGCAGCTAGGCTTATAAACTGACTCAAGTGAACTGGCTTATAAAGAATGCCTCCACCTGCAGCTCATTTCATGAAGGGGTGGGGGAGGGCAGGAGGTCATCAAAGATCAGGCCTCGGCAGTCCCCTCTCAAAAATCCGCATTTTTCCTTCTTTCCCAGAAGCAATGCTTATCTGTAGCAGCTGCTGGAAAAACTCAGGTCCAGAGGAGAAACTTACAGGGAATATCGGGATGACCATAACAGATCGACAAAAGCAACTTCTGAGAAGGGACATTTTTGAATACCGCCTTTTAGAATTATGCCAGCTCCCCTAAGACACAGATCCTGGAGGTGCTTAGAAAAACCAGACTCCCTGCTTCAAGACCTTCTGAATTGGAATTTGCAAGGAAGAGCTTTGATAACCCACAGATTTGTAAGCACTTCAGGTGATTCTCAACAACAGGAAGTTGAGCGAACACAGCACCGGATTATGTATTCTGCCTGTGCAGAGGCCCGCCCTCCTTCTCCAATCAAGGTGGCTGCCGGAGGAGGGAAGGCACTTTTATTGAACAGGTTGGATGCTGTCTACCACTGCAACCTCCCCTTCCTTTCCCTACTATTGGTAATTTACAGAACAGGAAATGAGTTAAGGGGGTGGGAGCTAGCTACTGATTGAGAGGGAGGGAGCCAGTGAGAAAAGAGGACCAGCTGCCTTCCGCCCCGCCCCCAGAGTGCTTTGGGGCAGGGGTTAGACTAAGTCTGCACCGCCTATAAAAGCCACAGGCGGTGGCCCAGACCGTGCTGTTCCCTTGAGGATGTTGTGGCCGAAAGGAGCTGGAGAGAAGATTTCTGGGTGGGGCATGTGGAGGGCTGTCTCCAAAAGCTAATTTGTTGGCATTCTTCTATGTGCGTTTTTTCCTACTGTTCTCTTTACAGAGGTCCCGGGACTCTTAAGAATACAGACTCTTGGCCCTGGCCGGGTAGCTCATTCGATTGGAGCATTGTAATTGTACAGATACGCCAAGGTAGTGGGTTCCATCCTGGGTCAGGACACATACAAGAATCAACCAAAACATAAATAAATGGAACAACAAACTGATGCTTTGTGCTCTCTCTCTCTCTCTCTCTCTCTCTTTCTCTCTCTCCCTCGCTAAAGTAAAATAAATAAATAAAATGGCTCTTACCTGTCTTGGTATTTCTCACAACTGGAGGAAGAGCCTTCAGACCCTCTCCGGGTAGCTGTGGTCTCCTTGTCTAGGAAGACCACTTTTTCACCCAGGGATGAGCTTTCCCTGGGGGTGGGTCACTCTGGGAACTACTGACCCTGCTGTGGGGGTGGGCACGGAGGAAGATGAGCCCCGCTATACCCCACCGCTGTGAACAACTGACACAGAGCTGCTAGCTGAACCGGATGGGGCATATACACCTAAGGAGGTGACTTGCTGTCTCCCACTCCCCAAAACTCACAGGTTCCTGGAAGGTACTGGCCACTCCGTAGCCCTTCCTCTGACAGGGTGACAAACCTGAGACTTCCTTGCTTGTATTGGCCAAAGTCCCTCTGTTCCATTCCAGGACCTGGCATCTGGGGCCAGGTCTTGAAGATGGCAACCTTTCCAGCTTATCTTTCTCCTGTTCCTTTAAGCTTTTTCAAGCTCCCCTCTGGGCATGAGTTACCCCAGAGTAGGTATGCCATCGTACAAGCCAAGACAGAGATGCATTCAAATTTGGGGGAAAAAAACACAAAATCTTCTAAAAGGAGCCTGGAGACCCATGTGTTTCTCCTCAGCTGCAAAGAATAAATGTCAATGTGGGTTGAACTGAGACAGCAGATGGTAGTCATGGCATGAGCCCTTAAAGATGAGGCTTTTCTCCTATGGACCGTTCTGTTCAAAGCCTTCCCCTTGAGATTCGTTCAGCCCAAGTAGGAACTGGACTGACTAGAGCAGGCACAGCCAACATACGGCCCGCGGGCCAGATCCGGCCCGTGTAATGAGTTTATGCGGCCCACGATCAAATTTTTAATATTCCCGCTACTTTAAAATCTCAGCTACTCAGAAGTGGAAGCGTCTTTGAGTATTAGAAATCGAGATATTTAAGAAGATAGTAATACCTGGAAAAGAATTCCGCGTGTGACTAATCTAGGGTTAACTTCCAATAATTGGTCAAATGGATTTGCGATACTTCTTTATTTTTTAAAAAAATTCCATTATAAAGATTTACAACTTTTGTACTCGTCTGTACTCAATATGAACTGTTTGACATTTAGTGGCGATGTGAAACCCACATTCTTTTAGGCGGAGTTTGCCAGTGTGCACCCAAGGTCAAACAATTCGTTATTTTTGTGGTCAAGTGTCCTGAATCAAGTGGCATTGTAGCACAGACAATAGCTGCAGTTGATAACTGAAAACGTGTCCAGGCTGTTTGTAAAACGAAATAATTGTTTTATTTGTGATATAATCCCTTCAAGCTCATTCTATTAATTAAATATTATTTCAATTGATTGCGATACAGTTTGGATATTTATACAGTATGTAATTGTATTTTTATTAAAATATATTTTTATTAAAATAATGTATATTAAAATCTTCACTCACATTTATTCATAAACAAATTACATAATAAAATTTTTTTTTACTAAATGAATCATTTTTGTATTTAACATTTTTTAATTTTAATATTTCATCCGGCCCGTGAAAAAAGTTTTCTTTCTAATCTGGCCCAGGAGCAAAAACTGTTGGCCATGCCTGGACTAGAGTTTCTCTAATACAGGGGTCAGGAACCTATGGCTTGCGAGCCAGATGTGGCTCTTTTGATGGCTGCATCTGGCTCGCAGACAAATCTTTAATAAAAAATAATGTTAAAAATATAAAACATTCTCATGTATTACAATCCATTCATTTCCTACTGCTCATGTTCATGGTTGTGGGTGGCTGGAGCCAATCACAGCTGTCCTCCAGGACAACACCAAATTTTTATTGGATAATGCATAACGTACACGGGTCGTTGTATGGCTCTCATGGAATTACATTTTTAAATATGTGGCGTTCATGGCTCTCTCAGCCAAAAAGGTTCCCGACCCCTGCTCTAATAGAATTCTCTAATAAATACTAGGTTCTCTAATAAAATCACAGCTAAAAATTCCTGGTATTTTCCTGCTGGCATAGGTCTAAGCTACCACACACTCCTCTCCCTTACCCGAGAAAAGGAATAGCTTGCCAAACCTGTCTCACAGCTGGGACTGTGGCTTGCACCTGCAGCATGTGGCGACAAGCCTGGCCTGGTACCCTCACTTGCATCCTCCACCTGAGAGCTGTCAGTCATTGACCCACCCGGCAGCTCCCAGGCACCAGTTTCTGAGTGTGGCCTCAATGCACTGGGCTGGTGGAGACCAAGCCAGATACCGCCGGGGCCAGAGAGCATGCTTAGTCTGGAGGGCCTAGTACTAAACCAAACTCAGCCCGGCTGAAGAAAGCTGGCGAGCAACAAACTGTTGGAAAAACAGCTGTATTATTAGGCTTGATTGCTGCATTTTGCATTAGTGCATGAGCACGTGGCAGAGCCACGTATGTATCGCCTATGTAAAGCTACAGGTACTTCGCCTTGGCGTGGGTCACTGGCCCACCCCTGTGAGAAGCGGTTGTCCCCTGCCTGTGTGCTCGTCCACCGTGGCGAGAATCTGATAAACAGAACGGCCCAGCACTTTCCGGCTCCACGGTTCCTTTACCCGTCTGCTCGGATCCAGTGTGAACCTGCCTGGCCTCGACCACCGGCATCACACAAATGAAATCTAAGTCACCCAAGGGGAGCTGGAGGATGCTGAAAGGCAGCTGACCACATGATGAGGTGGCCTGAGAATCAGGAGAACCTGGGGCTTAGAGGCTGGCTCAGCCTGCTCGACTGGACACTGGGTGGGAAACGCTGAACTTAAACTTACTTGAAAAGCGGGCACGTCCAGTGGGCGTGGCACTTGCCACCTGAGCCCACCTGCATGAGGGCTTGGCTACAGACTCCGGCGGGAGCGCCTCTGAAAGCCACCTGAAGTGCGACAGGAGCCGTCGCTTCTGTTCAGACTGGAGGTAGGGGCGCTGGGGTAGGGACTCAGAGCTGCTGGGAGCCGATCCACCCCCGGTGGAGCCGCTCCTGACCAGAGCCCCGAGCTGATCCTCGCTGTGGGAATGCATTACGTGTGGTGCGTGGCCATGAGCCCGCGGGCTGCAGCTCACCTGGGGCCTGTCACTTACCAGCTTTGAGATCTTGGGCAAGTACCCGATTCTGGAAAAGTGGCTTCAACTCTGAGGTTGTGCGACTAGACAACGCCGCCTGTAGACCAGCGCCCATCACAGGACGTGCTCAGTGAACACGAGTTCCGGGCTGGCAGCCCAGCCGGTGCCGGCGCAGTGGTTCTGGGTCACAGACTTGTTCATT
Source organism: Saccopteryx leptura (assembly GCF_036850995.1). NCBI lineage: Eukaryota > Metazoa > Chordata > Mammalia > Chiroptera > Emballonuridae > Saccopteryx > Saccopteryx leptura. Next base: position 379,935,847 of record NC_089503.1, read on the forward strand.
TTGGGGGGTGGGCACTTACACCTTTTTCTGCGGCCTGGGACTCCTGCTAGTCATCACTCACAAGTGTCATTTGAACTTCGGTGCTTTATGATTTCTCTGTAGCCCGGCAGGCTCTCTGAACCCAGCTGGGTACCTCACGCTTACTCAGCTCCCTCACCTGCCCCGGCCGACACTGCACCTGGGGTTTGATGAGCCTGCCCGGAGCAATTGCCTCAAATGGCATATTTTAAGTCCTGGATAAAAGTTGCTTTCTAATTGCTCCGTGCGGAGTATGGTTGATGATAACGGGTTTTGCAAGGTCAGAGCTAGGCCAGGAATCTTTGCGGGTTCACTGAGCGCGGCATTCGCTGCCTTAGCGAAGGATGAAAGCTAGGCGGGGCGCACAGGCATGTTGCAGCATGTTGGCCAGGCCTGTACTGTAGTGTGCAGGTGCCACTTGTTGCAACCTCTGAATTCTGGACCTCAGAGTTTTGTAGCCCCAGCTGTAACGGGCCCACTTGCTAAGGACGGGAGCTACGCAGGAACTCCTCCAGATGCTCAGCGTTAGCACTCAGCTTAGCAGCAAGTCCCCAGGGGCCGGCCAAAGGGGCTGAGCTAGTAGATACAGTGACTCAAACCCAAGCCCAGCGTGTGCCTCAGCCCCAAAGGGCCCAGACGCTATGTGGTCTGGGCTGCCAATCAGAACCAACATTATTTGGGACACTGGGCTCTGTGCCAAGTCACAAGTCCGAAGTGCACATGACTGGACATTGTAGTCCCGAAGGGGTCCCGGCCTACTCAGCTGGCGGTCAGGTAGGAGCTAAGCGTGGAAGGCCAACAAAGGGCTGCCAATCACTGTCGATAATGGGCTGGTACACCCAACTGCTTGTCTGGGATTTCCATGTCCTTCAGGTACGCCAGAACAACGCCTGCCTGCCTAACGGCGGGTCCAGAATTAGGCCGAATCTAGACTGCAGGTTCCCCATAGGGAAGCTGCTCGTGATGAAGGTTGGTCCGTAGCTCTCCCCAACAGGCCATCAGAGGCAGAGAAACATGGATCATAGAACCAAAAGGTTGAGGTGATAGACTTCAGGGCCGGAGAGCCTTCAGCCTGAATCCTACCACTGCTCGTACCTTGAGATGCTTACGTTGTAAGTGTTGAACGTGTTAAAATGGATAAACTGAAGGCTACTGAGCTAGGAAGCCTCAGTGCTGATCATTGGGAGCCTGGAGCTTGGCTCACTGCTAATCCGGTTTCCAGTAAGTATTGATTGACAGCTCTGAATGTGCTCCCCTCCCCCAGCCAACTCACCTGGTTTCAGTCCCAGGTACAGTGGTACCTTGAGATATGAATTTAATTCTTTCTGTAACCGAGCTCATAAGTCAGTCAACTCGTATATCCAACAAATTTCTCCCATTTAAAATAACTGAAATAGATTTAAGCCATTCCAGCCCTGAGAAACATCCCCAAACCATCCTAAATTATGAAAAAAGACATGTTTTTAATTAAGAAACACACATGTATACTTTACCAATGCATAACAAAATATATGAAATAAAAGAAAAAAGTGTTATTTAGTACTGTATTCTTACCTTGGAGACAGACGAGTGTGGCTAACGGAGGTGAATGGCAGAGGAGGAGGGAGGGAGGAAGGGATGCAGGCACTGTAGACACGGAAACTAAAACTGCACTTTCTTAACACTAAATGTAAACTAAAACTGCATTTTCTTAACACTAAATGTAAACTAAAACTGCATTTTCTTTACTTTAAACAAAACTAAAACTGTACTTTCCTTACTTAAAGTGAAAGCACAAAAATTTAATTGTTAAAAAAATGCAGTTTCTAAGCTTAACATTATGTATTTTTCATTTAATCATCACCTGTTTTTGCCTTTTTGGCTGCACTTTTGGCACTTTCACTTGCAGCACTTTTGAATAAAAATCTATCCAAAGAGGTTTGCTTTTGCCTGCCTTTTAAAATGTTACAGAAATGTGACAGACAAGTGTCATTAAAAAGTGCTGAAGCACGACCAGTTGAAACTTTTCTGGGTGTTTCTTTTCAATGTAACTTGAAAGCTTCTCCCACATTGCCAGCGTGTCTTTAATTTCACTTGTAGAAATCACTTCCTCCAACTCTACCTCCTCCTCACTACTAATCTCTTGCAGAAACTCTGTATGTTGCATCATCTGTAGCTCCTTCAACTCCTCAGTTGAGAGTTTCTCCTCATGTTCCTCGATGAGCTCGTTTACGTCACCCTCATCTACCTCCAGACTCATCGACTTTCCGATGGACACAATCTCCTTCAAAGCTTCTACCTCAGTCTCAGTCTCTGGTTCAAATCCTTTGAAGTCCCTGTCTGCAACAACATCAGGCCATAACTTTTCCATGCCGAGTTCAAAGTTCTTTTTGTAACCTCTTGCCATGCCAAATCAATAATGCGTAAACATATTATGATGTTGGTAGTGATCTTTCCAAAACTCTCAAAGGGTTAGAATTGTATTCTCAGTCACCTCAAAGCAGTGACAGAACAAGTGCTTTGTGTAAAGCTTTTTAAAGTTGGAAATGACCTGCTGATCCATAGGTTGCAAGATTGAAGTCGTGTTGGGTGGGAGGTAGAGGACTTTCACGAATTTGAACTCATCGAGAATGTCATCTTCAAGACCAGGTGGGTGGGCTGGAGCATTTTCAAGGATTAGTAATGCTTTCATCAGGAGTTTATTTTCTTGAAGATATTTCTTCACTGCAGGACCAAAGACGAGATTTACCCATTCAATAAAAAACTGCCTCGTAACCCATGCCCTAGCATTGGTGCGCCACATAACCTGCAGTTTTTCTTTAAGAATCTTGTGAGTCTTAAAAGCTTGAGGATTTTGGGAATGATACACTAGCAGTGGCTTTACTTTACAGTCACCGCTAGCATTTGCACACAATGCAAGGGTCAGACGGCCCTTCATGGGTTTATGGCCTGGCAGCTTCTTCTCCTCTGTGGTGATGAAAGTCCTCTGGGGCATTTTTTTCCAAAACAATCCTGATTCATCACAGTTGAACACTCATTGGGGGATGTAGCCTTCCTTTGCAATAAGTATAGCAAAATGTGTGATGTACTCCTCAGCTGCCTTAACGTCATCACTCGCAGCTTCACCATGCCTCACCACCCAGTGGATGCCAGATTTCTTCTTGAAATTTTCAAACCAGCCGTGACTTGCCTTAAATGTATCTTCTGCTGCCTCTTTTGAGGTTGATGGTTCTTTCTTCTTCAAGTCACCATAAATAATACGTGCCTTTTCGCATATTACAGTCTCCGTCACTGTATCTCCTGCCAGCTCTTTCTCTTTCACCCACACCAGCAGAAGCTTCTCCATTTCTTCATGGATATTTGTCCTTAATTGGGACAGAATTGTAGTTCTTTTTGCCAGATTTGTGCTTTTGATGGCATCCTTTTGTTTAAGGATGTATTGCAGTCGTACAGCCTTGCCGGTTCAATCACTCGTTACACCACACTCATGTTTTTCTATTACTTCTTGCTCTAGTTCTATCGACATCATTCTCTTCTTCTTCTCACCACTGTCCTTTACACTCACTTTCTTCGGCCCCATGATAGCACACAAAAAAAGTTAGTAAAAAATGTAAAAATGATGCAATAACGAGTACAGCACACAAGATTTGACTTGATTCTGTGGGTAACATGTGAGAAAGAACGAGATGCTGGTGTTGTGCTGCTGATACTGAACCCGTGTGCCAACGTGCCAACTAGCGGCAGCTTCCCAAATCATGACTCATATCTCAGCATTTCTCTTGGATCTCAAACAATACTTCGGACCGAGGCGCGGCTCCTATCCTCTGCATAGCTCTCTGTCCTGAACATAAGCTACCCTCAAGCCTTATTACCTGGGCAGGCTGGTTCCTGATGTCCCCTCTTCATTGCTAAGTGGCATGGCCTTTGGTTGGGTAGCCAGACTTGTCCTGGAAACAGTGGTTGATGAGAGGAAGCGAGGAAGGAGGTTTATGTAGCTGAGGGTCTTCAAGTGAAGGCCTCCTGGCAGGAAGAACAGAAGCCACTCCTTGAAGAATAAGGGAACCTCCCCCTCCCTTCTTGTGCCCAGGGCCAGCAGGCCCTCAGGAGGGCAGCTGGGGCTGTTGGGCTCCCTCCCCTCAGCCTGGCTCTCCCTCCCTCAGCCCGGCTCTCCCCACCTCAGCCCGGCTCTCCCTCCCTCAGCCTGGCTCTCCCTCCCCTCAGCCTGGCTCTCCCTCCCTCAGCCTGGCTCTCCCTCCCTCAGCCTGGCTCTCCCTCCCCTCAGCCTGGCTCCCCCCCCAGCCTGGCTCTCCCTCCCTCAGCCTGGCTCTCCCTCCCTCAGCCTGGCTCTCCCTCCCTCAGCCTGGCTCTCCCTCCCTCAGCCTGGCTCTCCCCACCTCAGCCCGGCTCTCCCCCCTCAGCCCAGCTCTCCCTCCCTCAGCCTGGCTCTCCCTCCCTCAGCCTGGCTCTCCCTCCCCTCAGCCTGGCTCCCCCCCCAGCCTGGCTCTCCCTCCCCTCAGCCTGGCTCTCCCCCCCTCAGCCTGGCTCTCCCTCCCTCAGCCTGGCTCTCCCCACCTCAGCCCGGCTCTCCCTCCCTCAGCCCGGCTCTCCCTCCCTCAGCCTGGCTCTCCCCCCTCAGCCTGGCTCTCCCTCCCCTCAGCCTGGCTCTCCCTCCCTCAGCCTGGCTCTCCCTCCCCTCAGCCTGGCTCCCCCCCCCAGCCTGGCTCTCCCCCCTCAGCCTGGCTCTCCCTCCCTCAGCCTGGCTCTCCCTCCCTCAGCCTGGCTCTCCCCCCCCTCAGCCTGGCTCTCCCTCCCTCAGCCTGGCTCTCCCTCCCTCAGCCTGGCTCTCCCCCCCTCAGCCTGGCTCTCCCTCCCTCAGCCTGGCTCTCCCTCCCTCAGCCCGGCTCTCCCTCCCTCAGCCTGGCTCTCCCTCCCTCAGCCTGGCTCTCCCTCCCCTCATCCCGGCTCTCCCTCCCCTCAGCCTGGCTCTCCCTCCCTCAGCCCGGCTCTCCCTCCCCTCAGCCTGGCTCTCCCTCCCTCAGCCTGGCCCTCCCTCCCTCAGCCCGGCTCTCCCTCCCTCAGCCCGGCTCTCCCTCCCTCAGCCCGGCTCTCCCTCCCTCAGCCTGGCTCTCCCTCCCTCAGCCTGGCTCTCCCCCCCTCAGCCTGGCTCCCCCCCCAGCCTGGCTCTCCCTCCCTCAGCCCGGCTCTCCCTCCCTCAGCCCGGCTCTCCCTCCCCTCAGCCCGGCTCTCCCTCCCTCAGCCCGGCTCTCCCTCCCTCAGCCCGGCTCTCCCTCCCCTCAGCCTGGCTCTCCCTCCCTCAGCCCGGCTCTCCCTCCCCTCAGCCTGGCTCTCCCTCCCTCAGCCTGGCCCTCCCCCCCCAGCCTGGCTCTCCCTCCCTCAGCCTGGCTCCCCCCCCAGCCTGGCTCTCCCTCCCTCAGCCCGGCTCTCCCTCCCCTCAGCCTGGCTCTCCCTCCCTCAGCCCGGCTCTCCCTCCCTCAGCCCGGCTCTCCCTCCCCTCAGCCTGGCTCTCCCTCCCTCAGCCCGGCTCTCCCTCCCTCAGCCCGGCTCTCCCTCCCCTCAGCCTGGCTCTCCCTCCCTCAGCCCGGCTCTCCCTCCCCTCAGCCTGGCTCTCCCTCCCTCAGCCTGGCCCTCCCCCCCAGCCTGGCTCTCCCTCCCTCAGCCTGGCTCCCCCCCCAGCCTGGCTCTCCCTCCCTCAGCCCGGCTCTCCCTCCCCTCAGCCTGGCTCTCCCTCCCTCAGCCCGGCTCTCCCTCCCTCAGCCCGGCTCTCCCTCCCTCAGCCCGGCTCTCCCTCCCCTCAGCCTGGCTCTCCCTCCCTCAGCCCGGCTCTCCCTCCCTCAGCCCGGCTCTCCCTCCCCTCAGCCTGGCCCTCCCTCCCTCAGCCTGGCTCTCCCTCCCTCAGCCTGGCTCCCCCCTCAGCCTGGCTCTCCCTCCCCTCAGCTTAGCTCCCATTGCTGCAGCCCCTGGGCTCCTACAGCGAAGGCATGGTCTCTGACCACTTGACTCCAACCTTCCAGTCCATCAGGCTCCCTTCATAGGCCTGGGGTAGATTTGGACCCGCTCATAGCACATCAGGTCATTTTTTAGCAAAGACACTGGCACCATGACATTCCAAGATGTTGGAGGCGACTTGTGATTGTGTGGGGATTTGCGTGAAAGCCTCAGACTAAGGTAGATCAGTTTGTGGTAGGGTAGGGGGTGGGGATAGAAAATGGCTTCTTCTGCCATCTTTCTTCAAAAAGCTCTTTCTTCAAGAAACTTGTTTCGGAATCTCTTACTGGTCCCCTCCTCCCCTCTAGGATTCCCAGAATGACCTTTCTCTGTGGGGACTCTGCAGCGTCAAGGCAAGACGTTTGCTTGTTTCACCCACTTCCCAGAGACCAAGTCTTCACTGCTAGACAAACTCCTCAAAGCTGGCTCTTTCCAAGTTCCCATAATCTCATGTACACTTCAACCTGACAGTCATTATCTTAATTTTGTATTCCCTTAATAATAATAATAATAATAATGATAATAATTGGGAGAGGAGACTAAAACAACGTTGAATGAATGGTTCCTGCTCATACCGTCTCATCCCAAGATGAGAATTCCAGAAGGTTGAGAGTCTGCAATCTGTGTTGTCCATATTCATAATTTCAGGACACGCTAGTTTATTGTCCTATCTTTAAAATATATATTTGTCTCATTTGGAGACAAAGCCTTTGTATGAGGGAGGCCACAATGTTCTGTCACGATTGGGACGACCTTGTAAATCAAAGGCTTGTTTCCTACTCAGTCTGCTAATAGCTTCAGGGCGTCTGGAATTTCTTAGACGGGGGATTCCTGCTTCAATAACAGAATCAAACGTAGGACAGTTTTAAGGCTTTCATCCCTTTAAATACAAAGAAAATCTCACTTCTAAATTATTAGAAAATGTTTCAATGACACTGTGGGGAAAACAGCTGTGTTAGGCTTGCTCACCGGTTTCCCGCTGCAAGCACTTTGCACGATTGGTGCGTGAGCACGTGGCAGAAAGCCACGTCTGTCTCTATGAAATGCTATGGGTGCCTTCCCTCAGTGGCGGTTCTCCCAGATGGCTCTCCTGCCACCGCGAGGGTCGGCTCTCTGATTCCCTCAGCTGCCACTGTGAAGGGCAGTTCTCCTGACCCCCTGCCCTCCACTGTGGAAAGCAGTTGTTTTGTTTGTTAGCTTGCCCACTTCTGCGAGCCTCCAATAAACGGGTATGGCCTGATGCTCGCCGGCTCCCCGGTTCCTCTGCCATCTGCCCAGATTCAGTGTGAGCATGCCTGCCCTTGACCACTGCATTACAGACACTTATTGGGCTGCCAAGCTTTCCTTTACTGACTTGAGATTCTAAGTTATCCTAACTGGACTTGAACTTCCTGCCCCAACTTAAAAGGAGCTTGGAAGTCAGCTTTCTTCCTGTAAGGACAAGAGTGATGAATTAGCTGAATCCACAACTTATATCAACAACTCTTAAAAAGTTGATATAAACATCTTCCCCGAAAACCAGAGACAGCATCACAGCTTGTCGGGAGCAAGCGGCTTGGCTGGAACCAGAAGGCAGCCGGTAGGAAAGCTTCAGGCGTGGCTGACAAATTGCCGGAGGCTCCGTGCCGGATACGCTTAAGAGTTCACTCTGGGGGACCCAGTTCTAGGGAATCCCCACATTTCCATGAGTTTTACCTCCTGGGTAGGGCATTGGGCATGGAGAAAAGGGTCCAGGGTCTTCAAGAAAAGTAGCTAGTCCAACAGAAACACTGCCTGAAGAGATCTACCTTGGCTAGCCGCGAAGACAGGACACCCGAGCAATGCCCACAAGCAGGAAGGAAGGGTAGAAAACCCCGGGGGCAGCTTGATCGGTGCCCCCACCCCGAGCCCTGGGCGAGGCCAGCATTGCAGATCAGAGGAAGGGGGGATGGGATCTGTGAGGGGCACTGGAGGGGTCCGCTCTCACAGCTCTCCTGACACCGAGTGCACTTCCAACAATAGGGCCCTTTCCCTCTACCCAGCGGGTTTGCATGCTCTGTCCCGCCTGGCTCTGTGTCGAGAGCAGCGCATGAGCTTCTTGATCTCCTTGAGTACAGATGTCTCATGTTTCTAGAGTCATCTCTCGAATGCCTGCTCCTCAGCGGCTAGCATTTTGGATAGACACTAAATAGGGTGGTGGCTCAGGCTTGGAGTCTAACCGGATGGAGCAGAGGATGGAGAACCGGACTTATGCTCCTCATACTCTGACACAGGTCTCCTGGACCTTTTTAACTTTCTTTCACAGACTTCGGTGACATAACTGTCATCACGCAGAGAAGAGGAGCCTTTTTGCTCAGTAGACAGTGGTTGTTGTCCTTAGTTCACGGCACACGTGATTCATGCAAGGCCTCCGCGTGGTTCCTTTACTCTCTGTCGTTACCACTGGCTATGACTCATCTGTATATTCTCAGGTAAAGTGTGTAATGTTGGACGCACGTTGAGTTAAATGAGTGGAATTGTGTTAACAGAACTTATTTGGTTGCTTTTGCATGTCTCCCTACTTATATGCTCCCTTGATGATGGACATCTGAAATTGGACTGGTTTCCCGACCCAGGTAATGTTAGAAGAAACTTGAACGGAGACACTCTCTTAGGCAATTGCAACATTCTCATGGAGAGACCTAGCTTTGCTCAGCGCTGGAGTGAGCTCAGCTCCAGACCTCAGTCTCCGAGCATCACTGTTGCTTAAGGCCCTCGTGTGCACACACTTAAAGAGGTGAGGTCTCCTTACCCTCGTTCATCAGACATTGGATATACGATTGGGCGTGAGAGCTTTATGATTACTTCATGGAACTACCTTGGAACAGCCCCCGAACCAGAGAAGGGCACTCCTGTTCTGTGCTGTATGTTATACTCAGCTGGAAAAATCAGCTAGGTCTAGCCATCTCATTCTCTGGTTTAATTAGCTACCCACACAATTTACATAACCTCTTAGAAATGAAGATACAGATGATCTAATCAAGAGGCAAGCGTTCATGCCAGCTGGCAGAAGTAGGACAGAGCCACCTGCTGGGGTAATTACTTATGTGGGCAGATTAGCAGCATTACGCATGACAGGCACCGTCCTGGCCTGCTTGGGAGCAGTGCCAGCCAGTGCCCCTGCTTGAGGGGCAGCATGTGAGTAGAATCTGTCCTGATGTATTAAAGGAGGAGTGAGCGACATTAGTTGCTGGGGACTCAGCTCACTTTTTTTTATAATCTTGTTTAGAAATAAAATTTAATGGGGTAACATTGATCAATAAGAGTATATAGATTTCAGGTAAACATTTCTATAGCATTTGAACTGTGGATTATGTATATACCCTTCACCCAAAGTCAAATCATTTTCTGTCACCATATATTTGTCCCTTTCTACTCCCCTCCTGCTAGTAACCACTTCACTTTTGTCTGTGTCCATGAGTCTCAGTTTTATATCCCACTTATGTGTGAAATCATACAGTTCTTAGCTTTTTCTGATTTGCTTATTTCACTTAGTATAATGTCAAGGGCCATTCATATTGTCGTAAATGTCACTATGTCATCATTTCTGTGGCTGAGTAGTATTCCATTGTATAGATGTACCACATCTTTATCCAAGCCTCCATCGAGGGGCACTTTGGTTGTTTCCATGTCTTGGCCACTGTGAACAATGCTGCGATGAACCTGGGAGCACATGTGTCTTTGTGTATCAATGTTTCTGAGGTGTTTGGCAGATACCCAGTAGAGAGATCCCTGGGTCACATAGTATAGTTCTAGTCTTAATTTTTTGAGGAGCTACCATACTTTCTTCCATAATGGCTGTATCAGTCTACATTCCCACCAGCAGTGAATGAGGCTTCCTTTTTCTCTACAGCCTCCCCGACACTTGTTATTACCTGTCTCAGCTCACTTTTTGAAGGGTTGTTGGTAGAGTTTGGAAGCACAGCGTGGTGAGGAAACAAAGCGTCTTCCATCTCGGTTGCTAAAACTCAAAGAACTGTGATGCTTAGCATTGTTCAGTATCGGAATTACCCAGCTCCAACTTTGTCCAAGCTGCGAGGTACCACCTTCCACAACGGACAAGCAGCAGGAAAGGTCGCTGTGCAGGTACAGAGGGGCTCACAAGGACAACACAAACTGTCCTAGTCAAAGAGACGTCTTCTCTAAAGACTGGTCTCGGGCGCTCGGGGCACGGGCAAGACAAAGCTGCGCGGGTGACTCGGAGACCAAGGAGCCGACAGACCGAGCTCAGGGTGTGGCTGAATACTTCACTGTGTCGGGGCAGTGCCAGGGCCTCTGAGGCACCCCCACGATGGTACTGGCAGTGCGGTGGGAGGATGGATTAAAAAAATACAAAACTCTACTACATACAAGCTGTAGGAAATGCACTAGAGGGAAGTTTTTAGATCAACAAAGCATATATCTTATTAGAGATGCTTTCAGGTAGGGGCCCAGACCTACCATCTTTTCAGAGAAACCAGGGCCTTGGCTGTCCCTGCTCTGCCAGCCTGGGCTGCAGAAGTTCGGTTTGGGCAGGAAAGGAGCCCGCTCCCAGCACCTGTGTTTGCAGACCGTCCCTGCTAACCCGAGTCTTTACTAACACTTTAGCTGCTGCCTCGCATTTTTTTATCTTCCTCTGACCATTTCTCTTCCATTAATAGTTCTCCTCCGTTCAGATTCACTGATTAAACTCAGTGAAATTCCAGGACTGTCAGTGCTAGAAAGGGGCATGACAAGAGTAACATTATTTGAAAATGATTTATGAGCTTTCTGGGAAATAGCTTCCATGAAACTATCTGTGGCTGGGTACACTTTGTAGAGGGTGGGAGTCTTTCCTGTGAGATTTATCACACTGTACGTGCAACAGTCCCCCCTCTCCATAATTCTGCTTTCCAGTTGCAGTTGACATGGTCAACGGCTCTGAAGACACTAAATGGAAAGCTCTAGAAATAACTCAAGTTTTAAACCGTGCACCTGTGGTGGCGCAGTGGCTAAAGGGTCGACCTGGAACGCTGAGGTCACTGGTTCAAAACCCTGGGCTTGCCCGGTCAAGGCACATGTGGGAGTTGATGCTTCCTGCACCTCCCTCCTTCTTTCTCTCTCCCCTCTCTAAAATGCATAAATAAAATCTTAAAAAATAAAATAATATACTGTGCACCATTCTGAGTTGTAGACAGTTTTGCTGTGTCCTGTTCCACCCTGCCTGGGACGTGACTCAACCCTTTGTCCAGCCCACCCGTCACAGTGGGTGGGCTACCTGTCCATGAGTTTCTTGGTAGCTGACTAGGTTATCAGAGTATCTGAGGCCACATTCACATAACTCTTATTACAATCCATTCTGTTGTAATCTCTTACGGTGCCTAGCTTAGAAATTAAACGTTACCATAGGTATGTCTAGGCAAAAACATAACACATAAAGGGTTCAGTAATGGTTTCAGTCATCCACGATGGGGTCTTGGACCACGGTCCCTGTGAATAAAAGAGGACTACTGGACCACGGACTTGGCTGTTAGCAGGCTTCCTCAAAGCGGTTGAAGCCCCGAGAAGTTTGCCGCTCTGAGAACCCCTCTAGAAACTTTATTCTGACGTCATCCTGAAACGGCGTTCTGCCAAAAGAGGCACACATGCACGCCCAATGGATGCTCACCAGGTCCCCGGCTTCCGGGCAGTTGCATAGTAATTTAACAGACCTACATACATTCAGACGCTCTGAGTCTTATGACTGAAGCTTTAACTTTCATGTGACATTAACTGTGAAGGGAAGAAGTGAACGTTGCCTCTGAGTAGTCAAGGACTTGAATTGCAGATGGTTCGGTAACCTCCGGGCTATAAATGCCTACCCATGCCTACGTGCGACTCTCGGCACAGAGCTATGGAAAGGGGGGTGGTCAGGTAGGGTCAAGGTGGACTTGCTTGAAGAATCCCTTAACGTGGGCATGTGTGTATGAGGCCCTTCTCCAGAGCCTTCCCCCTAGAAGTGCCTGCGTAGCCCAGCTCAGTCCACCGTTCCCCGCCCCGCCCCCCACCATCTACTTCAAAACGTACCTCAAGTTTGTGTGGGGCATGCACTTATACGAAGCCTATTTCCTGAGAAGGGATTAGAATCCTTTCTTCCCGCGCACCTCACACCTGCTGTTACATTTTCCGAGAAGGCTTCCTGAATGGCCCTTGTAGAAAAGCTTTCAGGTCTGTGAAAAACAGAATGTGGGGAAAGCTATTCAGCGTTCAGTAACCAGGTAGCAAAGAGCGCGGGAGAAGCTAGAGAGGATCAGAAAGACTCGGTTCCCCTTGTGTGGGGGGCGGGCGGCGTGCTGGAATTAACTCTGACTTGTCTGTGCTGGTCTTGAAGGATCTTCAGACTCAGCCATGTCCTCCCCGAACAGGTGCCGAGCAGCAGCAGGCCACCATTAGGAGATGGCAGTGAACCTGAAGTGGAGATCAAGGGACTTTCTTGCCTGAACCAAACACTTAAAGTGACTGAGAAAGTTCTAATCTTCATGCCATAGTTCACTTGGTTACGAAACGTCTTCAGCCTACACGTGCTGAGGCAAGGGGCTTTGTGCCCCCACCTGGCCAGGTGGTAAAGACACCCTGTCTAACGCCTGGATTCCCTTGAAAACGGCTTGACAGAGCACCGGCAGCTTGCTCAGGGTGTGATCAGGCAGGTGGCCGGAGACAGGGTGTGTTAGTGTCCCCCTGCAATTCGCATCAGGGGCTTAATTCAGCGGAGACCTCCCAGATCCATTGGAAACACCTCCAGAGATCAGCTGCTTGAAGGATAGTCAGCCCGCAATGCTTCTCCATTAGCTGTTGTGCTGTGAGTGCCTTTAACATTCAGCAAGCGCCGCCGGCCTGCTTCCGCGGTGCCGGGGAACTGCATGCACGAGGGGCTCACTCCGGGCAAAACATGGCAGCTGGCAGCGCGGCCGCTGCGCTCGGAGCTTCACGTTCAGCCCGGAGGAGGCCTGAGTGCGGGAGCCGGGGCGCCGGGCAGGTCGGCGGCAGCTGCGAAGAAGGCTTGTTTCTCTTAACGTGAACTGTTGAGAGCCAGGGAGCATGGCCGGGACACGAGCAGATGTTCAAAGCTTCCCAGGGGACTTCCTTGTCACTGTGCGAAAGTTTCTTTCTGAAATGGGTTCATCGTAGCAGGATTAACTCTCTCTAAGCCTTCTTCCTGTCCTCGTGACCGGACAGCTCTCTGGCATGGACTAAGGTCACGTTTGTGTAGCGCTGACGAAGCTCTCAAACGGCTCCCGGCGGGACGCTGAGCTGGAAGCGAACGAAGACGCAGGCAGGCTAACTTGTTTTCTATCCTTACGTGGAGAACAATCCCTGGTGGTCTCTCCTTCCTCCCTCAAAACCGCACGGTGGCTTTCCGAGCCGACGCTGGGCACCTCCTCACACAGGAGGATAACGTGCCTCCTTAATCAGGATTGATTTATCATCTCATCTAACTCCATTAGGAAATGGAGATAGCCGACCTCCCTGGTAATAGGACTAAGAAAATGAGATTAATCTTGTTTAGGAAACAAGGGTGTGTTGGCGCGGCGGCGAGCCTGGGAGCCACGTGCGTGCGGAGAATGTCGGATGAGGGCTGGTGCTGGCCAGTTCTGCAGCCAGCCGATCTCCACCTCCGCTAGCTCCGGAACCAGCAGGCGCCCGGTGCCAGATTTGTGGATGAACGAGACCTCGCTGTTCTCACCTCCAAATCAAAATGACTCTGCTCTGAATCCCCAGCGACTGTTTGGTAAGTCCAGGTTGTTCCTCGCAAGGGGGGTCCTCTGGGACCCGGTACTGGCTCCCTCCGGCCCGTGTGCCCCTGACATGGGACCTGTGTGAGGACAGGGTGTGGAGCCTGGTACTTGGCCCTGTCCCTAAGTGCTACATGGCTATTCCCTTCCGTTTGTCTCGCCTCCTCATCGGTCCCCCAGTCTGCTTGCCGGCTCTCCCTCGATGCTCAACACAGATCCGTTCTCCACTCTGCTCTGTGCCTAGCAGGGGTAGACCCCTGTGGACTGTATCCCTGGGTCTCCCGTAAAAGGTGACATCCAGGTGGGTTTGGCCAATGCGAAGACACTGGCTAGGAGATGAGGTCCAGGTACTTCTTCCCGCCGCATCCCACATATCTGTTCTGCGGCCACATCCTGCTGTGGGGGGACCCTCGGCCATTGTCTGGCTCTCACTGGGCCCAGGTAACGTCCTCCTTTTGGCCCTGCGGTTGGCAGTCACATCGTTTCTGTGCATCGTCACCCTTTGTTCCCTAGTCCCGGACATTCCACTAAGGCTTGCTTTCATTAAATTCTCCATCCAAACCATTTCAGTCGAATTCAGTTTGCTCTTGGGACCCTGACTGGATACTGGGAGAATGTTCTCTTTTTAGCTTGGAAGGGAGCAGGGTTCCTTTCCCCTTATCTAGTAGATACCAAGTCTGTCCTTGGGAGATGCACCTGGCAGCCTCTGAAAGGGGGTAGCTGAGAGAGTCCCCACCTAGGATTGCCACGAGCCCTAGTTCAGCAGAAGACCTCTAATCTGACGTGGTAAGTAAGGAGAAGGATGGACTAGGGGTCATGGAAACTGTAACTGATGCAGCAGCTGAAGGTCAGATGCATGTCTACCCTTGAGCGCCAAGCGACCCTTTGAATCTACAGCCTGAAAGTCACACTTATTTCTGGAAGGGGCTCTCCTTACTGAGTTGGCTACTGACTAGACTCATGGTAGATCTTCAGCTTCAAATGCCCAACCTGGATATCTGGTTCAGTATCTCCAAACATCTCTTCACTGCTCCAGAGGGACCACAAGGGTTTAACAGCATTTGATAGGATTCTGAGCTATAGAAATATGAAAGAAGGGGATCTTCACACTTTGCCACTACTGTAGATTTATCTACATTCTTTTTATTATTATTATTCAGTGAGAGGAGGGGAGGCAGAAGCAGATTCCTGCATGTGCCCTGACCAGGGTCCACCCAGAAAGCCCACTAGGGGGTGATGCTCTGCCCATCTGGGGTGTTGCTCCATTGCTCGGCAACCGAGCTCTTCTTAGCACCTGAGGTGGAAGCCATGAGTCATCCTCAGTGTCCAGGGCCAACTCACTCCAGTTGAGCCATGGCTGCAGGAGGAGAAGTGAGAGGGGGAGGGCTGGAGAAGCAGATGGGCACTTCTCCTATGTACCCTGACCAGGAATTGAACATAGGACATACACATGCTGGGCCAATGCTCTACCACTGAGCCAACCGACCAGGGCTTATCTACATTCTTTATCCTTTGTCTCTCACTTTACAATCTGTCCCTTCCAAACCATTAGTTATTATCATTAGTTACTACCCAGGAAGCTGTCAGCTTTACCCTTGTTTACTTCCTCCTCCCCAAGCAGATGACCAGACATAATGCTTGAGTCTCTGCCCCCTTGGAGAACTTCTCTGACCCCTGCTTTCGGGACCATAAAGGAAACTGCAGTGCAACCCCTTTTCACGGCTCAGAATAACATCTAGCTCAGTGCTCCTCAACTTTTTGGGGGCCACGGACTGGTTTTATGTCAGAAAATATTTTCACGGACCGGCCTTTAGGGTGGGATGGATAAATGTATCACGTGACCGAGACAAGCGTCAAGAGTATTAGACGGATGTAACAGAGGGAATCTGGTCATTTTTTTTTAAATAAAACATCATTCAGACTTAAATATAAATAAAACGGAAATAGTGTAAGTTATTTATTCTTTCTCTGCGGACCGGTACCAAATGGCCCACGGACCGGTAGCGGTTGGTGGCCTGGGGGTTGGGGACCACTGATGTAGCTGACCATCTTGAACCAGACCTGAGTCCTTACTCTCCTTCAATCATGAGGCATCACCAGTAAAGGTTCGGTGTGATTTGGAGAGTTCTAGGTGATGTTGATATCAGTTCCAGTTCCGGTTTTGATGTTGGTTGAAGCGAGTGTGGGGTTTGAGTACCGTGTCATATAAAAAGCACTTTACTGGACCCTCACTTAGCGGCGCTTAGGCTTTGCAGGAAGATTTATTCCGGGTTGAAATAGAAGGTTGCTTATAGGCTTTTAATGTTTCATTTCTGTTTTAATGTTTCATTTTAACATTTCATACTGAGTCTTCAATAAGCTCAGTATACAGACTGCAGTCCAGATATTCTGTGCCACGGGTTAGCTCATATCAAAGCTCAATTCAGTCCAGGTGTGGCTCAAAGCCAGCCTACCCAAGATGACTACTAACGTGGCTAGTGTGTTTCTCTCAGCAGGAAGGCAGAAAGAAGGGCAAAAAGGGCCATATCTCTGTTTGGCTTCTGTTATATTTTTGGGCTGGGAAGGATTGGCTTTCCTAGTTTCTTAAAAATTTCACCGGCTTGCATTAGTTCCTCTCACTAACCAATCAGATCCCTCTTTTAAGCTAGACTGACAGGCCTCTATGGTTGCCATTCTTTCCAGCACCTGACCAGCAGTGCCTTGGGGAGATTGTTCCCAAATGGCTAAAAATTAAGTCTGGAGAGCTACGGCACAATGGAGTCTGAGGGCACAATGGATTCTTGAAATGTGCAATTGGTCCCATGAATACTTGAGCCTTCTAGCAACTTAAGCTAAATGAAATGTTGAAGCTTCTTACTGAAACAGGCTTTTCAAGTTTTAATAAATATAATGTCCGATTCCCTTTGCTCTTTTCCCACCAATATATTTAGCTACCTGCCTGTGTTAACAACGGGGGGCTCTGGACCCCTGTGTATTGCACGCTCTCTACCACTTCCATTGTGCAGTTGTAACCGGCAATAAATACACGCTATTACTGATTTACTGCTCTTAGTCCGACTAGCCATAAAATACAGTTAGATAAATATGTACTAACAAGGTAAGCTTATAAAAAAATTTCTGTAAAATGTGAAATCCAGTTTATTGCTCTTACACACCATGATTCTATACCACCAGTTTAACAACCAAAGTTATATACCCTGTAACAAATCATAAGTATATGATCAATCCTGTACTTTTATCCACTGGCCAAGCTCTCATTACAGTTAAAGGGCTTGTTTTCCTCTGGCTGACACACATCAAGGGTTAATTAACATCTGAAGAAGA
Organism: Saccopteryx leptura; assembly: GCF_036850995.1. Lineage (NCBI taxonomy): Eukaryota > Metazoa > Chordata > Mammalia > Chiroptera > Emballonuridae > Saccopteryx > Saccopteryx leptura. The sequence goes on from NC_089503.1 coordinate 379,952,922, forward strand.
AAGAATAAACACAGGCAGAAGCTACACCGTGGCTACCCCCTTCCCTGCCTCCTGATTCCCTCGTTCCGACCATGCTGATACTTACTGGTGCTGATTCTCACTCAAGTCCAAGAGGACGACCTGACGCTGGGAATCGGTGAATGTTTGTTACATGAAACGAAAACCTAGTTTAAGTGACTTGCTAGCTTCAGTTCCTGTAACGACCAAAGAAACAAACTCTGACTTATAGGTATACCAGCTCTGGAAGATGTTCTGGCCTTTAATCAGTTATCTGAACATACTGGATTTGCTGTTCAGGACCTTGAGTCTACCAGGTCTTCAGTCAGACTCAGCCTCCCAGCTGAGAGTACGGGTTCATCAGACTGATAGATAGACCTGCAATGAGCAAACTTGCGCAAACTCATTAGTATTTGCCTGAAATGTTGTACATAGTGTTTGATTTTGGATTCATATTCTAAATTCAAAGGGGATATTCCTAACACAGAAGCTTGGAATGGTCTCCCATGAACTACATATTTCAAAAGGGCTTAATTGAAGCCCACTCTGGAGCACAGCGCTAATCAGGAGCAAGACAGTGGGGAGTGCCCGGTCCCATCCAGATGTTTGCTGGCTTAGTTTCTCCAGGGTTGTCTTCACTGGGTGGTTGTTCATTTTCTGTCTTCCCTGAAGATGGATCTCTGAGATGTAGTTTCCATTGAATCTGTAGTACATGTTCTAGCATCTGGGATGTTTCTGAAGTGAATGACGGTTCATTATTGCTTCAAATGCTGTGAGGAAGCCCAAACCTAGGGGTTCTTTCTTTAAGTAGAAGTTTTGCCTACTCAGCTCTAGTAGGGAATGTCTCTACCCATCTAGAAAAAGTGTCTCCAAAAACTAGAAAAAATTCAAAGTTTTCTGTGATATTAGGCATCTGTGTAAAGTCAACTTGCCAGTCTTCAAACGGGTACATCCCTTCATATTGTCTACCACCCTGCCTACCGAGGCACACTCTCTCCTGGGATTGTTTGTGGTGCATAGCTGACAGGCTTGGATCATCTTCTGAATGGTCCTTTGTAAATGAGGGCCCTTCCAATATGGTCAAACGAAATCCATTAAAGCATTCCTTCCATACTGGGTCCCTTCATGTAGGTGTTTGAGGGTGGGGCACATAAGAGCTTCAGAGAGTAAGATCATACCATGAGTGGTGATCGTCCATACAGAATTAGGCTCAGTGTTAAAGTATCATTCGTTGGCCCGATCCTCATCTCGTCCTGCCTGATGGGGTTTAAATTCTGACAAGTCTAAGTGAGGAATTAAACTCCTAGAAATAGCAAACCTCAGGCAGTATGTCTTCCTGCTTTATGGGCAGTTTGGTTTTCCTGGCTTGTTTGAAAACCATCCTTCTGGTGTCGTGGGCAGAGCATTATGGCAATCTGGTTCAGTAGGTTCACTGCCTCTAGCAATTTTAAAATTTCTCTTGCTTATTTGATATCCTTATTACCCAAGGTTAAGAGTCCTCCTTATTTCCATTTTGCCCCATGGGCATGGACTACCAGGAAGGCATGTTTAGAGTCAGTGTAGATGTTACCAACATTCTTTCTCTGGGATGATTGTAAGGCTCCGGTGGGGGCTGTCAGTTCAGCCTTTTGTACTGAGGTTTCTATGGCAAGGGCCTGGGCTTCCATCACCTCGTCTATGGTCACTACCACATCCCCAGCTCATTGCTGACCATTCTCCATGAAGCTGCTGTCATCGATATATAATTCCCAGTCAGCGTCTGTCAGTGGCTGGTCCAGTAGATCTGATCTGCTGGAAAAAAACATTGTCAGTGATTTCTAAGCGGTCATGTTGGAGGTCTGAGCTTCCCTCTGAGTAGAGTGGCCGGGTTTAGGGTAGTGGTTGTTTGTAAGGTAATGTTCGGGTTTTTAATAAAATGGCCTGATACTTTCCCATGTGCCCTGAAATCAGCCAATACCCGTCTTTCCATTACAATAGGGTTAGGACGGAGTGTGGTACAAATAGCATAGTAGGCTGCCCGGAGTGAGTCTTTCTGCTTCCTGTGAGATGACTCGGGTAGCTGCTGTTGCCCGGAGGCTTGGAGGCCATCCTTTTGTCCTGTGACCTAGTTTCTGTGAGAGACAGGCTATGGTCGAGGGCTCTGCATTAGAGCCCCAAGTCCAATTCCTTGCCTTTCATTCATGTATCATTTGAAGGGTTTCTGTAAATTGGGCAATCCTAGCGTGGGAGTGGAAACCAGTTTCTCCTTCAAGGTGTCAAACGCCACCTGACGGTCTCTCATCCATCCAGGGGATCCAGAAGTCTAGTCCTTTCAAAGAACTAGATGATGGTTTTGTTATAAGGCAAAAATTTGGAATCCAAATTCAACGAAACCCTGTAATTCCTAAGAATCCATGAAGCTGCCTCCGGTTCTCTGGGATTTTTATTGTAGGGATGGCTTGTTTTTAATCAGCCGTGGAGCCCGGTGTCAGCCGGAATCCCAGGTAGCCGCCTTCTGTTTGTAAATCTGGATCTGGTGACGCGATACTTTATATTCTCTTTGCCAAATGATTCAGGACTGTGATGGTGTTGAGCAAACAGTTTTCATATGTATTGCTAGCTATCAGTAAATTGTCTACATATTGTAGAAGAATTCATATTTCAACTGAATATCCCTTCAATCTTCTGCTAATATTTCCTCAGATATGGATGGGGAATTCTTAAATCCGTGTGGCAACACAGTCCAACACAGTATTGGAGCATGGCTCTAGTTTCTGGGTCCTGCCATTCACAGGCAAATAATAACTGAGCCTGTTCCTCTACTGGGATGCAGAATAAAACATTCTTCAAGCCTAGGACTTAAAACATTTACTATTCCCAGGCACCATGGTCAACAAAGTATAAGGGTTGGGCACCGTAGAATGAATGTCCTTGACAACATCATCTGTGACTCTGAGGTCCTGTACAAATCAGTATTCCTCAGAGTGAAGGCTTTTGACTGGCAAAATCGGGGTGTCATAGGGAGACTGGCATGGCCAAATTAACCCTGATTTGAAGAATTTCTGCAGTACTGGTTGCATTTCCTCTAAAGCTTTCTTTTTAAGGGGGTATTGTTTCTTCCATGGTATCTGTGCTCCTTCTTTTAGGTTCATTTTGATGTGTTGGATGTTAAATGCCTTGGGCTAGGGTTCCTTCCATCAGCCCAAACAGCTCAACTGACCTGCTCACAGATCTCGGATGGGAAGAGTTCACTTCCGGGTCCTTCTAGACAAGTCAGGCGCACCTGGACCTGGAGAGCATGATCCAGGGGGCCTCCTAAACATACCTGCTGCCTCTGGGGGGGGGGGGGGACAACTTACTTGTGCGTGCAATTCACAAAGTAAATCTCGGCCCAACGACAGGATGGGGCCGTCTGGCATGTAGAGCAAACTATGGGAGCGTGCTTGATCTCCAAGCTGGCTTATGGAGGTTGCAGGCGTGCCAGCTTCTGTAATTGTCGGGTCACACCGGGAACCGAGACCCCGGCTGACCCTTTCTTGGTTAGATTTGTATGGAGCACTGAGTATATAGCTCCTGTCTGTATGAGGAAGTCGGTTAGCTTGTTCCCCACTGTCAAATGTACCCAGGGCTCCTGGGGGGAAGTCATAATAAGTTAGGAGGTGTCCAGGGGAGCTCCTGGGGCTCCTCATTTAACATCAGATTTGTCATTTCTTTCTCACATTTCTCGGTGAGGGTTTCTGCCCTTCATTTTTCATTCCGGGCAGTCCTCGCTCCAATGGCCCTCCTCTTTGCAGTAGGTGCGTCGAGCGGCACTCCGTGGTTCTTCCCTCCTTCCTTTCGGGTCCCACCTCTCTCCCTGGTTTCCTCCCACTGTTTCTAAGAAAGGAGGGACTTGCTTTCATTTCCCCGTTCCCTGGGCGTGGTACACTTTAACGACCATGTTCACCAGCTGGGAGGGACTCGTTCCCAATGCCTTATCTAAATATTGGAGCTTCCTTCTGCTATCCAGGCACTTTGTCCAATAGAAGTCATGTTTACCATCGGACATTTTCTGGTGCCTGTGGGTCGGCATCAGTGTGCTTTCGACAGGCCTTGATAGGTCCTCGCTAAAAACCCAGCGGCATCTTCCTTCGGTTTCTGTTGCGCAGCCTGTATCATGTTCGGGCTCTTTTGTCTAGGCCAGCGGTCCCCAATCTTTTACACAGGGGGCCAGTTCCCTGTCCCTCAGACCATTGGAGGGCCGGACTATAAAAAAAACTATGAACAAATCCCTATGCACACTGCACATATCTTATTTTAAAGTAAAAAAAAACAAAACAGGAACAAATACAATATTTAAAATAAAGAACAAGTAAATTTAAATCAACAAACTGACCAGTATTTCAATGGGAACTATGGGCCTGCTTTTGGCTAATGAGATGGTCAATGTGCTCCTCTCACTGACCACCAATGAAAGAGATGCCCCTTCCGGAAGTGCAGCGGGGGCCGGATAAATGGCCTCAGGGGGCCGCATGTGGCCCGCGGGCCATAGTTTGGGAACCCCTGGTCTGGGCTCTCCTTCCTTAAGCCCTTCCAACATGTGCCTTGTGTAATGTTCTAGGGAAGCAAGGTCCCCACCATTTGGGATTCAGCTGGTCTCTGTCAAGGGAATTGCTCCGGCTCCGTTGGGTGTCCCGTTGAGATTCTCTGGATGGAGGAGGTGAACCTCTTCATTCGCCTTTTCTACAACTAGCTGCCGTTCATCCGCCGTTAGCGGGACGTGAAGGAGAGCCTGTCTGAGTGGCAAAAATGGAGGTGATCAGATCCGCCATTCTCTGAGGCTCCTCCCTGTCTGAGGGGCTGGAGTCCTCCCAGTTCAGTAGATCTCAGGTGGGGAAAGGAGAGTGGGCCTGTAGTGGCCCGCAGGCTGGTAGTCCCGGTTCAGTCCACCTGCAGGGCATCGCCTCAGAGTAAGCACCCTGCCCGGCCTTTGAGGGGAAGACACTCTTCTATCACACAGGGCGGGGCTGACACCCCTCTGGGCCCTGTTTCAGGGGGATCCATCAGCAGGGGCAGTGGGGGGGGGAAATCTCTCTGCTGCTTATCCTGGGTCCTCATGTTCAGGGTGTTAAAGAGACTCATTTTCTCATTGTCCTTCTCTCCCCGTGTCTTATCAGGGAAGGCTTTTGAAGCCAATTTTCTTCTCTGAACCATTAATTTGTTCCTTTTTTTTTTTTTTTTTGTCAAATCCTTATTGAGGAAAGACATAAACACCTAGACACAAGGGATTTCATTTCATTTCTCTGACTGTTGGCAAACAATTTCCATTGTATAATGGTCTAATAATTTGGGGAAACATGGAGGGGTCATTTTCCCCCATAGGCTAAAGCATACATAGATCAAGCAGCATTATAATATAAAACCAATTTCTTCTTAGTTATTGGGTCATAGCTGTATGTATGCATCTGCTAAAACTTGGCCCAGTGGGCTTCCTTCAGTTGTTCGAACAGATAACACAAAAGTACAAACTCAAAATCACAACCATAGAAAGACCCCAGACAGAGTGAGGACATAATGAACGAAACTTGGACCCATCATTCCGTTGGTCCAAACGAGCGCTCACAAGCAAGTCCCAGCATCGTATCCGCTGATGACCGATACTGCAAGCCATCCAGACTGGACACAAACCGTCCAAAGCCCACGCGGCAGGGACGGCCTGCCAACCAGACTGCAGATGATCCTAACTGGACCCTCGGGGCACGAAGCCCGAGTGGCGGGAACGAAGGACCCCAGTGTACACGCCTGTTCAACAGACCCAGTCTTGAAGTCTGCCTGCTCCCCAGACACCTGTCCCCTTGCACCAGCCAAGCGTTTCAGGTGGCTGCCGCCTGGAGAGGGGGCGCAGGGGAATTCTCGGGGACAAGCTCTCAGCAGCTGCTGGGGAGGACCTGCATGCAGTCTCGCTCCCCAGGTGGGCCCGCCACAGGCAGCTGGGATAAACACTTAAACAGATAGCCAGGGCTCATCCATAATGTAACCTTGACCTATTGCTCCTACTGGAATAGTAAACAAGATGACAGCCCATTAACGCTAGTGTGGCTCGTTTACTTGGGCATGCTCACTTAATAGACTTCATCTGTTCTATTGATCTCTTCTTGTTCTAAAACATGAGGCCACAAACTATCTGTATATAAACTACTCTTTATGGTGAAGAGAGAGCATCATTATCAAGTGGGGAGTGAGTGCTACGGCATGTTGTTTGTTCAGCAACCTACAAGGTAGTTTTGATATGGGCCCCTGCTGTGCTTTCTCTGACCATTTTAAAGAGGAATTTCAAGTCTTGAACCAGAATAACTACCAAAATCTTGAATATATTGGCGTCTCTTTCACTTCTATATTTTTGATTAGGAAGCAAAATCTCAAACAGCAAACTTTGTACACTTAAAAGAATAAATAAAGGTGAATATCTGCAGGGATTTTCAGGATTGGTCTAGATGAGCCACACAGATAGGCATAATCCGGTCCGGTGGCCTTGCGGTTAAGAGTAGTCAACAGGATGGTGGGCAGTTTCATGGCAAAACGTTCTAGCTCAATAGTAAGGAGTTTAAGCAAAGCAAGAAGGGGTACCATTAACCTTATACTTTCTTTTTAGAGAGAGAGAGGTAGGGAGAGAGACACCATAAGAACATTGAGCTGCTCCTGTGTGTCCTGACCAGGGATTGAACCTGCAACCTTGTTGTTTTGGGACAATGCTCTTAACTGACTGAGCTAACCAGCCAGGGCCATCTTATGCTTAATGAAAGATGTATACAGGTGATCTACGCACAGAATTCAAACATCAGTGGTGATATGAGTTACCAAATTCCTCTTTGGAAGCTATGGTAACTATAAACACAATATGTTGGGCCCGTTTAATCTCTCTGAAATGGAAGCAGTGTGTCCGGGGAAGGTAAGAGCACAGTGTGTGCGCTGCGGTGACACGTTGGCCAGACTGAGCACACCCCGGCACTTACCAGACTTCCCTAAAACTCCTCAGTGATGGTGGGGACACACGCACGTGCTGGAGAGTGGCAGGAGCACCAGATGAAACAAGCAGAATGCCGACAGGCACACTGGCATTGGGACTAGTAAACCCACTCCTTGACATTCTGAGGTGCAGTTAAGTTCTAATAACAAGTTAAAATCAAGGAAGCGGAATCTAACTTGAGGACTTGGACGGACTTTAGGGTGACCGGCCGGACTGTCGGCTAAACTGATCCTGACGCCCTCAGACTGCAGGCCTGCTGTTTGCTCAGGAAAACCCCTGCGGGCCGTGGGACAGGAGATCGCAGTCTTCGGAGCTGGTCGTGGGAAGAGGCGGGCGTCAGCGATAGATGTCCGTTTGTGGTTAGGTGCCTGTTTTATTTTTAAATTACGGTTTACATTCACATGGTTTTGTATTAGTTTCGGGTGTGCGGCATGGTTGTCAGACAATCATACACTTCACAGAGGGTACTTCCAGTACCCACCTGGCACCGTCCGTAGCTATTACAGTACTATTGACTGTAGTTGCTCTGCAGAATACTTTATGTCACCATGACTACACTGTAGCTGCCAATTTGTACCTCTTAGTCTTTTATCTTTCTCACCCAGTTCCTCAACCCCCTTTCCCTCTGGCCACCATCAGACTGTTCTCTGTACCTATAAGCCTGTTTCTATTTTTGTTCTTTAGATTCCATACGTGAGTGAAATAATATACTATTTGTCTTTCTCTGACTTATTTCACTTTGCATAATAATACCCTCTAGGTCCATTCATGCTGTTGCAAATAGTAAAAATTCATTCCTTTTTGTGACCAAGTAATATTCCATTCTATAAATGCACAACCTTTTTATTCACTCATCTATTGATGGGCACTTGGATTGCTTTCATATCTTGGCTACTATAAACAATGCTGCAGTGCACACAGGGTGCATATGTTCTTTCAAACTAGTGTTTGGGGGTTTCCTCAAATATATACCCAGAAGTGGAATCACTGGGTCATTAAGGCAGTTCCATTTTTAATTTTTTAAATATCCTCCACACTGTTTTCCATAGTGGCTGTGCTAATTTGCATTCACAGGTTAGGTTCCTTTTTTAGATGAGAAATGTAAATCCGTAAGTTAACCCTAAGTTTAGCTGCACATGGATTAGGTAGTAACGCCTGGTAAGGTCCCTTCCCACAAGGTTGGAGAGAGCATTTTATTTGATATATCTTCCAATAGACAAGATCTCCTGATTATAGGCTTTCATCTTTGAAGTCTTCACCTCTGAGGATACACTGAGATAAATCGATTACTAACTTATCAGTTTCTTTAAGCTGTTTAGTAAGTCCTTGACAATAATGTAGAGTGTGTTCTTTCAGTAAGGTTGGTTCCTATGCCCCTTCATCCAGATACAGAGGATGACCAGCCACTATTTCATAAGGAGGAAAGCTGTTTACCAAAAGGGGTAACTTTCAGGCTGAGGAGCCCTGTAAGGAGAGCTTTAGCCTAAGGAAAATTAAAAGCGTCTGAAAACTTAGGTAGTTGAGTTTTAATTGTGCCATTGGTACATCCCACCAATCTAGAAAACTGGGAGTTATAAGCACAATGAAATTTTGTAAAACAGGCCAAACATTATATAAGGGAATGCATCATGTGCCCAGTGAATGAGTCACTTGGTCACTACATAACTCACAGGGAATTCCCTAATTGGGCATTATTTTTTTTCCAATAAAACTTTATCTACCAGTAAAACTGTTGCTCTCCTGCAAGGGGAAGCCTCAACCCAATGAGAGAACATAACTCAAGTCACAACCAACACATTCGTATTCTTGAGATAGTGGCATTTGGATAGAATTCAACTGCTATACCTCAAATAGGGGTAAAGGGAGTGGGAAATGTCCCTGGGATTGATGGAGTGGTTGTCCAGGGTTACATTTTAGACAAACAGAACATCTATTACATACTGTATCATCTACAGTGGGAGAAGGTTTCTGGTAGTATTTACTCCGTGAAATCACCCTTTTAGGACCCCAGTGTGTTTGTTTATGTATGTGCTGGAATGTAAGCAATTGAGCCCCTATAGGTAATCTTGGTTTTCCATTGGGTCCCCCCATATTTCTTTGTCTGGATTGAAGTTTTCTCCTTTGTGTTGCCATATATTTATTCCTGTAGCTGTCTTTTGGAAGTGTAAAAGAGTCTTTTATTGATTTAGCAGAAGCAAAGAATATTCTCAGGTATTAATAATTGGATTGCTTACTACTGTTTGTTTAGCTGCAACAACATCTAAATTTCTTTTTGCTTCCAAGGTGGTGGCTTCAGAATATTCTGGAATTTTGATAACTACTAGTTTTCTTCGTTGCTGTATGGCATCTGGTAATTCTGCAACCTGTTTTTCATTGTTTATAGACTACCCTGAGAAGTTAAGAAGTTAAGCTTTGTTGATTCCAAAATCATAGGACTATCACCAAAGACATAGGACTATCAGTGTAAATATTGACTATTTCGTCTTTGGCCAGTTGACAAGCTTGAGTGAGAGAAATTAAGATCCGCCCAATAAGCCAAATTATTTCAGGTAAATAAGATGTGGATCAAATAAGTTTGCAAATATGATGTATATGTTTGCTAGCTTATAGTTTGCATTGGGTGTGGGGGACAGGCTGTAAGCAGGCAGGGTCCTTATAGCCTAAGGCTTAGTTTTAATACTAAGCCTTTCCCACCCTTTTAATACTAAAATCTTCTCAACACTAAGCTTTCCCCCACACTCTTGACTGTTGCATGATAGAGGGTGGTGCACTCTTATGAGGAATCTCATTTATGCCTCTGATAAGTGGTTTTGTATCAGAGACTTCCTTATTTGTATATTGGCTTAAAGGCTTTCATTTTCTACACTATAAAATGAGACAGACAAGGGGCTCTCACTCTCTCGGTTCCTGCCATCAGCATTGCAGAGGCCTCCCTGATCCCTTGCCCTCTATGGGAAAAGTTCCCTTGGCTTTTCTTGTGGTTTGCCTGTCTTGGTGATACACCAACAAACAGAACAGCCCAGCATCCTCCGACTCCGCCATTTCTTTACCGTCTGCCCAAATTCAATGAGAACCTGCAAGTGCATGGCCACGATGCCAGCCCCTGGCCTTACATAAGAACTCTTTAATTACATTCACCATGGAAGTTATTGCATACCCAGCTAAGTCGTGTCTCTCTGTTCAGCAATGTCCTTGCTCATGCTTGAGATGAGATCTATCTGCAAGCTAAACTAAGTCACCATTATTAATAGGAATTTCCTATAAAATTATTCCAGGAGCAAGAACATGGTCAGCAAGTAAAGGGCAATTGTGGGTGTCTTCATCCTGTAAAGAAGAGAGCGGGGTTTCTGGGCTAAGACTGTTCCATTGGGCTAACTTAATAACAGGTGCAGAAAGCAGGAGTACTTTGTAAAAAGCCAGTCGCTGACTGAGACATGCTGAGCATGGTCAGAGTTCAGCAAAGATTCAACAAAATGAGGAACATACATTGTTAAAAGAGAGAACAGGACCATCCTGTTTGTTTGCATACCTTGGTTGTAGCAGAGATGCCCTCAGGCAGGGAGGGAGCCCTTTTGCTACTGCGTCTAATTGCTGGCTACAGTATCCTCTAGTTCTATGATGAGCTCCATGATTCTGAGCTAAAACTTTATTTATAGAGCATTTTCTTTATTTTCATGTATAGAAAGGAAGAGAGGAAGCTTATAATTAGGCTGGCCCAAGCTTTCCTTTTAGGTTCCATTGGATTGGACCAGGTCAAACTGATTTTAATAAGGCGTATAGAGGTTAAGCCATTAATGCAAAATTTGGAACTCAATGGCAACAGTATTCAGTCAGCCCTAGAAATTGCCTAAATTGTTTATTAGTTCTTGGAAGAGGGAAAGCTAAGATCCTTCGTCTTTGGGGGTTTATTAGTAGCCTGTCTTTAGGGATAAGATAGCCAAGATCTTTTCCTTGTGGCAAACAGAATTGAAGCTTGCCTTTCAAAGCCGTATGTCCCTTTATAGCTAGAATTATGCTCGGAGATCAGGGGATGGACTAAAGAAGCAGTGGGCATTGTATGCAGGCTGGGTTCACTTGATCTAAGAAGATGAACACAAGGGGCGCTTATAAAGTCTTACGCCCAAAGTCAGTAGGAATGGGTTCAGCAGACATTCATATCTCTGACCTAGGTTTGTGTGGCCTCCACCTTGATGAATTCCTACTACCATGAGAATAGGTCACATCATGGAGGTGAGATGAACTCAACGAAGCAGAAGTCACCTTCCAAGTTCATTTGGAGCTGGTCTAGGAGATTATCCCAAGGTTCTTGAATGAAGTCCTCACCACTTTCTCCACTCCATTGATTGCAGAGCCCATTATAATCCCACCATTGTGGAGGACGGAGAATCTGGGTTTTGGAGTCTGTATCTGTTGTGAGGAGTTAGCTCAGTACTGCTAGGGTAACACTCAGCCCATTGCTTCTAGAGCAGATTATTTGGGGAGGGTGAGGTAATGACTTGTGTGTGGAGCGGTGAGGCTCATTCATTTCTGTTGGGCTCTAACAGCCATGCTGGGAACAGGGACATCATCACCAATGCTGGGCAGGTGCGGGGCTCCAGGTGAAGAGGGGGTGGGCTAGAATAATGCAGTCCAAAGCCAGGCTGACGTCTAAGGGCATGTCTAATGTTGGCTATGAGATTTAAAATGAAGGGTTCAGACCTTGTACAGGCAGAGACAGAGATCAAGAAGCTGAAGAAAAGAATAAGACAGTGCCATTGAACTTCATTCCAGTGGCCTCCCTTCTGTCAGGGGGATATTTAAAGGCTCCCACGCAAGGGCTGTGTCAATAGTATGTTGACGTAAGAATGTTATCTTTTCTCTGTGAGGTATGAGGTTCTGTGTATCTACTACACTGAGCTAGATCATTCTACAAGCTTTCTATGTCTTGTGTTCCTTTTCCAAGGAAGTTAAGTTTCTGGGAATTTTCACTTCAAAATCTAAACAATGGTCAGACTTATTATAATCCAATAAGATACATTTAACAAATCATGCATCATTCTTTGTTTTAAATTTATTGACTGATTTCACAGAGGAGGGGTGGCATGTAGACGAGAGGTAGTTGCTTCACTCCTGAGCTCATTGGTTTCTTGTCCTATGTGCCTTGACCGGCAAGTCCAGGGATCCGAACTGGCGGTCTCTGCATTTGAGGTCAGCACTCTAACCACTGTGCCACCACAGGCCAGGCAAAATCGTGTTTCATTCCATCACAGCTCAATGCTGTTGCTCTTCTGTGCCTTACTCATCTCTTTTAAGACTTTACTTATTCCTGTCATGTTTGGGCTGCTCCTGTTATTTCCAATTCTTTGTCACCGATAGGCGTGTTCATCTCAAAGACAAAATACAGTAAGTAAAACTCCGATGAAATAGGTTGGCAAAAGAAATACCATTCTCATTTGACTTCTTTAATATTTACCATACTCCTGCATGTTCTTTTTATTTAAAATTTTCAATTATAGTTTATATTCAGTGAGTGTTATGTTGTATGAGTTTCCGCTGTACAGCGTGGCGGTTAGCAAGTCGCATACGTTATGTACAAAGTGTTCCCCCTGATATTTGCAGGAAAAGGTGAAGGGATTGAGAAGTACAGATTGGTGCTTACAGAACAGTCATGGGAATCTATGTGATGGACAGCGCAGGAGCTGTAGTCAGCCATGTTGCTCTAGTCCCGTTTCTTACACTGGCTGGCGCTCTGACTGCCCCTGTGTGCCCTGTCACGTCCCCTGCACCTCATCTCTTTATTCCAAATGTGGCTGCTGGTGTAACCTGACTCATACCGGCTACCTCCCCGTTTCTGCCCAAGGGGTTTTCTCTTAGTTGCGGGTATGGGATGCTCTTGGGAATCCACTAGATATTTATGCCAAGCAACCTGGTAGTATCAGGTCGTTAGCATATGGGGGCAAACCTTGACAGATGGGAGCTGGGGGCCACTGGATAAAGGCATCCCTTTGTCTTCCCTTGGGCCCTTAGATGGATTTCATAAGGTTTCATGTATAATTCTGCTGGAGGAGAAAGCGGATGCTGGTTGGTATACTGCTCATAAAAATTAGGAGATATTTCAAAATGAATATGAAGCAATAAAATAAAAAAGCATTTGATTTTTTTTATTAAACAAGAACATCAGAAAAGCAAACGACAAGTCAAAGAAAGTTGTTTGATTATGCAAAAAAAGATGCAAAATCAACTTTTCTTTCAGTGGTGAAAATGCACCATACAAAACTGAAAGTACTGGATTATCTGCACATTCCCTGATCCCCTAATTTTTGTGATGTGGTTGACTGAATAATGCAGCCTTCTACAGGCCTCCCTCTGTCTCTATCCTGTAGTCTTTTCTGCGTGCATGTCCCCAAGTAGACAGATGGCCCATAAATTCTTCTAGTTTCACTGAAGAGCAGGATCTGGGACGATGGCTTGATCAAGATTCTCTCCACTCCTCTTCCCCTACTTATTCATCTAAGTCATTCGCTTTATTATTCTAGGGTTACTTTTCATTCTTCACGGTTATACCTACTTCTGTATCTACCTTAATAGCCACCAGGTAGATCTGCAGGTATCAGCTCCAGGCCATGGTTAGGAAGGTAGAGTGAGGGTGAAGCATAGTCATGCGACTATCCTGGGACTGGGACTGGGATGAGGCATGGGGGGGGAGGCAGGTCTCAATCACAAGACTGGGTGACACTTAACAGCTTCAGGCTCAAGGGCCATAATGGAACCAGCATGCCCCATTAGGCTTCCTGGGAAGTTCTCAGCACTTACAGCCTCCCAAACTAGGAGGAGAGAAAAGGGAGAAAGGAAGGCAAACCTCTAAGGGAATGATCCTAAAGTTGTATAAATCACCTCAATCTTATTAGCCAGTGTTTGGTCAGGTGTCCATCGCTAGCTGCAAGAAAGACTGGGAAACATGGTCTCTAGCTGTATCCACCTGCCTGGAGCAAACCTATGACTATAGTCGGAAAGACTATTGAGAGAACTAGCAGCTGCTGGAGCAGTTTGAACCTGACTTCAAAAGCGTCTTGCGTTTCTAGAGAGGGTGCAGTGCTCATCGGCTCCAACTCATCTAATGAATGCAAGGTCCAGCCAAAGACACAGAGCAGGAACGAGTGGTGACCAAGATCAGTGTAGGATTCAGGCAGGTGTCAATAACCTGTCACTGACCTGGGTGACAGCCGAGAGCAAGGTCTAACTTATTTTGATCAAAGTTCCTTAAAATGCTTTCCAGGCTGACAAGGATGACCAAAATGTAGCAGCATCCTCTCACTCACTGGCTCTACTTGCGAATTTGAGTCTCTCATTGGCCTATTTGTCTACTAGGCTCTTAGTATCTGCTGAGTTTCATAACTTCTGCAAGCATGGGGGGAAAGGTCAAACACTGCCAGTGGCTAGTCACTCTTTAATAATATATTCATGCTGATGAAGGCACAGTAAATCTTCATGACCTAAGACATGAAAGGGACATATCTTTAGAGATGACACTGAGAAAACTATTGCACAGCTAGAAGTCATGTTTAGGAAAAAGGGGACACTTGTGTGAAGAAAGCATAGCTCTGTTTTTCACCATTTAGTATGATATTGGCTGATGGTTTGTCATATGTGACCTCTATTATGTTGAGGTACTTTTCGTCTATACCCATTTTATTGAGTGTTTTAAACATAAATGGACATTGTATCTCATTGAATACCTTTTCTGTGTCTATTGATAGGATCATATAATTTTTGTCCTTTGTTTTGTTGATGTGGTGTATTACATTGATTGATTTGCATATGTTGAACCATCCTTGTGGTCCTGTAATGAATCCCACTTGATCATGATGTATCATTTTTGTAATGTATTGTTTTCCTCTAAAATCAGCAACAAGACAAGGATGCCCACTCTCTCCACTCTTATTCAACATAGCACTGGAAGTCCTAGTCAGAGTAATCAGGCAAGAGAAAGAAATAAGAGGCATCCATATTGGGAAGGAAGAAGTAAAGGTATTACTTTTTGTAGATGACATGATCCTGTGTATAGAAAATCCCAAAGACTCCACTGAAAAAAATATTAAAAACAGTAAACAAACACAGTAAAGTCGCAAGATACAAAATCAACATACAAACGTCTACTGCTTTCCTATACACCAACATGAAACTTCAGGAAATGAACTGAAAAAAAATTCCTTTTACAATTGCAACAACAACAACAAAAATACCTAGGAATAAACTTAACAAATGATACGAAGGACCTGAAAACTACAAAGCAATATTAAAAGAAATTGAAAAAGATACAACAAAATAGAAAAATATTTCATGTTCATGGATCAAAAGAATCAACATAGTTCAAATGGCCATATTACCCAAAGCAATATACAAATTTAATGCAATCCCCATTAAAATCCCAATGTCATTTTTTAAAAGAAATAGAACAAAAAGTCATCAGATTTGTATGATCATAAAGACCTCAAATAACCAAAGCAATCCTGAGAAAAATGAATAGAGCCAGAAGTATCACTCTACCTGCCTTCAAATTATACTATAGAGCCATGATTATCAAAACAGCATGGTATTGGCAGAAAAATGAACATATAAACCAGTGGAAAAGAACCGAGAACCCAGAAATAAAACCACCTATATATGGACAAATAATCTTTGACAAAGGAGCCAAAAACACAAAGTGGAGAAAAGAAAGCTTCTTCAATAAATGGTGCTGAGAAAATTGGAAAGCCACATGCAAAAGAATGAAACTTGACTACACATTGTCCCCATGCACAAAAGCTAATTTGAAATAGATCAAAGACCTAAATATAAGATCGGACAATAAATTAAATAGAAGAAAACATAGGTTCTAAACTTACAGACCTTGGCCATAGAGAACATTTTATGAATTTGACCCCAAAGGCAAGGGAATTAAAGGCAAAAATAAATGAATGGGACTGTATCAAACCAAAAAGTTTCCACACAGTAAAAGAAACTGACAACAACAACAAAAAAGGCAGCCAATCAAATGGGAGATGATATTTATAAATAGCAGCTCCGATAAAGGATTAATATCCAAAATATTTAAAGAACTCACAAAGCTCAGCAGCAAACAAGCAAACAATCCAATTAAAAAATGGGGAGAGGACCTGAACAGACACTTCTCCCAAGAAGACATACAAAAAACCAACAGATATATGAAAAGATGCTCATCTTCGCTAGCTATTGGAGAAATGCAAATCAAAACTATAATGAGATACCACCTCACCCCTGTTAGATTGGCTATTATCAACAAGACAGGTTATAACAAGTGTTGGAGAGGCTGTGGAGAAAAAGGAGTTCATATTTACTGCTGGTGGACATGTAAACTAGAAGAGCCATTATGGAAGACAATACAATGGTTCCTCAAAAAAATTAAGAATAGAACTTCCATATGACCCAGCAATCCTCTACTGAGTATCTACCCAAAGAATTTGAAAACACTGGTACACAAAGACATATGAACCCCCATGTTCATTATTCACAGTGGCCAAGACATGGAAACAGCTAAAGAATCCCCTGATAGAGCACTGGATAAAGAAGATGTGCATGTACACTATTGCTATAAGAAATGATTTATTGCCATTTACGACAACATGGATGGACCTTGAGAACATTATACTAAGTGAAAAAAGTAAATTAAAAAAGTTAAGAACTATATAATTTTACAGACAGGTGGGATATAAAACTGAGACCCATGGACATAAATAAAAGTGAAGTGGTTTCCAGGGTGGAGGGAGGAAGAGAGTCAAGAGAGACAAATATATGATGACAGAAAATGATTTGACTTTGTGTGATGGGCACACAACACAATCAACAGTTCAAATGCTATAGAGATGTTCACCTGAAACCTATGTACTCTAATTGATCAACATCACTCCATTAAATTTAATTTCTAAATAAAAAAGGTATAGCTCCAATAAAGCAAAACCTAATGTAATCATGACCTGTCGCTAAACTATGACTGTAGCCTCTCTAGAGAATGTCACAGGTCTCAACATATAGAACTTGATTGAAAAATCAAGTCATAGTGCCTGACTTGTGGCAGTGCAGTGGATAAAGTGTCAACCTGGAATGCTGAGGTCGCTGGTTCAAAACCCCAGGCTTGTCTGATCAAGGCATATATGGGAGTTGATGCTTCCTGCTCTCCTTCCTCTCTCTCTCTCTCTCCCCCTCTCAAAAATAAATAAATAAATACATAAGAATTATAAAAAAGAGAAAAATCAGGCCACAAAACTACATCTTTTTTTTTTTTTTGCATTTTCCCCCTCATTCTTGCTTTTATATAGTAACTTGTAACAAAACAAACATACTAGAATTGTGTGATTATACAACTTATTTCTTAACATTTTTGAAAGGTGGCCACATTGTCCATGAAGATAAATCCATAGACTTTAAATTTGCTTCTGACATGACCATGTCCCCTTTTATTCCTGAGATTAGACTGCCCTGTCACTTACGTCCCTGCATCTGGTATACTGAGAGAAAAAGACACTTTTAATAAACCCAAAAGATGACTCCAGGAGGGTGAGTGGGAGGAGCTTCAACTCTTCTCGCAGAGTTGGTGCTGAGTTGGTCGCTGACGCTCCCTCTTCCAGACCCATTCTGCATCCCTGCATCTTCTGCCTGTACTCCTGCTGGTCTGGGTTGCTGGCCTATCAGATGATCCAAGACCATTCTTCCCAGGGGGTGAGAGCCTGGCTCAGTCCTTGTCATATACTATTGCTACCTAAAACATGGAATCACCGAGAAGCACCCCAGCTGTTTCAGGCCCAGTTTTCCCATTACGTAGCAGCACACTCAATTTCAACATAACACTGGTCAGCTGCTCTTGCCAATAAACTCCTTCCTTTGCTTGCTGGTCTACTGCGAATTAAGATTTAGTAGACTCCTGACTGTGTCTTCTGGGAGAGGCATTTCTCTTCCCCTTCCTCACAGATACCCAGAACCTCAAGTCCAGTCATGCTTAAAGGCTTATGGGAAAGAGTCATCAATTCCTCAAGTGGCTCTAGGAAAAGGGGTCGGGAACCTTTTTGGCTGAGAGAGCCATGAACACCACATATTTTAAAATGTAATTCCATGAGAGCCATACAACGACCCGTGTACGTTACGTATTATCCAATAAAAATTTGGCGTTGTCCCGGAGGACAGCTGTGATTGGCTCCAGCCACCCACAACCATGAACATGAGCGGTAGGAAATGAATGGATTGTAATACATGAGAATATTTAATATTTTTAACATTATTTTTTTTATTAAAGATTTGTCTGCGAGCCAGATGCAGCCATCAAAAGAGCCACATCTGGCTCGTGAGCCATAGGTTCCCGACCCCTGCCCTAGGATGATAAAAGCAGCAGACAATCCTTCCACCCCTTGCCTCAAGGACCCCTGTTCTGTAGCTAGTGGGGAGAAGACATCATACTATAGCTATAGGTTTAAAGCATATACGGGCCCTGGCCGGTTGGCTTAGTGGTAGAGCGTCGGCCTGGCATGCAGGAGTCCCGGGTTCGATTCCCAGCCAGGGCACACAGGAGAAGCGCCCATCTGCTTCTCCACCCTTCCCCCTCTCCTTCCTCTCTGTCTCTCTCTTCCCCTCCCGCAGCCAAGGCTCCATTGGAGCAAAGATGGCCCGGGCGCTGAGGATGGCTCTGTGGCCTCTGCCTCAGGCACTAGAATGGCTCTGGATGCAACAGAGCGAGGCCCCAGAGGGGCAGAGCATCGCCCCCTGGTGGGCATGCTGGGTGGATCCCAGTCGGGCGCATGCGGGAGTCTGTCTGACTGCCGCCCCGTTTCCAGCTTCGAAAAAATGAAAAAAAAAAAAAAAAGGCGTATACGTACCTCATTCTTAAAGACTGTCCTCAAGTACTGAAGGGTTGTGTCTGGGTGGATTCCTTGGTGCCTTAGCTGTACCTGTAAGAGGTCACTCTAACATCTTACAGGGTTTGCAGATTCCAAGTGATCTGGTCGAACCAACGGCTCTCTTGGCCATGTTTCCATTGTATACTTATCCACTGTAGAATGGATTCCTTGGCCTGAGACCATGTTAAATAAATGATACCCAGTGAGTCCCTGGGCAGGCTGTTGCCTGGGCCCTGTGAGCAGGCGAGGCAAGCCCGTGCTCAGAATACGTATTTCCAGTGAGAGTGAATCACTGCTCCTTCTGATAGAAGGGACCCAGTATTCAACTTATCCTCAAGGGACTGGTTAATCTCTTTGAGGGGATGGTACTATATAGAGAAGGCCACTAGCAACATGTGCATCTACTCTGTTACCGATCAGCTATTCAATAGTGGCCATAGTTAGATAATTCTTGGTGAGAGGAAGCTCAGGCTGTTTGGGCCCATGCAATAGCTTCCATTCATCCCACCAGAAATACTTCATTCCTGGGTCATCTGAGAAAGCACTAGCATGGCCAAGAACAGAGGCTGGTTACTGCCAAATAGACAACCTGTTCATCTTGTCCCATTTCTCTTTGGATTTGTTAGCATTGACCTAAGACACTCAGATCATGCTCCATGACCCCTGCTATAGATTCAGTAACACTCTTTCCTCCGACCTTCATATTCGTTCTTACATTCTCATTTCTTCTGAGCACCTGGCCAAACATCAAGGCTACTGCTTAGAAGTCCCTGCACATCCCTACTCAGGTCACTTTACAGTTCTTCTCACCGAGAGGCTTTTCCCTTATCGCTGTCCTGCGGGGCTGCGCCCTTGTGGGGCTGTCATCCAGTCGCAGCTGACACTGCCAGCACCTCCACTGAGCTCTGAACTAGAGCTGGCTTTTACCCTTCTGTTGGTTGCTCGTAGGAGACAGTTCTCGTGAGTCGGTAGGTGTGGACTTAGGGAGAGCGGTAGGTGATGTGGGGTCTAGACCTCCTTATACAACCTGTGCCTCAAGACCTCAGACTCCACCTGATTGGACTGTCCATTTCTTCAACGCTTTCTGTTGTGCCCACCCAACCTTATGATTCGGGTCTGTCTATACGAACACTTGATGGTCCCCTCCAGTCACGGGGTCCTTTGATGTTCCCAAGCTAGACCTTGAGTCTCTATGAGGGCCCCGCAGTGTGTCAGGAGCTGTTTGATGACCGACTAGTTCTGTGCTGCAATTACTATGACTTTGTCCCAGAAGCTGTAGGGCTGTCAAATTGTAGCTTTCTAGATGTTCCTTATTGCCTCCTTTTGTGCCAGAGGTGTCTCTGGTGCCATTGGAATTGGTTGGACCAACTGGCAGAACAGCTGGCCCAACATCCTGAATCCTCAACAAAGCCTAACTCTTCCTTCGGGCTCCATTTGAAACTAGAAGCCTTCAGCCCAACCTGGCACACATGTTGGAGCAATGTCCCCAAGTGCACTGGACACTGCCCCTATCCAAAAGGTTTGTGGGAATTTTTGGTAGCGGAGGTACAAGGTGCAACAATGTCCTTTATGTTAGAGATGTCCCGGCACAGGAGAGATCACTAGAATCCCCAGATCCTCACAACTATGGGAGCACTCAATCTCTGTAGGGTTTCTCTCACCACCTGTCATATCTGTTCTCCTAGGACAGCCAGAAAACTTGCTACTCCTTTTCACCAGGTCTAAGTAGCCTGAAATCAACATAGAGGACTGATACAGTATTAGGTAGTATGTCAAAGCAACCAAGATCCTAAAGCCTATAATAGCAAAAGGTCAGGAGAGTTCGCGGACTGGCGAAGCTGTGAAGTCAGTTGTACTATCGTCTTTCCCACTTCAGTATAAAATGATGCCACTCCTCTCAGTGGGGGTGGAGAAGAACATGTTGGCCATGCTTACGCCTTACGCACTCAATATACTTACTCTGTGTCGAGCGCATATCGTATTGGTATTATCACAGATAACCACATCCAGCAAAACAGTTACAATGGGAGATCCTAGGGAAAACTACGCAATCCTTAGTGACATCTGCCCTGATGCGGTCATGTTCGTGTGGGAGCCATAATGGGATAAAGGACGAGGCGTTCCTGGTCCCCACCTTGAGTCGCTGGTACTATTTCCCAGCAGTTTCATCCAGGATTCATTATTCCCGGCATATCCATGTGAAGTCTACGTCCTTGAAATGTCCTCCCTCCGCTCTACATCCTGGGACAAGGAGTCAGTGGAAAGTCCTTTCAGATTCACGCCTATCCATCCCAAGCATGCACTTGAGGACTCAGGAAATAATACTTCACTGGTGTAGTATATATTTCCGGGCCCACCGGACTTGCTGTGGCTGCCTTGAGCTACAACTCTTATCCGGCCCGTCTCCTGAGGGACTGTAATGGCATTTTAAATCTCTTGATGTGTTCGAGCTCAGACCTCCAGTAGCCTCTTGTGACTCCCCCCACGCACAACCATGATAAATGGCTTAGGCAAAGGACTATAAGAATAGCTATGGTGTATACTTGTCGTGGCATCCCAGAGTCATCCTTTAAAGGGGTCAGTTTATTATCTTCAAGCAGCAGGGTCTGCATCTGAGAACTGCTTTAGAGCCGAACCCGGGGTGAAGGACCAGGATTTCACATTCTGCAGTTAACACGCTTCCCAGCTCGGGGGTCCTTTACCTCCCACCCCACCCCCGCCCCCCAACCCCCGCTACCCCAGTCTACAAGTCAGACACTAAAGCAAGTCTGCTTCCCATCTTCCTCAGTCCCTAGGAAGCTTGTTGCGCATTAGCCATGGTCCAGAGATCCGTGCAGGTCCGGGTCCACTGGTGGCTACCCCGGGCGCACTGCCCGTTACAACACACTGTGCCTTTAATTTTTTTTAATTTTTTTTTTTTTTAATTTTTTTTTTTTTTTTTTTTTTTAATTTTTCTGAAGCTGGAAACAGGGAGAGACAGTCAGACAGACTCCCGCATGCGCCCGACCGGGATCCACCCGGCACGCCCACCAGGGGCGACGCTCTGCCCACCAGGGGGCGATGCTCTGCCCATCCTGGGGGTCGCCATGTTGCGACCAGAGCCACTCTAGCGCCTGAGGCAGAGGCCACAGAGCCATCCCCAGCGCCCGGGCCATTTTTGCTCCAATGGAGCCTTGGCTGCGGGAGGGGAAGAGAGAGACAGAGAGGAAAGCGCGGCGGAGGGGTGGAGAAGCAAATGGGCGCTTCTCCTGTGTGCCCTGGCCGGGAATCGAACCCGGGTCCTCCACACGCTAGGCCGATGCTCTACCGCTGAGCCAACCGGCCAGGGCACACTGTGCCTTTAAAGCTGAGCGCCGACCCGGGCTGCTCTCACGCCTGTTTATACCCGGGCAGCATCTCCTATGGCCCTTCCTGGCCTGCCAAGGAATAAGCCCATACTATGCTTAGAAATTATTTTAGTCTCATCAAATGCATCCCGTATTGTCCGAGTGAAGGGAGTGTCCCCTGAGCCCACTAGAGGGAACGTGGTAAGCTGGTGGGTTCTGTGTAAGAACGCGCCTATTAGATAAGACCGTTCTCAACCCGCTGAGCATCTGAGACTTACCATTACGTTCTGCTGATAGTTCTGGAATATCTCCCTCACTTGGTGAAGGTCATTATAATGTCCACGTCTTACGGGGAACTCCCAGAAGTGTAACAAGACCAGTTTCAGGTGTCATTTCTGGAATGTTAAATCCCAGCCGTGGAACAGTCCCATCCTGTCCAGGCTTCTCACCCCCTCGAACAGCCTAAATGAAGATCCAGTCCCCAACTCCTGTCAGTATCCATCAGGTCCTGCAGATACTTCCGGGACTGTTTGCTTCCTCCTGAAGCACGCATCATATTCTCCTCCTCACGACAGGCTGAGAGCTGACCCTCGTTACTTACCTTCGCGCAACGAAAAGGGGAAGGAACGGTTTTAATGAGCATTGTCTTGTAAGGAGTCTGCGTCCAGTGAGACTCCAGCACGGGCTTCAGGCACCGGGCAGTGCTCTCCACCTGCCCACAGTAGGAGCCTGGAGGTTTCAGAGGCATGTGGCCCAATATTGGGCTCACCTACTGTCGGGTAATCCTGACCCTGGTCTTCGAGTCCCAGTCCTTCCTTATTGGCTGGCTCCTTGGCTTTAGAATGAGAGACCCTGCTAGTAATGTTCATTCAGTCTCCTCTGCAACTCCACCACGCTTCCAGCCCGGGATCTGTTATTACAGCGCCGTACTGTAGGGCACAATGCCCTCGCAAGGTTTTCAGGGGGGCCCCTGGCTAGCCCCACAGGCCTCGGTTGACTGGCTGGCAGCTCTGAGTCTGTCAGCCTTTCTTTTAAAAAAAAATTATTCATGTTAGAGAGGAGAGAAAGTGAGAGAGAGAGAGAGAGAGAGAGAGAGAAAGGGGGGAAGGGGCAGGAAGCATCAACTCCCACATGTGCCTTGACCAGGCAAGCCCAGGGTTTCGAACCGGCGACCTCAGCGTTCCAGGTCGATGCTGTATCCACTGCGCCACCGCAGGCCAGGCTGTCAGCCTTCCTCTCAAAGGCTTCCAAGGCAGCCAGTGCCAGCTGAGTCTCTGGTACTATTTCTTGGCAGTTTCACCCCAGGATCCCAACCAACTCCAGCCCTGGTAATGACCATCGTGCCCACACTGTTCAAGGGCCGGACCTGCTGCATCACTAAAGCAGGCCCCTTTCTGAGTCCCACCCACAGGTGAGTGTCAGTGTCAGGAATTGTGACCCTGCAACAGACTGGGGGTTCTCGCCGCCCCACTGGCCACCAGCTTTGCAGTGCTGGCCGCTCTCAAGCCCGTCTTGCTCCACACCTCCGTCGGGAGAGTCTGCCTTCTGAGCCTCTTCTAACTGTCTGAGCTCAGCTTCCTTGAAAGAGCCCGGGGTCAACACTTCAGTGTCAGTGGGCTGTCTGGGAGTTCATACCCCACAGGAGGGAGCAGACCAGGAGAGAAGAAAGAAAGGTCTGAGGCGTCGGCTGTGAGCAGTGGGAGTTGGACAGCAGAGAACTTCCTGCAGGGTGTGCACTGTCAGCCAGGAGCTCGGGAAGCGGGACACTCATCTAATGGCATTTTTGCGTTCTGTTGATAGATGGTTGCTCTTGGGTACTATTAGTCTGAACACTGCTGGGTCGCTCGTCACTAAAAGCAGTTCCAGGGCAGGAAGTGGAGAACGTCGCCTCAGTCAGGTTTCCTGTGTCTCACCCTCGGCTTCCATGAGACTGCTGGCGGCAAAGCGGCTCCACGGGCTAGCCAGCGCCATGTGGGAAGCAGCACCACGCACTAACCGGCGCAGACAGACAGACAGAACCTCGGTGCAGCCACCTTGGCTCTTGAGTTTGGCATAGAAAGGAATTCAGAGCCAAGAATTCAAACCCAAGAGGAAGTTTACTTAGAAAGTTACAGAACGATAAAAAGTGAGCCAGCTAGGGCATGAGAGAGAGAGAGAGAGAGAGAAGAGAGAGAGAGAGAGAGAGAGAGGGAGGGGGAGAGAAGAGAGAGAGAGAGAGAGAGAGAGAGAGAGAACGCTCACTGTGCCCCTCCAGGTCATGGTCTCCGCCGACTGGCTGATGCCCGGGCAGGGGGTCACGATGTCACAGCCGGTCCTGATGTCGGCCATGGCGTGGCCCCTTCTAGCCTTGGTGCTTTTCTGGACCTGGAGCTGAAACACAAATGAGCCTGGATGTTGCTCTAGTCAGGGGTCCCCAAACTTTTTACACAGGGGGCCAGTTCACTGTCCCTCAGACCGTTGGAGGGCCACCACATACAGTGCTCCTCTCACTGACCACCAATGAAAGAGGTGCCCCTTCCAGAAGTGTGGCAGGGGGCCGGATAAATGGCCTCAGGGGGCCGCATGTGGCCCACGGGCCGTAGTTTGGGGACGCCTGCTAGTTTGACTGAAACACTGTCTCTGTGGTCAGCAGACCTGAGGCTTTGCTCCTAAGGTTATTGGATGCGGCTCGGCACCTCACAGTCTGGAGTCCTTGATGCTGAAGGGAGTGGCCGTGCAAGGGCTTGTACGGGGGTCCCCTGAGGCTGTGCTCTGGCCCCCTTGTTCTTTCTCTCAGGGGCCCTACTGCATAGCTGGTGACATGCCCGGGAGGAAAGGGCAGGGGAGGGACTGAGCCACGTGACCAGCGAAATCAAAGGGGAGGGGGGTCATCTAAACTGCATGACCAGCGATATGTTAGGAGAGGAAAGGTCACCCTGGGGACAAGTCCCCACCTGACAATTGTTTGTTGCTAGGTGCTCGGGGCTGACCTTCCCTACTTGGCCTATCATTCCTACTCGGGCTCGTGTCTGGCTAGCTCCTGACTAGATTGGAACTACAGCTGAAGTTGATAATGGGTAGAGGCTCCATGACAACCAATGAGAGAAGCAGCAACCGCAGCGTCATGTGTTACTCATCTGACTGGGTCAGAGACTACCTCCACGTGTTACCCTTGTCTCTCTCATGTGATCTTCGTCATAGTAGCCTTGAATAAGAAAATGTTTCCTGCCTGTCCAGGCGGTGGCGCAGTGGATAGAGCATGGAACTGGGATGTGGATGACCCTGGTTCGAGACCCCGAGGTCTCCAGCTTGAGCGCGGGCTCATCTGGTTTGAGCAAGGCTCACCAGCTTGGACCCAAGGTCGCTGGCTCGAGCAAGGGGTTACTCAGTCTGCTGAAGGCCCGTGGTCAAGGCACATATGAGAAAGCAATCAATGAACAACTAAGGTGTCGCCACGAAAAACTAATGATTGATGCTTCTCATCTCTCTCCGTTCCTGTCTGTCTGTCCCTATCTATTCCTCTCTCTGACTTTCTCTCTGTAAAAAGAAAAAGAAAAAAGAAAATGTTTCCTTAGCCATTAGCAACACGGAAGCCAGTCACAGAAGAAATCAATGAGCTTGTTAGTAGGACGCAGTCACCATTACAATGAGAAGCATTTAAAGCCGGGGACTTTTCAGTTTTAGTGTTATGTGGGGTCATAAAAGACTTCACCAAAATTGATCTAGGAGACAGGGAAGCTTACTAAAGAGAGCGATGAATGAAGTCAGCACCCTTAGTACATGCCCAACCTCTATCTTGATATTTAACTGAAGTGTCTATGGAGAGACGCCTTAAATACGGAAGCCAGACGTCTCACCTTGTCTGCCCCAGGAGTTCTGAAGGGAACCGACCATAAAACTCAGACATGGTCCTCAGAGTCCTTCCATTCCCGAAGATGCAAGACGCCCTTCTTCAGGTGTGGGGCAGATTACCTGTTAACGATTAGTAGAGGAGAGGCTCTGAGCCTCAAGATTTTCCCAGTCCTGCTCTTATGGCCACATCTAAATGACTTATTTTGTTTAGGGTTGTAGTAGGAAGACACCTTACAGTTTAGGGAAATGAAAATAAAATGGCCAAGTGTCTCAGATCCCAACCTGACCCTTCCCAGAGCCCCTGCTCAGTGTCCTGGGAAGATGGTGGGGGAGATAGTTGTGAAGAGGGCTCTGGAGCAGGGCAGAGGTCTCCCAAGATGTGGGGGGCTGCAACAGGGTGAGGAGAGGCCGGGAGACTAGAACTCAGAGAAAGAGCTGCTCCCTTATTCTATCACAGATTTATCCTCCAAGTTCTGTTCTGAGCCTTGCTCACAAGCGAGGTGGCCAGGATCTCAGTGGAGGGCTGCCTTGGAATAAGTATTCATGTTCAAGTAGCCACTGCCCATGCTTGTCTGGGCCTTACTTCTCAGCATGTGTTTGCTGTGTCAGGTACTGGAAGCTGCGGGAAGGCACTGCAACTGACACACCCCTGTGCTGAGACTCTGGGGTGAGAAGTGCACTGGAAGACCTTGGCTGGTTGGTTCAGTGGTAGAGCATCAGCCCGGCATGTGGATGTCTTTGTTTGATTCCCAGTCAGGGCACATAGGAAAAGTAACCATTTGCTTCTCTGCCCTTCCCTCTCCCCCTTTTCTCTCTCTCTCTTTTCCCATCCCGCAGCCATGGCTCAATTGATTTGAACAAGTTAGCCTCAGACACTGAGGATGACTCTGTGGTCTCAGTCTTAGGCACTAAAAATAGCTCAGTTGCAGAGCAATGGAGCAATGCCTCAGATGGGCAGAACATTGCCCCATAGGGGGCTTGCCAGGTGGATCCCAGTTGGGTCACATGTGAGAGTCTGTCTCTCTGCCTCCCCTGCTCTCACTTAATTTAAAAAAAAAAAAAAAACCTTGAGCACCTCCAACTGCATTCCTTCTCCTTAGTCCACAGGGGCAGAGGCTGTGTGTGTTGGAACTCAAGTCTAATGCTCTGTCTTCTGTCTGCCTGCCTGCCTGCTTCCACAGGGTAAATAAACACTGTAGACATAAATATTATAAACTTATTTCTTGACTTATACTGACTGTGCCCTCTAACATGGTTTGGAGAAAAGTAGGTAGATATTGTTGCCTTATAATCTCAGGGGGAAAACACTGAATATTTCATAATCCAGGATTATGTAAGCCGTAGAATTTCTATGAACATCATTTTAGGTTGAGAAAGTTGTCTTCTCTTCCTAGTTTGCTGAATTATTGCAATAAAGGAGTATTAAATGTTAATAAGCTTTCCCTACCGTCACTAAGATGATTTTTCTCTTCCATTCTGTTCATGTTAATTATTAATTTTCTTTTTCGTTAATCTGACATTCCTGGAATAAATTTCACAGAGTCGTGATGTATTTTTATATTCGCTGGATTTGATTCGCTAAGTTTAAGGATCTGTGCAATATTTGTGTTCCTAGGGAACGTTGGCCCATAGTTCTCTTTTCTCATAATACTTTTTTTTCAGTTAATGATATCAGGGTCATTCTTCCCCTTCCCCAAATTGGGAAATGATCTTTTCTTTTATGAAAGCATTTATATAGAATCATTTTCATTTGGACATATGGTAAATTCTATAAATTGAGAATTTGTGATAGTCCAGATCCTACAAGGAAGATGCCAAGACTGGATCCAATGTGCAAGAAACTCACTGGGGTGAATACCCGTGAGAAAATGAAGAGAGCTCCATAGAGGCTAGATTAGAGGGTGATGTAGTTCTGTCCGCCCTGAGTAAAGGAATGGAGGAGGAAGGAATGAAGGCGGGGTGGAATTATCTTAGCCTGCAATGCAATTCTCAGAGTCGTGCCAAAGCTGCTTGTCAGAGGAGTCCCACAGGTCATGAACAAGCCAGCCTTCGTATCCCGCCACAATCAGTCTTGGCTGGGAAAGGTCATGAGAAGTGTGGCCTTGGGACAATGCAGTGGTGCCTTCGGGACCACAGCAGTGAGGGACCACAGGCTCCCTGTGGTCAGCTCGGAGATGCATCCCCGTGGCTGTCACAGAAGACCCTCTACTACCCATGTCCCACTTGTCTCTGCCATGGCCTAGGAGACCTAACCGATGGTGTGCACAGTGATTTTCAACCTTTTTTTTTTCATGGCACAAACACACACTAATTACTAAGGTCAGTGCCCCTGACTAAATACAACCATTTTCATCTCATGGCACAAATAAATTAGTTACTCAGGAAGAACAGGTCAGGGCCTCTTTTTCTTTAGTAATTAGTTTATGAGTGCGTGAGAAATAAAGGTTGAAAATCACTGGTAGAGCACCTGTTCTAGCCCCCCCCCCCCCCCACCCCGCCTCCGAGCCGGGCTGATGTTTAGAAGGTGAGAATGGAGTGAGCACTGCGTGTTCTCTAGCATTAGCTGGTAGCAGAGACCACATTCCTGACATGCCAGGTCTTCGAATGTAGAGGTGGCTTCTGTGTAGGCTAGGCATTTGTCTTGGTCCAGCAGCAAGATGGTGGTGGTCTGGGACATTGCTGGAACCATGGCATTGATGGCAAGTCCAGGCTGTAAGGCCGCCTGTACTGGCTTTAGTGGCCACCTGCCACAGCTTCTCCAGCAGGTAGACTTTTATATCTTCATGCCGAGTTGATGTTCTTACCGTTCCCAGTTTTGAGAAGCAGGAGCCTTAGGGGGCTCCGACCCCCGGCTGACACGGTGAGCCTGGTTTATGTTGTACCTGTGGAGTCAGCTGCGGATGCCCAGCAAGCCCCGCGCGGTGCGGAGAGGCCCAGCACGGTGCGGAGAGGCCCCGCGGGCCCGGCGCGGTGCGGAGAGGCCCGGCAAGCCCCGCGTGGTGCGGAGAGGCCCGGCACGGTGCGGAGAGGCCCCGCGGGCCCGGCGCGGTGCGGAGAGGCCTGGCAAGCCCCGCGTGGTGCGGAGAGGCCCCGCGGGCCGGCGCGGTGCGGAGAGGTGGGGCAGCCGTGGATCCTACAGTTGCCTGGCCATCAGAACAGCGCCTCTGGTCCCGTTGACCACTGCTGCGGTGTTTCAGAGTGCAGAGCCCTCCTCTCCTCCTTCTGGCTTCCTCTGCTGGGATCCTGCCGTCCTTCTGCCACAGGCTACCCACGGACTGTCGCCAGCTCTGCTTGCTGAAGTGGGGTTAAAATAAGGCGACATGGTAGGCGCAGGGGTCGGGAACCTTTTTGGCTGAGAGAGCCATGAACACCACATATTTTAAAATGTAATTCCGTGAGAGCCATACAACGACCCGTGTACGTTACACATTATCCAATAAAAATTTGGCGTTGTCCCAGAGGACAGCTGTGATTGGCTCCAGCCACCCACAACCATGAACATGAGCGGTAGGAAATGAATGGATTGTAATACATGAGAATGTTTTATATTTTTAACGTTATTATTTTTTTTTATTAAAGATTTGTCTGCGAGCCAGATGCAGCCATCAAAAGAGCCACATCTGGCTCGCGAGGCGTAGGTTCCTGACCCCTGTGTAGGGGGACGCATGGTGACGGGAAAGAGACCTGACTTGGGGGGACGATGAAAGCAATCCCGGTGATATACTATAGAATGGTGCGCCTGAAACCTATATAATTTCATTAACCAGTGTCACCTCAATACATTCAACAGAGAAGGAGGGGGGGGGAGAATGACAATTTTTCTGAACAAAATTTTTTAAAAAGGCATTTGTTAAGATTTATACCTAAGTTCTGACAAACGGAGGGCAGCTCAGCAGGTCCCCTGAGGTGGCCCTGAGGCTCAGCCTTCTCGCTCAGATGGCTCCAACTGGCAGGTCTCCTCTCCTGCCTCTGCTCCCGGGCTGCCCGGAACTCAGGGGGATCCCATTTCCACGTGGGGCCCAAGTGGTCCAGGGCCTCCTCTGCAGACCACGGCTCTCGCCGTCTGCTGGGAGGATGAGGCTTGGGACCCTCCCACGGGGGTTCCCACGGTCCTTTCTAACAGACTCATCAAGACAAGCAGCTCACTACAGAAAGGTGCTTATCTGTCCTCCTTAGAGTCATAGCCTGCACATCAGCAGAGAGGGGAGGTGTCTCCACTCCTGGGGAATCCAAGCCCGCCCGAGCTGTTTCTAAGTCACTGGCTTCAGAACACTAGTCCAGTGGCTACTCGGCACCAGCAGAGCCACTTGGGAAGCTTTTCAAAAATACAGATTCCTAGGCCCAGCTCCAGAGAGGTCAGGGGTGAAACCCAGGGGGCCATGTGCATTTTTAAAGAGCCCCTCCAGACATTCTGACACACAAACCGAGCTTAGGAACTCCTAGAAAGACTTCTGAGGCATGCGCTATCCTAAAATATAATCGACTTTTTAAAGCGGAAGTGTATTTTGATTATGAAATGTTACATTCTAATGTTAACACTTCAAAAAAAAATCTAAAAAACATAAATAAGACACTAAGTGTCACTCAAAAGTTTTCTTACCCAGAGATAAAGTAACTACTGTAAAATTTTTGAAGAACTTGTTTTCGAAACAACTTGACGTGCAAATATATGTAGTTTTAAATAAACATTGGTTTTTCTCAGATGAACTTAAAAAATAAAAATCAACTTAAAATGAACTTAAAAAATAAATCAGGTGAAATGCTTGGCACAGTTCTCTCAAGGAGCTGGCTTGACTTGTAGTCTCATACCTTGAAAGGCAGGTGTGTCTCCCTCATCGCACTTGCAAGTCTGATCCAATGGTCTGCCTGTTCTTCAGCTCACATCAGACATCACGCTGATCTCGCAGATGACAGGCCAATCAAAACAGTGCCTGATGTCAAAACATCTGTGTGTCCTTGTGTAGCTGCTCAGTTACAGGTGTCAGGTGCAGGATTATTATACCAAGCACCCTCTTGCCCCCTGACATGTCTTTCCTGCTCAGGTCACGGAAGGTAACTAAGAAGCACTTAGAATGCGCACTGTCAGGCACAAGGTGTGGTTTAAGGTCTTGGTAACAAAGCAGCCACTCTCCAAGGCCACACAGCTCAACATTGACTCTTACAGCTGAAATCAATGGGCAGTAAGTAGGCTCTGCTTCATGTCCTGGAGGAAGGCTGTCACCTCCTTGTCATGCTGGGACCGGAGTGCCTTTCTCATCTGGTTTTTGCTGGTGGAAAAGATAGTATAGCACCCCGTCTCAGGTGCTATACTGGTTCTCAAAGCTGTACGGACCCCAGGACTCCGCTTGGTGGACCCTAGAGATTGGAGCCCCGTGGGATAGCAGAGCACTGAGCAGGGATGGGGGCTAAACCTCTGTCAGCCAGTTTCTTACGGTGTATTCATGGCTGAAACCCGATCCCATTGGTGGAGCTACACTAAGCGATGACTTCGTTGGTGGCGTTCTAAAGCAAGTCAAGCTTGGGAGGGGATGACTGAACTCTGGGGCCTCTGAGGAGTTCCATGGGCTTCTCCTTCTTGCTTGGGGACGACCTTTATCTAGGAGCTGTTGTCATCGATGGCAAAGCCCTACCCGGCACATCTCAAAGGTGTCTGTGAGGCCAGGGCCTGACGTCACACCTTGTGTCCTGGTTCTCTGCTGTGGGGTGAGTGGGAGAGATCCTCGCCTGACCAACAGCACCCAGGACTTCCTCTGCTGGCTGCGAAGTGTTGGTTCAGGCTGCCTGGAGAATCACCGTCCTTGGGAGCCTCTACCCAGACGTCTTCACCCCGTGTGTCACGGTCTCTGGTTTTTCCAGCGAGAGCCCTGACATTGTAGCAGCAGCGCCTGGACAAAGTCTTCAACAGTCTGTTGAGTTATTAGATGTGCTCCACAGCCTGTCCCCCTCGCCTACTGCAGGACATACAGGCCTCTTGTAAGCTCGCTGCTGAAGAGACCCTCTGGTTTCCTCATTGGGCCTTCTTCACAGTGCAAACGCCCCGGTTTCTTACTCCTCCGCAGTAGACATCACTACAGCGGAGTAATTAACCGATTCTATGGGCCCGGTGCTTAAAGACCTGAATCATTGCGCCGCCCACAGAATTCCCCCTCAAAGGGAATATTCTCTCCAGTCGCTATTAGTGAGTTCTCAGGAATTGATTTGTCACCTGGTGCCGGGAATGGTTCGTGCTCCCTGTCGTTTGAGATCGGGTCCTCTGTGGCTAACCCAGGGACAGTGAAATGATTCAGTTCCCAAACCACTTGATATCTCCAGCTGCGTTTTATCAATGACGGGGAGTCCTCTGGAAAGTCAAGGCCCAGCAGACTTGTCCTTAGGAGACTTAACGGGGATAACACCTATGACAGAGAAAAGGAGAAGAGAAGAGGCAGGTATGGGCAAGGCGAGCATTCAGATGACAGAAGGAAAGGACAAAAGATTCAGGAACAGCTCAGATGCAAAGCTCGGGTGCAAAGGAGGCCTGCGGAGGGGTCCCCGGGGAATGTCCTCGGTCCCCTGCTGCTATGCTCCGGACTCACGCGTGCGCCTCAGCTCAAACTCTGCGGCAGGTCCCAGGCGCGCGGCGGACAGAAGCTGTTGGCTAAGGCAGGGGTCCCCAACCTTTTTTGGGGCCACGGACTGGGTTAATGTCAGAAAATATTTTCACGGACCGGCCTTTAGGGTGGGACGGATAAATGTATCACGTGACTGAGACAAGCATCAAGAGTGAGTCTTAGACGGATGTAACAGAGGGAATCTGGTCATTTTTTTAAAAATAAGACATCGTTCAGACTTAAATATAAATAAAACAGAAATAATGTAAGTTATTTATTCTTTCTCTGCAGAACCGGTACCAAATGGCCCACAGACCGGTACTGGTCCGCAGCCCGGGAGTTGGGGACCACTGGGCTAAGGCACTCTCTGTAGCCTCACAGCGAGTCCTTTCCCGGAGACCTGGCAGCACACCGCTGTGCTCACACGGACAGCAGGCTGGCCGGACGGAGGAGGGGTCCAGGATCGGGCTGTGCTCTCCTGGAAGAAGTAGATCAGAGTCGAACAAGCTATTTTTGGTTCAAGAAGTTATATAAAGGAAACAGAGCGAGAATCAGGTTGGCAGGGATTGTGGAGGCAGCGACGAAGTGGTCAGGAACTTTTTAGATGACGTGAACACTTGCTCCATTTTTTTTTTAGATCTTTTAAGTTTTAGACATGCCAGGGCCCTAGCCGAAACCCTTTGATGGGAGGGCCTGGCAAACAAAAGCCCTCAGGCAGAAGCGCCCTGGCACGCTTGAAAGACTGAGAGGAGGCAGCGCGGCTCATGTCTAATGAGCAATGGCGAGAGGCAGCGGGAAGCAGGAGCTACATCCATCGTGAGGAATCCTGAAACTCTGCGGCAGGGCAGGGAGGTTTCATTCTACAGCCACGGAAAACCACCGGGCAGGTGTTTCAGCAGGGAAGCGACGTGATTGTCCTTTTGAGATCTTAAATAGCTCCGCCTTCACTGTTGACCCCTGTCATCTGCGTGTAGAGAAGAGGTGGTCTTGCTGGGAGTAAGAGGAGGCAGTAGCATTGGAAAAGTTGGATAGAGTCTGTATATACCTTAGGAATAAAAGGAACGGGTCTTTCTCATGGATTAGGCACGGGGAATGAAGGGTAAGGAAGACTCTAGACAGATTCCTGGCTTTCTGACCTGATGGGTAGTTTCTGGTAATGCCAATAAGATGGGGCCCAAAATTTGATGCTAGTCTCCCCCAAGTTTTTGCATCTACACCTGAGTATAATGGCATCCTATAACGGCATCCACATGAAAATTTCACGTAAACACTTAGAGATGAGTTGGGAGCGCAGAGCAGTATTTAAAGCAAGAACGCACCGGAGAATTGTGTTTAACGTTCTTCGGGGCTATGTGGGAGAACTGTCTTGGGGCTGCAGATGGACTCCAGCTCTCCAGGAAACTGACCCAGAGGTAGTTCTTGGGAACAGCAGGTGGCTGTTATGTGGTTCCAACCAATTTTATTTAGGGGAGCAAAAATTCTCATTTTGCAATCGCTAGCCCGAGACCTTGGCTCACTTTATGAACTTGAGGCAGCAGCAGTCAAGTCCTCCCAGAGAGGCAAGAGGGGAGTGTGCAGGGCGGAGGGAGCGTACACCACCCCCGAGAGAACACAGTGTCAAGATATGCCGACCAAGGTGAGTGTCCTGCTCCCACTGGGGCCTCTCCACTTTAGCGTTGGACTTGGAGTGACAGAGCCAAGAGACTGATGATGCCAGCAAAGTAAAATCTATCTGGGTCTTCCCCCGTTTTCTTCATGACGGTTGAAGCGCTCGACTTCAGGGCTTGAACAAACCCAGTGTGAAGGTGAAGTCCCTTACTGGTTGAAAAGAACAGGGTCCCACAGGTGCGCCTACATGGGTAGCCCAAGGACATTTCTTCAAGGAAACTATCCTGAGAGTGACAGGTAGAAAAGCAAAGGGTCCACAGGGCCAGACTAGGACAAGGTACCACAATTTATAAGACATAACAAATCAGATGCCGAAGACCCACCTCCACAATGACACCCTTGCTCCTTGTATAGCAAGTATTGCGGCTGTATGTGACTTGGAGCTGGTGGTCAAGACAATGAAAGAGGCTACGTCCTCTAAGGTAAGCCTCGGTGTCTCGACACTTTTGTTTCCCGTCTATAGCGAAGACAGCCACCAGAGCGTTGTCGAAAACCCCAAGGCCACCATTCTTCTTGACTTTCTTGTCCCCCATTATGGACACAAGTGTAGGAAACAGTCGAGTTAACAAATAGAGAGGTTGGTAGAATGGGTAAATTATAGCCCTGAGTTAAGGACAACATTTAATGGCATTGATAATCAAAGTGATGTGACAAGTATTTTATCTGACTTCTCTGAGGGGTGGTTAGAATAGCTGTGGTGTTCACACAGCTCT
Source organism: Saccopteryx leptura (assembly GCF_036850995.1). Lineage (NCBI taxonomy): Eukaryota > Metazoa > Chordata > Mammalia > Chiroptera > Emballonuridae > Saccopteryx > Saccopteryx leptura. The sequence continues at coordinate 379,987,914 of NC_089503.1, forward strand.
GTTTAGCCTTTCCTGGAGGCCTGCTAGCTGTCACTCTCAGGATGGCTCTTCCTTGGAGAAATGTCCCTGAGCACTCCATGTTCGAGCACCTGTCCCTACTCCGTCCCACCTGCTGGGCTCCCGGGAAATGACCTGAGGATCAAACCAGTATAACCAATCTTGACAATTAAAATGTTTCGTCCCTAAGATGAGTATTAAACAGGTGTTCAGTTATTTTTGTAAAGGGTTGTTAGAGAAGTTTACCATTGCCTGCTAAAATATAAGGACCCTGTGCTTCTGAAAGCTGACTTTGGCCTGTTCGATATTTCTGTGCTAAGCAGTGCCTTGTTAGGGGATAAACTCTTGTGGTTTGGCACATCTAATAGTTACAGATTAACTTACTCATAGTTTGCTCCTAGATATATTACTTGCTATGTATGATTAATGGCTCAAGTATTAAGGAGCGTCTAAGCATCCCATGCCCTAAGCATTAACTCATGCCAACTGAAAGAGATGGCAATTTAATGACTTATTCTTGAAACAAATCAGCAGCTGTTAATAGTTTGGGTTCACTTGGAAAAGCACAGCCAAAGCTAAAGGTTTCATAGGGGGAATTTAATGTGGGCAACAAGCTACAAAGTGTTTTTTAAGAGCTGGAAGCCAAACAGGAAATGATGAAGATCTCCAGACTCCCAGCGAGAAACCAGAGGCTGCTTCTAGCCTTAGGGTTGAAGGTCAAAGGGAAGAAGCGAAGAAGCAGGTTTCTGGTACAGTAGCAGAGGATGTGCAGAGGGGCGGAGCCAAGGCAGGGAATACCCAAGGAATCTGGGAGAAGGGAGGGGCTGGCTCTGGACCTCTAGAAGTTCAACAGTCCTGTGGGGGGTCCTCTTGAAGTGGGGAGAGGCTTCCATTCCCCCTTCACTGCCGTTGTCATGACAGTGAGCCTGCTGGAGACCAGAGCCTGTGGATGAAAGTTCTGTTGTCCCAACGGAGGCCGTTTTAGACCAGCTATAGGTGGGCTAGGCTCCAAACGTGAAAGTCCAGCCACAGTTGGCAGAATCACCTTCTGACCCACAGCTGGCTGCCTTCAGAAGTATCCAGAAGGAAAAGTGGTTCACTGCAGAGGGCTGTTCAGGGAGCCAGAGGGTCCCCTTCAAGATGCTGTCAAGAATTGGTGAATTTAACCACTGGGACCCAAGATACCGGGTCACTTCCTGCCGCTGTTCATTCTCAAACGGGCTAAGACAGGAATAAGTGTGGAAGGGGGGTTGAGGGGGGTTGTTACCACCATAAAATGAATCGATCTGACACCCAAAGTGTTTAAAACACAGAGTAAGCTCCCAGGGCTCTTCAGAATATTTCCGAGGGTTTAAAGTGCTCTCCCTGGCCAAGTCTGCTGGGGGGGAAGCCAGCCCTCAGAGCCAGTGGGGAATCGGAAGTTTAGAATCGGTGCCCAGGTGCTGGAGAAGAGGTGCAGCTGGCTGCTCCGAGCCTGCCTCCTTAGCCTTCCGCACGGTTACGCCTCCAGGAGTTTTGCCCATATCAATAAAAGGATTCCTAGTGGAAAGTTGGTTTGAACTACACAGACACATTGTTACATAAAAAGACGGTACACAGTGTGTTTCCCACTTTGACATCCTTCTCCCACCAATCCCAGCATCCCCAGAAACTCACCGGAGAAGGAAACTATGATTTCAGACCACATCATTAGAGGTCATGGACCTCCATAGCAACAGTTTAATTTGGAGAAAATCTGCTACATCAAATGACTAAAGGTATTTATGTGTAAAGTTTTCCAAATGATTGGCTTCACTGTGTTGCTATTTTCCTTCTCCGTGAACATGGTTAACTACAAATAGCAATTACTGGAAAAGTGTTTGGAGAAAAGAAGTGTTTCTTCCAGAAGCACTTGAAGAAGAAAGAGAAGTTGCTTGTGGCGCTTAGGAAACAGATGCTTCATTGGATCCTGCCAGAATGATGTCAGATGCAGTGGCATCAAAAGCCAGGATGAGTATTGGAACCAAGGAAGAATTTATTCTTCAGAAGCCACGCTTCACGTTGAACACATACAATGAACAGCAGGTAAAGTCTGACCCAAGGCTTCATTTCAAGTTAGCACCTTGAAAAGCTGGATTTCACAAAATCTTTTATGCCAAAGAGATATTACCAAAATTCTGTCCTCAAAAACCTTGAAGAAAGGACATGGAGTTTACTATATTTAAGATCTGGAGTTTATCTTCAAATCCTATTAAATGTAAACATAAGGTGACCAATTGTCCTCCTTTAGGGAGGACAGTCCTTCTTTTGTAAGTTCTGTCCTCCCTCGAAAAGTGTCCTCCTACATGTCCTCCTTTTTGATATTGGAAGACTCATCTGGAAATGTCCGTATTCAATTGATGCAGAGTCAACCTATTGCACGTGATGTGACGTATTTGTATCTAAATGAGTACTTTTTTCTTACAATTATTATTAAAAATTAATAGGCATGTAAGCATAATTACAATATAAAATATTACAAAGTTTTTATTTTGCCTTTATCATATTATAGTGTATTATTGTTCTAATGAATAAAATGTTTCTTTTATTTATGATATTGTTTTCTTCTATTTATTTTTGTCCTTCTTTTCATTGTAAAAAAGTTGGTCACCTTAGTAAACAAGATTTTTCTCTGAATACATTTATATGGATAACAACAATTGTTGCTTTCTAAAACTTTTAAAATATCAGACGTAGAAATCATAACATCTATTAAAACAACCTTGCCTTTATAAAAAAAAACAAAACGATTCTTAGAGTTTGATGCACTATTTCTAATACCTTTGTTGTGTGTTTTTTTTTGAATAGTACTGCATTCTCCAAGACTATTGGATTTAATTATGATACATGTGGTTACATAATTATCATTTAGTAAATTGCAATTTGGAAGTTGTGGTGTCCCATGAAAAGAGATCAAAGTAACCATTTGCAAACATTATAATTGATATTGCTACTACCTGCTAAAAATTAAAAAAGAAATAATATCACATTATGAGACAAGGACTTCCCCCCAGAATTCCCAGACCGTGAGAAGATGCCGCAGCTGATCTGCCCCATCCGTGTCAACCCCTGTGATGTCTGTCAGGATGCTGGTGCATGAGAATTGGGAAATAGTCTACAGGTTCCAAAGCATCATGGGATTGGCTACCATGACGTCTTTAACATGACCCCATATCCTTATTGCAGGAATCAAAGGGGGACAAAAACGCCCAGACAACTTGAGGAAGGAAGTAGGATTCATTTAGCCGGCGGAGCAGCGTGACCCCAAAAGAGGCGACCAAACCCGTGCTCCCCGAAGTTAGATTTCTTACATCTTAAACACCTTTTACAGAACACAGGTTTTCATGCAAGGGGCTCGTGAACCCTTTGTCCTGAGGTATGTACGTCACTCTCCTGACTCCAGGATGGGAGGGTGAGTTTAGGTGAGGTCAGAGAATAAGGGTTGGAATTTGTAAATTAAGGTCTTAAAAACTGTTAAGAAAGGAAAGAGGAAGGGGTTTTCAGATAAGTTCTATCTTCCTTTCTCTGTATGGCAGGTGGCCCAAGCACCCAGTCAGGGAACTATAGGAAGCAGTTCATTCCCTGCAGGCTCCCTCCCCCCTGCATTCCTCCTCCTCTTCCTCCTCAGGGAGGAGGGGTAGGGGGCCTGACTTCTCCTTCCTTATCCTGTGCAAATTTGCTCATTGAGGGTGTTGGTAAGCCAGTTCCACGCAGATACTACCCTGTGATTGGCAGGGTCCCTAACTGCCAGTCAGACTCCTTCCAGGGAAGCCTCCTCTAGGTGTTGACATGGATGGTATTTCAGAATCCCATACCTTTGAATTGGCTCAGGGGTCCCATCAGAGCACCCCATCCGCACCAAAGTGCAGGATCCAGGTTCCCTGATGCATGGTCCTCACTGTTAGAATCCATGGGAGTCCGAAAGACCAGAGTCACAGGCTTTATTGAAAGGAAGAAAGGAACCCTGCCGGGCACTTCTCCTGGGGGAGAAGAGCACCCGTTACATACTAGGGGCGAGTTATATAGTGTTTGGGAGAGCCTGAGGGGATACTGAGGCAAAAGTCCTGGTATGTCCGGAATGCTCCTCCTTGGGGGGCTTCGAGCATGTGGGTGTTGAATCAAAAGTCCTGGTGTGTCCGGAGCCCCTCCTTGGGGCGGCTTGTCAGCTTCTTGGAATTCCTCTGTCTCAGGGGCGATAGTCCAGTAAGGGTGAGGTCTGACAGATAAGCAGAACATCAAGAGGGCAGTTTGGAATTTACAAATCTATCACTCACTAGTCAAAGAATGCTGGTGGATGTATTCTGGTCCCTGTCTGGTTGGTTCCTGTAAAGCCAGCAGCCAAGGCCAGGGCCACTATCAAAGCAGCCGCCTGGCCCATGCAGGTTCGCATCGGATTCGGACAGTCGGTAAAGAAACAGCGGAGCCAAAAACTGATGGGCCATAGCCTTTAATCCTACCTTGCACCCGGCGGGCAAGTAAAAATACACACTGGGCTCCAAAACCCAGTCACACTCAGTGCTCACAAAGCCACTGACTTATCCGAGTTTCCTAGAATCAAAGGTTTCTAGCTCACCAGCCTTCTTCTCCTCAGTTCCCCATCTTCTTCCTTATCCCAGATACAAACTCTACACAAACTGGCATCTCACTCAGCACTCCGCCATCTTGGCTGCTTCTCCTGGCCTACTCCACGTGGCCTTTCTCTGCTCTCCTTTCTGCTCTCTCCTCTAATGATGATCTCAGGAACCCAGCGCACAAACTCCCGTTTTGCCCCACTTTATACTGTAGCTTCACAACCTCTAATCCAATATACAAAGTAGGGAAGTCTCTAATACAAAGTCACTTCTCTGAGGCATGATTGGATTGTACCGCCCCACATCAAAAAGGGTGGGAAAGGCTTAATCCCAAAACCAAGCCCCAGGCTACAACAATCCTGCCTGCCCCCAACACACATTAATATCACCTGGGCGACGGCCTCCTTGTGTCATCTTTAACAAAGTGAGCATAATACATTTTATCCGCCCAACAGTTCCCTACGGGACACTGAACTAGCGAGCGGGGATAGGTTTGGAAAACGGCTGCTGAGAAGTGCAGCCTAGGTTGCTGGAGCCCTCTTCTCTAGTTAGGGAGGGGGAGGCACGTTCTCTCCGTGGGGTGGTGAGGAGAGGTCCGTGTTACCGTAGTTTTGGGGGATGAGCAGGGCCTCCTGGAACCCTAATACAGCTTGGGGAGTGCTGTAAGCCTGCCAGGATCAGGGAGAGTTATGGGGTCAGTTCAGCTGAAGACTTGCTTCTTTCTTGAAAGGAGGTTTCTATACCAGCAAGCAGCACACCTTGTTGGAATGGTGAGAGTTCTGACATCAGGCCCGGCTGTAGCTCCCATCTCAGCTCCCTGCTGTGTGACCTTTCGGTTTCTTCCTCTCTGAGCCCCTCGCCAGCACCTTTGGAGAGGCCTGCATTCTGAGCTGAACCTTTCTGTCCCTTCAAAAGGTATTAAAATTCCTAAGCTCTCTGGAAGATGGTAGTGAATACAAAAACCTCATTGGAATTTTATGGGTTTACTAATTTAAAAACAAAGGCAACCAACTGTGTTGAAAATGAGTTGAAAGAACAAAGCCCCCGTCCTGGTAACCACTATTAGAGTGGTTTCAACCGCACAAGTTAAACAATCAGGAGAACAGAGAAGGCCAAAGTCACACCCGGGATCTAAATTCATTCCCAATGTCAGAGACTTCACAAATCAGTGTGCCACGCTGGAGTTATTCCATTAGTGATACGGGTACAATGAGGTGTGATCAGAAAGTGGGGTTAGCGGCTCTTGTCCCGTATTATAAAAACTGTAGAAAGGAACGATGTGAAAAAAACAAACTAGAGAATCTAAAATGAACCGGCATGTTTCCTATACGGGTATTGATCGATTTACGACCTCTGCAACTTACAACCATTCGACTTTATGACCACAATCGCTAGCCATGACTGCTCCACGTCTGGCAGCGCAAGCGTTGCCCAGCTGGGCGTAGGACAGTGCGGACCAGCTTCCGGCAGCACTACCATCTCCACGTGCACCATTTCAACTGTTATCCCAGACTCAGTACAGCAATTTGTGTTTTGTGTCTTGGATATTTTTCATCCAACCCCTCCCAAGATGTCTACCAAGAGGAAATTGTCTTTGTTTACACCTCAGCCTGCCAAGAAGGAAAGAAAGGCCATCGATCTCAACACAAAAATGAAGGTAATTAAGCAGTACGAAGGACGAAGGAAAGTGAATGTGATTGCACGTGATACGAAGTTATCACACTTGACTGTGTCGATGATTTTGAAAGATAAAGAATTTGTGAAGCTGTAAAAGGTTCTGCACCCATGCGAGCAACAGTTATAACAAAGAAACAAAATGGTGTAGAGATGATACAAACGGCATAAAATGAACAGAGAAAATTACGATATATAACAATAAAGAAAGAAACTTATGATAAAATATGACTTAAAGATTTTTTATAACATCATTTCACAGTATTGTACATATAGCCTACTCAACTTACGACCTAATCGTGTTGCAACCGGCCTGTCAGAACCAATCGTGGTCATAAGTTGAGCACTAGCTGTATTTCTGAACTTTAATGAAAACCACTTAAGATAATGGAATACCAACCTTTGTGTACAGAGTGAAGACGGGAGGGAATTTGTACAGCAAACACACCGCGGTGTGGCGGGCCAGGCCATGATCTGGTTGCAAATATTCCCCAAATCTCAGTGGCTTCACACAGATGTTTTACTCGCTCACCTTGCGTCCTGAGGGTTCAGTGGTTCTGCGCAAAGCAGTGACTCAGGGATTCCCCAGACACTGTCTGGAGTGTCTTCCAAGGTCCCCACGAATGCGCAAGAATGACTGATCTATAGAGGGTCTATTCCAGGGCTGTAAGTGTCCCTTACTGCTCTCAGAGATGTTGGGCCACAAACTGTTTTCCTTGCCAGCGATGATGTCAAGAGCTTGTACCAGAGTGTCAATCAACTGCCTCCATCAGCACGGTGGTTGGTCAGCTAAGGGTATTTCCACAGCAAGTCTCAGTGGGAGGAAATGCCTGTTATAATCTGATACGAGCTCATGAGCCCATCAGGGATGGATAAATACTTTATAGGCTGGCACAGGTGGGCATCACTTTTTCTATGGTGGGCCCAGAATCCAGTCATGCTTCTAATTTACTGTCAGAACTGAGAAAACATCGTTGTGTCAGACAGTGCTATGTGCTCCCAAATCCCACGTGGTCTTCTTCCTGGGTGGATGTAACGAAAGCTACAAAGGGCTAATGTTTCATGTTTAACTAGTTACTGTAAAACCGACAGATGGATGGCATCAGTGACAATCAGTAAGTCCTCCTCATAAAACCAATAAGAACAGTATTCTCCATGAAAAAGAGAGAGAACAATAGGGAAGATGTCACAATTGACCGCTTCAGAAGTTGGGAACTAACACATCTCGCAACAATTCAGCTGAAAATAACTGAATTTTAATAAGAGCAAGGTTGGTGGTAATTTTAAATGTCCCATCACCATCTGCCACCACCCCCGGCCCTGTGGCTACCTTGAAGACCAGCAGCTCGGAAGTCTCCAGAGAGAGCAGATTGGGGTTAGGTCTCCTCCCAAGCCCTGCTTCTGGGGAATTGTTGCTCTTAGAGCTGTCTGGTGGTTCCCTGGAAGATCCCATTCACAGGGCTGTCTCTGTTAGTCCTGACTCGGTGATTACCTAGTACAAAAGCTCTTCCCTGGGGGAGTATGTCAAAAATAATTAGAACAATAGTTTAACATTGCAGCTGCCTGAGATGGTAGATAACAGTTGGGGGGAACAGTAGGCTAACAAAAAAGCTTAAAAGGAAAAGCTGAATTAGATACCCTGAGGAGCTCTGAAAAGCGCTAATATGTTCCGAGGCATCTAGAAGGTTATGTACATACACAGGGAGGGACACATGCCGGGAAAGACCCGAGAAGCCCCTAAACCCTCATTCGTCACTGACCTTGAAGCTCGGCACCAGCAGGAACTGAAGAATACGGCAGGTTTCCCTACCTGGCTGCGTTCTGAAGGCAAGTCCTAACACTAAGTGCACAGAGCTCTCGGCAAAGCCTGGGAGGCTCCGGCTCCAGGTGCTTAAGGAAATGTGTCTAATCATTAGTTGATCACTTAGCTCACTGAACAGACTTCAGTGATCTCCGATGATGAAGAAGAGTTACTTTCATAGAATTCAGCAAAGATACGAAATAAGCACAGGACAAACCCCAGGGGGACTCTGATCTCCAGAGTGGCCACATTATATTAACGTCCAATTTTCAACAAAGTGTTGAAACGTAAAAGAAACAAAACATGGCCCATCTTCGAGAAAAAGGACCATCAACAAAAATGGCCCCAGAGGAGCCCAGATATTAGACTTTCCAGATATATTTTAAATCAGCTATTTTAAATATTTGCAGAGAAATAAAGGTAACCATATCTTCTTGGGAACTAAAGTATGAGAAACAGTTCTCACCAAATAGAGACTTTCAATAAAAAGAAATGTTTTTAAGAGAATCAAACAAAAATTGTCAAGTTAAAGTATACTAACTGAAATAACTTCCAATCAGCTGTGAAACCCTTCTGAAGTGGCAGAAGAAAAAAATCAGTGAACTTGAAGACAGATCAAAACGTCCTAGAATTCGGGTTGTGGTTACACAGTTCTGTGACTGCACTAAAAACCACTGAGCTGCATACTGTTCAAGCATGAATTTTTATGGTATGTGAATTATCTCAATTAAAAAATACTTAACACTTGGCCCTGGCTGGTTGGTTGAGTGGTAGAGCATCGGCCCCACATGCTGACTTCCTGGGTTCGATCCCCGGTCAGGGCGCACAGGAGAAGTGACCATCTGCTTCCCTTTCCCTCTCTCTCCTCCTTCTCTCTCTCTTCCCTTCTTGCAGCCAGTATCGTCTTGATTGGTTCAAGCATTGGCCCCAGGCACTGAGGATAGTTCAGTTGATTGAAGCATTGGCCTCAGACAGGGGTTGCCAGGTGGATTCCAGTTGGGGCACATGTGGGAGTCTGTCTCTCTATCTGCCCTTTTCTGACTTAAAAAAAAATACTTAACAGGCCAGGGACCACCTACCTCACAAAGTAGAACTAGTACATAAACAGAAATCTTCTAGCACATGGGAATAAAACACAGCTAAAGCGAGACATGGGCACCCTACTCGACCATTTGTGTGTCATACCGTGGGGCAGACTGTCACTGGCCTCACCACACCTGAGTTTTGGCCGAAGTTGAAGGGATGCTTCTGAGGGGCAGTTGGTTAGTGCCACCCACCAGGTTGGTTCTCACTGCAATAGTTTTGCCTCTATCAGTTGAGTTCAAAAAGACGAAATAGGAGAAAAAGCCATTTTTTAATGTACATGTAGCTTGGAAAATCGCTAAGATGCAAGATATTTAGCCATGCCTTTATTGAGTCCTCCATCGTACAGCCAATAGGTAGAATCATGTCCCGCCCGAGGAACTCGAGAAAAATGCTTGCTTTCAACCCATACTACAGAGCTGTGTACATCCACGATCATTAAACTTGTCATCAGCGTGTGCATTCTGTTCTAACGGATTCATGAAGGAGGACAGAACTTCTGACTGTTCATGAAAGTACCGAGGAGGCTTCACGATGTAAACGAGACCAGGGATCTGGCACGGTACAGTCCCGGGATGTTAACATGGCAGTTTGTTCTACTGACACCAAGCTGGCCGTCCCGCCGTCTCTCTAAGCTCTTGTCTATGAAATATTTATGACAGAGTCCTGGAGGCTCCTCACTCACGCGTGTGCGCTCTTCTCACACTTGCTCAGGAGAGCCGTGCTTCGGACGTGATCAGGCGGTGAATGTAAACTGTCCCGGGCACCACAGAACCGTTCGAAGGCAGGTGTCACAGGTGGCAAAAGAGTTCTCTGTGGCCGTAGAGCAGGCACCGGCGCCATGAGTCAGATGAGGGGACGAAGGATTAGAAGGCGTTTAGAGTCTGGCATCGTCCTCAGCTTGCCTTGCGAGTGGGGGAAGGGCTGATGGGGAGGCAGCAGCAAGATGAGTCCCCTCACAGCTGGCGTGACCGCGGTGGCCAAAGTCTTGAAGATGCCTGCTTCAGTGACCCCAGGGGGGGTCACTGTGCCTGGACTCTCACGCACTTGTTCCAGTCTGAGCCCTGGGTGGAAGTTCGAAGTCCAAGTAGGAGGCAGATAGTCTGTCACACTTGCCTTTGAATCGGGCTGCGCTGTGCTCTGGGGTCTTCCGTGGGGGTCTAGGCTCTGTTGCCCCCTTCCTTAAAGGTGGTTGTAAGTGCCACTAACTGTCTTGACTTCAGTGGCTACAAGACTCACTAGGGTTTAGGACTGTTTGCAAATTGGCTCACTGGCGCACAGTTTGTATGGGGTCTTTTTCCCCAACCCTTCCTTCCTTAAGACCCCTATCTAACCAACGACATGCTTCCTGCCTGGATTTATACTTACGCTTTGGAGATCATTGGGGAGATAGTTTCCCTGAGTAAACACTGAGCTCATACATCCTAGACTTGCCACCTCCAAGGAACGTGTGTCTCAAGCTACCAAGTTCCAAAGCCCTTTCTCAGGACTGGAGACAGTGAGTGCGCCTGCCGCCAGAGTCCGAGGTCTTCAGGACAGGAGGCTGGCTAAGGGGGGGGGGGGGCTTCCCACCGGAGAACGGGCTGACTCTCCAAGGGTAACACCACCCAGCTCTGCTGCAGGAAGCAGCCTACGCCCTAGAGACGCGGTCTTTGCCACGGTGACCCAAAGATCAGACAGTGAACTGACATGTTGTTTGTTTTAGGTCTGGGGCCCTTGGATGAGTCTTGCCCCTTCTCTCTTTGGAGCCATCATGTGATATGTTTGAATGTTCTTTAATTCAAGTCTTTGTCTGGGTTTTTTGGGTTTTGTTGTTTTTTTTTTTACCCCCGCCACTCAGAAAGCCAAGAGTTTCCTGTCTGGGGGTGTCAGTGGGTGGTCTCCAGTCCCTCGATGAGTGGAACAGGAAGTGCCTTCTCCTCAGGCAACAGGAGTCCGGGGAGCCTGCGAGCCAAGCTCAGGCCGTCACTGTAGACTCTGTGGTCATGCAGAAGCTCAGGGAATCATGGGAACAAGTAGAACAGCAGGTGCAAACGGGCAGGGCAAGGGGTTAGTCTGCGGATTCATAGCTGAGCTGCAGTTTGGAGCCAAAGTTGATGCAGCGCAACAAGCGCCCTGTGACCAAGGAGTTACGTTAAGCAGGGCCCAGGCGTGTGAGTCTGGAGACTAAAGGGGAGGCAGCAAGTAGAACCATGAAGTTCTGGAAAGATTGCTGAGCGTACCAAGCGCAGGAGCTACAGGCGGGCTTGCCGTGCGATACAACCGGCTGGTTTCAGCCTCCGAGGACGCTGTGTCCCCTGAGCCTGGATCAGTCAGGGTCCGGCCAGGAAAACGGTGGTCATACCGAGTTCCCAAAGTTGTAATGAGAGAACCGTACGTAACTCGTCGCAGTAAGGACGTTCTAGGGGCCGAGAGGCCCCACGGGGAAGTACAAGGCACCCAGAGGTGAGCAGCAGAGGGAGCCTCTATCTGCTCCGTGGCTGGAGGGGACATTATCGGAGCCCGGGAGACATGACGTGACTGCTCACTGGGAGCTGGCACTCCAGAGAAAGGGGCCAGCTGGCAGACACCAACCGAAGTAGATGCAGAGATGGAGAAACGGGCCGGCTTCTTTCTCGCCCCCTTTACCCCGGCATCCCGTTGCCCACACTGGTGCCAGGGAACTTGAGAAGTGCAGACCACCAGCAAGGGGCAACTCCTGCTCTCAGAGCAGGGCACAGAGGCACAGGACTGACCTGCACCCTCTATCCAGACAGCAGACGCCCCACGAGGATGGACACGGGCCGTGCGAAGTCCAGCGCTCACCTTCCCTTTGCTTTATTTCCTCCCAGCCTCTCGCGGCCTTGGCCCTCATGGACTGTCATTCATGAAGGAGGTACTAACTAAACTGAGACACTGAGTCTCCTCCCACTCCGGACTAGCAGGACGTTAGACATCAGCAGTGAGCTGTTCACGTGTCCCGGGAGACGAAGCCCCGCGCTGGGCTTGCTCAGGTGTGGACAGCAGAAGGTAGTGTCTGCCACTCTGGGGGCCGTGCCTGCGATGGACTGATGTCCAGGCTCAACCCAGTACAATGAAGCCGTGGAATACCCCTCCTAGTTCTTTCTGCCCATCGCCTGCCCGCCCCCAGCAGGGCGTCCCACTGCTGCTGGGAATCAGGCAGTCGCTCGTGTCAGCCGGAACGCCACGCACACCCGCGACTCATGATCACCTCACGAGACTTGCCTGGTGGTTCCTTCTGACCTCCCTGCCCTTTCTCCCTGTGAGATGGAATCTCACCTGAGTTAGCCACTCCATACAGATTCCCACGTGGCAGTCAGCCCTGGTAGCTTCAGAGAGCAGAGGACTGTGTCCCCGTGAGGTGACTGATCTCGACTAAAGACACGCAGGTACCTGGACGTCACCAGATGCTTCTCAGAGCCTGCCTTTTTGCAAATTAACTAGATATTTTTTATTCTATTGACTGATACAATATTTGAGGGGGAAAAAAAAGCACCTCTCCAGCCTGGCCTGTGGGGGCGCAGTAGAGCCAGCGTTGACCTGGAACGTGGAGGAGGTTCGCAGTTCGAAACCCAGGGCTTGCCCGGTCCAGGAACAGAGGAGAAGCAGCTGCTACAGATTTGATGCTTCCTGCTCCTCCTCCCTCTTCTCTCTCTCTCTCCCCTCTCTCTCTAAAATCAATAAATGAAATCCTTAAACAAACAAACAAACAAACAAAAAAAGAACTCTAAACCACAGAAATTAAACCTAGCTGAGAGCCACGTTGTGGGGGAGCAGTGCCATCCAGTCATCCCTGGGTCAGTGCTCAGGCTCTGAGGGGACCCGGTGGCTCCCCAGGACCCGCTTTCCTGCAGTGGATGACATGCTCTTGCTTAGACTCTAGGGACCTATGCTGACATTCTGCCCCTGGGACGTGCCGAAGGCCACACACAGCACGCCTACCTGTCCCTGGGACCTCTAACACCATTGAGGTTGCTTGTGAATGTGGCTTGACTTTGAATACAGCCTGGACCTGCTGTTGTATCCTGTTGCTCTGAGTCGCACTCAACACCGGCACCTTCAAGGAACCAGGAGCTGTGTTAAAGCAGCGTTTCCAGGGCTGTGGTCTGGCCAGTTCCGCCCTCGTGACAATGAGGCCGGGCAGAGTCAGGAATAATGCATGTGCTCTCCCAAACCCAAGTGTGTGCCTCTTTCTCAGCAGTGAGTGGTCCAAATATCAAACCTGTCTTTTGCCTTAGTGGGAATGGTGTGCCAGGTCCCCAGCTTACTGTACCCTTTAAGACTCAATGATGTGACAGTCTCCTGAATCTCCACAGGCTTTGCCACCTGCCCTCTGGCATGCATGTGTCTTCCTCGGACATTCAGAAAACTTGCCACTCCCATTCACCGGGTCCAATTAGCATAAGGTCCCCAAGACGGAAGACTACAATGATGTTCTGGAGAAAGCCAAGATCATTCCTGTCCCTTCAGACTATAACAGAGCAGAAGATTTGGCCTTGTGGCAAGATAAAAAAAGAAAAAGTTTTAGTCATCTTTATTGACAGGGTTCTGAAAAAAAATGCATTTTCCAGACAAGTGTCAGAGCTACGCTATGTTCCAGTAAAGAAACTACATCCGGCGCAGGGAGGGATGAAGGAGGCCGCTTGGTTAAGTTTAGGATGGCCTGTTTCTATCAGCCACATCTATCTGGTCTGTATAAGGGTCAGACAAGTGGACCGACTTGGTGGTGACAGAGACCACTCCCTCTGCGTCCTTCGGCTGTTTGGTACTGATTCCCGTAATTCCTCCTGGAAGCAGTATTGCCCTGGGAGGTTGGAATGGGTTAGGATGGGGAGGCAGTTTCAGGAGACTCCACGTGACCTGCCCTCCCTCGTAGCTTCTACTCCACCAGTCGAGGGACCAGTGTGAGTGAAGACTGCTAAGTACAGCTATCCCAATTTTTACTCTGGCGCTGGGACACGGGGCAGGTGCACTGAACCCTGGGTCCCACTGTGGGGTGAAGTTGGGTGGGGACTTCATTCATCAACTGCTCTCCATGAATCCGACGCTGACGTGACGCCCATAATTGTGCTCTAGGGTCCCTGGCGGACCACCTGTCATTTCAGACACTCTCTGTCCAGGGGACCTCGGAAGTCTGGGTGTTCTTTACCTCGTGTACAGCTATTCTAAAACGGCTCTGTTATTCTGAGGAAGACTTAGGAAAATATTTATTCTTGGTGATATTGTTGGCTCTTCCTTGGGGAGACCCAGTCTCCTTCAGGAAGGTAACTGTCTCAAACCTGGAGTCTTCATAGAGATTGATTTTTCCCCCATTGCAACAGCTGACATCAGACTTCTGCTTACTGGCCCGTGTGTGTGTGTGTGTGTGTGTGTGTGTGTATGTGTGTGTGATTGCAATAGCTGACATCAGACTTCTGTTTACTGGCCCGTGTGTGTGTGTGTGTGTGTGTGTGTGTGTGTGTGTGTTTCTAGTTGCACAAGTGAAGACATACTTATTAGTCACCCATCTTCCTCATCCCTAGAACACCATGGAAGAGTATTGGTTAATGCCACGGATCCTGACAGGTCAAGATACCCTAATGGCCACTCACAGAGCTTGCTTGTTAGAGTAATTACCAAAAGATGCAGGGTCAGGAGGTAAATGCTACACCCCGACCTCTCTGTAGAATCCCACCGTCCCCACGAATGCCTGGGGCCAGATTCCACGGCAGCATCTCCATGCAGCCCTAACTCTAAAGGGTAGTCTATCAGTGGTGTGGCCTCCCGAATGCATTCTTTTTTAAATACTGTCATGAGCATCTTACTCATTTGTAAGACCACGCTCAGAGGCATAAGTGGTGGCTACTCTGGTATCAATTCTTTTTGCGTGAAAGAAATTTATATTTTAGGTACTTCTATGTGTTATTCTATTTTTATTGAATGTTATTCTTTATTGCTCTTGTCTTTTAGAAGGATCTTTTCTAACAGTCCATGGTTAACAGCCTCCCTGCCCCTCAGGACCCCGTGCTCAGGCGCCGAGGTGGGCCGGGCCCCTCCAAGGTCGCGTGCCGCGGGAGACTCCACTGCCACGCTTCAGAAGGGCCATCCCAGCAGCATCTGATCGGGACATCTCCAGGTGTCCTAGCCAGGACCTCGGGTTCCGAGTCGGGGGGCGGGGTTCTCTCACCCCACACTCTCCCTCACACAGCCCTGGAATCTTCTCCCTCCCATCGTCCACACGCTCAAGACCAGACCTCCGTGTATGAGCTCACAGGACGTACTGACCAGGCCTCGCAACGCTTTGGGTGAAGAAGCTCCTTCCTGGGGACAGAGACTGAATTCCTGGCTTGCGGGTCTTGACCCAGGTTCTATTCCTTGAGATAATAAGGGGAAGGGGAGGAGCAGATTTGGCGGAGAACGTGTGACCACGTCCAAGGTATGAGCCTCGGATGTGATCTCCAGGCAACAAGAAGGTCCTTCTTTCTAGCAGAGTGGAGAGGAAACACTTCTCCAAGCCCAGGGGGTTAGGGAATACTGGAGAGTTTAAGATTCTCAGGGGTATCCACCCCCCTTCAATGTCCCCATCCAGAGTCTCAGGGTCCCACTCTCCCCCTTATCAAGGTTGTGAATCTAGTGAAAGGGACCTGTCAAGTTTTCACATTCGACGTCCTTTGCATCTTCGCCATCTTCACCGTGGAATCCTTAGCCAGCTAGAGGAGATGAAGAGCTCTTTAAATCAAGTCGTTGAAATGTTCTGGTTTTTCCAGCGTGTCCTGAGTTAGCAGCAGTCGGCTGCTCTGAGCCTGTCTTTCTTTCTTCAAGGTTTCTAAATCCGTTTCTGAAGCCAAGTTCTTCTCTGATTCTTAGTTTCCATTACCTGATACGGCTCAGGTGCTTAGAGCCACCCCGTTCCCCGGTGACCCTGTCCCACCAGTACCTCCACCCAGGAAAGGTGGGTGGGACAGGATCTTGCTTCTGCTGACATTTGAGAAACCTATTACAAGGATGGCAACCGGGGGGCATTTCTGCACCAATTTCCGGTCCCTGTCACTGGAGAAATACCCACCCCGAAGGCGTTAACACTCCCCCTCCCTCGCGGCCTGTGCTTGCGTGTGCACCCCGCGGACTGCGGAGGCTTCAAAGGCGGACTTCGGGACCCTGAGGCGGAAAGCACAAAGCCGCCGCCGCAGAGCTCACTGGAGGCCACACACTGTCAGCAGGAGTTCAAGTTCATTTAGAACTGTCCAAAACGTCTGCAGCTGAAATTACAGGTGAGCCGGGGGGATGTGACTTGGAACAAAAGTGCCCGTTACAGTCAGGGAAAGACAGAGAAGGAACAGGGCAACTGACTTCCCAATACTCCCAGACCCTCCTCTGAGGCTCCTGGTAATCCGTGTCCTTGACAGTTCCTTCCGGGAGAGCAGGGAGGAAACTGATCTGCCATCGCCACCCCTCCTGAGAGTCAGAGGGGGACCCCATGCCGCCTGCCCTTCTCCAGACGTCCATTTGCCCATTTGCGTCTGCACAAGTCCTGAGCGGGGACCTGGCGCCCCAGGCTTCGTTCTGAACAGGGAAAGCCCGGAGCAGGAGGTGGGGTGTCCACAGGAATGCGTTAGGTTATGTGAATGTGAACACCAGCTATATATAGTCGGCCGCGGGGACAAGGGGCAGGCAACACTAAAGGGCCTGAATTGGCTACAGGTGTCCCATGCATGTTGCATAGCAATGTTGAAGACTGAACCAAAACACACCTAAAAGTCATGACTAAGGGAGACACATACACACACACACACACACACACACACACACACACATATCTCTGAGCCCAATAATTTAGACTATATTCAGTTTCATGTACATGTCACATGCTTATAAAATGACCAGCTACTAGGCCACAAAGCAAGTTGCAACAGACGTTAAGCCATTGCTGTCATCCTGTCTTGGTCTGATTTCCCCAGAAATTAGAACCTGAGAAAACAACTCAGCTGTGGGTGACTGATATGGAAGGTGACCTCAGAGAACAAGAGTGAGGAATGAGGAGAGTGACAAGAAAAGGCAGTAGCGGCCCTGGCCGGTGGCTCAGTGGATAGAGCATTGACCCTGGTTCAATTCCCAGTCAGGGTACACAGAAGAAGCAACCATCTGCTTCTCCCTCCCACCCCTTTCTCTCCATCTTCCCCTCCTGCAACCAGTGGCTCCATTGGTTAGAGCATGGCCCCAGGTGCTGAGGATAGCTCAGTTGGTCTGAGCGCAACCGCCACAGGCACTAAAAATAGCTCGGTTGATTCAAGCATCAGCCCCAAATGGGGTTGCCAGGTGGATCCCGGTCAGGGCACATGTGGAAGTCTGCCTCGCTATCTCCCCTCCTCTCAACCTGAAAAAGAAAAAAGAAACAAAAAAGCAGTAGCTAGCCTGACCAGGTGGTGGCGCAGTGGATAGAGCGTCGGACTGGGATGTGGAAGGACCCAGGTTCGAGACCCCGAGGTTGCCAGCTTGAGCGCGGGCTCATCTGGCTTGAGCAAAGAGCTCACCAGCTTAGACCCAAGGTCGCTGGCTCCAGCAGGGGGTTACTCGGTCTGCTGTAGGCCCGCGGTCAAGGCACATGTGAGAAAGCAATCAATGAACAACTAAAAAGTCGCAACGCGCAACGAGAAACTGATGATTGATGCTTCTCATCTCTCTCCATTCCTGTCTGTCTGTCCCTGTCTATCTCTGCCTCTGTAAAAAAATAAATAAATAAATAAATAAATAAATAAATAAAATTAAAAAAAAAAAAAAAAAAAGCAGTAGCTAGTTTCTGCAGTGGGCGGACCCCTGAGGAGCCCTGGAGAACATGCTACAGGCGTGTCTCTGTGGGATGCAGGCCAGAGTATGTGCCCGTTACCTCTCGTCCCCTTCTGATGGAGGATTGCCCCCAGCAGTGTCAGCTCCACCAGTTCCAAGTTACACTGCATGTAAGCGGCATGGGTTTCAGAGGAAGCCCCGTGGAAGACAGCGGAGAGGGGCGGTGAGCCCTGGAGGCAGGACCTGGTTGGCACGCACGGGCTCCCCTTCCCCTGGAACCAGGTGTGCTACGGAGGCGGAGAGGGCGCCGAAACCACCTGCGGTGCACAGGTCACCTCCGCTGACCAAGGTCCAGTCCTGTCTTCTTTGTTGAGTTTGGTTTAACTCCCACATGTTTGGAATTTAGGAAACACTGACAAATTCTTGGTTTGAGGATAAATCGTTACGTAAGTTCAATACTAGAAATGAATGGTAATAAACGCCATACAGCGAAACATGTGGGATACAGAAAGTAGAACTGAAAGAGAAATAGAAACCACTGTAGCTCTTCCCGTGTGTTAGTGAGCAGAGGTCAACAGTGATTCTTTGGAAAGGCCGAGGAGATAGACACGTCTGGTGGACTGCTATGGTGGGCTCTCTCGGTGCCCACCCATGTCCCTCGGGTCTTAACACATCAGTGGGCAAGGCTGGTCTCCAACTGCGGGGGTTGCACCTCTGCCTGAGGGCTTTCCCCAAAGCCGCAGAAGACCCCTTTTCTCTGCATAGGTCGGGCTCTAAGTGCTCGGGAATGACACTTTGGTAGGCCTCAGCCAATGACCCATTGAAGCTAATGTGGAAATGCCTTAATGGGCTTGCCCCTCAAATAGGACACCTTCAGAATTCCCCCTGTAACTAGGCTCTGGTCATTCCCAGTGGTAAGAGGCTTAATGAAACATTATATATTTGGCTGCTTTTTCTTGTCTTACCTCCCCATTCTGCCTACTAGTGTTTCCCAAATAATCTACTTGCACTTAATTTCTTTTTCCTTCTTTTTCCAAGTGAGAGGAGGAAAGATAGAGAGACAGACTCTCACATGCACTCTGACCGAGATCAACCTAGCAATTCCCATCTGGGTCCGATGCTCTGCCCGTCTGGGACCATGCTTACAACCAAGTTATTCTTAGCACCTGAGGAGGAGGCTTCACAGAGCCATCCTCAGCACCTGGGGCCGATGAGCTGGAACCAATCAAGCCGTGACTGTGGGAGAGGAGGAGAGAGAGAGAGAGAGAAAGAGAGAGAAGAGGGAAGGGAGGGTGGAGAAGCAGATGGTCACTTCTCCTGTGTGCCCTGACCAGGAATTGAACCCAGGACATCCACACACCAGGCCAATGCTCTACCGCTGAGCCAACCGGCCAGGGCACACTTAAATTCTTAAGGTTGTTTTCCCAAAAGCAGGCCCTAATATCATTGGTCAAAAAGCAAGATGCCCTGAGTACACAATATTTGGACTTAGGAAATGAAATGTAATTGCAGATGCAGAATAAAAATATTGTGAGCCACTTTATGCTAAACACTTTGAATACTTGGATGACATGAACACATTTCTAGAAAAACAGAATTACCATAATGAGATAAAAAATGATTCATCTCAGTAGCTCTCTATTACACTGAGAGAAATAAAATCAGCCCAAGATTACTTCATAATTAAGCTCTCCCAGTTAACTCCAATCTTACAAAGTCTTCCAGAGAAAAGAAAAAGGGGCATTTTCCGGCTCATTCCAAAGCCCAACCAACCGTATTTGTGAAACTAAATAAGGAAAACTCTAAAATTGACTTTTCTCTAGGGAGCGAGTTTGGCATTCAAGGTTGGCATTATCAGTCTAGATCCAGTCAAGAAAGCAATCCCTTTGTTTAAAACATCCGAAGCGCTTTCTTTCTTTCTTTCTTTATTTCTTTCTTTCTTTCTTTCTTTCTTTCTTTTTTTTTTTCAGCGAGAGGAGGAGAGGTAGAGCGACAGACTCCTGCATGCACCTGTACTGAGATCCACCCAGCGAGCCCACTAGGGGGCGCTGGTCTGCCCATCTGGGGCATTGCTCCTTTGCTCAGCAACTGAGCTTTTCTTATCTCCTGGGGCCACTTGTTCCAATTGAGCCATGGCTGCAGGACTGGAGGGGTGGGGGGAGAAGTGAGAGGGGTAGGAGTGAAGAAGCAGATGGTCACTTCTCCTGTGTGTCCTGACCAGGAATCGAACCCGGGACTTCCACAGGCTGGGCCAACACTCTACCATTGGACAGGGTTCCAAAATGTTTTCTAATACAGCTGATTTTGACCTGAATAATGGAAGACTGGAGCAGCTAAGCAGGGAAAGTGAAGCAACCCAGAGATTAACAACCGGATACATATTTCACAACTTTTTTTTTTTTTTTGTATGAAGTTTTAGAACAGTCAAAATGAATTTGAGAGAAATCAGATCACTGGCTTCCTGGGGTAAAGAAACTTTCACAGGTGAGGGAAACGTTCTATTGTATATCTTGCCTGGGGAAATGGTTGGGTAGGTAAAAACGTGTCAAGGCTCATTGACTTTTACACTGACTATATGCCTTTTATGGTATCTATCGTATATATCAGTGAAGATTTACAAAATAAAATAAAGCAAATCTTTAGTTGGAGAACAAAATTTAAAAAAAAAATAGCCACAATGGACCCACCAATTCATTTCATTGCTGTTTCAATACCCCACTTCCTGCTAAGACGCCTGGAATTGTTTATCAGTTCCTTGTTATATCCTTGAGCAATATATCGTTATGCGTCCATGTATTTGTCTTAACTTTTCAGGTTTTAATATAAAGGAATGACTATAATCCTTCTGAATTTATTTACTCATTCTGTGAGGCTTATCCATGCGTGTACTATACATATGTTTGTACGTTTACAGTTGACTCATTTTTCTTCACCAAATTATTTCAATGGCTAACTTGAGCTGCAAACATTTTCCTGTGAGTGGACTCTTTTGGATTCAGACACTTGCCTTCATGACCAATGTCGTTATGAGAATCCTTGGAAACTTCTTGTCCAGGTATACGATATTTCCCCAGGTTTACATACTTGAAATTGGGTTTTAGCTTTACTTGCTCTGATGATAATTATTTTTCTGAGGTCACACAGCACCAAACTTACATTCTCACCGGCAGGGTAAAAAAGATTTCCCTCTGTTTCACGTCTTCCCAGCTCTTGGTACTGGCAAACACTTTTACACCAGATGGAAGTCTAATGACATGCTTCTACCAGCGTTGTCATTTTCATTGCCTGATTACATGTATGAAAACGTGTTCAACTGCATGTGAGTGCTTCCTTCTGGCAAGGTTTCATTCACTGTACCTTTTTAACCGTTTCTTGTTAGATTCTGATTTTTGAGTTCTTTACGTCTCCTGGGGGCTAATCCTATGTGGGTTCCATGTCTCAGCTCTTTTCCTGATTTGGGCTTTCCCTCTTCATCTCCTGATGCCCTTTGAGCAGAACTACTCCATACTCACTTCTTCGCTTACGGAGACTTCATATATTTAAGAAACCCATCCTCACTGAAGTCATAAAGATATGCTAATGTTTTCTTTTAAAAGTACAAAGCTCTGCTTTACATATAAGTATTAGCCTCACAACCTTCATAAATCAATTAAATGAAATATCCACTTCTTTTTCCCTTCTGATAACCTACTGAATAGTCTATCTCTTACCCACTGGTCAGCAGTACAGCTACGTGAATGTTAAGCTGCCATATATGCATGAATTCATTATATAAATGGTTCCATTATATCGGTCTACTTGCCTGTCCCCGCCCAATATCACACTTTTTATGCCTTTGTAAAGTTGGCAGCTTGTATAATCAAAATGGATTGACATGGTAGTTGGCCCGCTTCCCATGCTGAGCCTCTGGCCTTCCCTAACTATCATAGCTTTTACGCAACAAGCAAATGAAAGCCTCTGAGACTGGCCCCTTCCAGCACAAGTAGCCAACCCAACCAATATCACGTCCCTGGAGGACGGGGTGAAGATTAATGCCACTCATAAGTATCGAAAGGAGACAGAAATAATGGTGCCCCTCATATCTCTGTTTAACTCACCGCTAATGTGGCCTCAGGTAAATGGTATTTAGTTAATATTATAAGTATATCCTTTTCTGTGAGAGGGTCATAAGTGGCTCACATTGACATAGAATAGACATTAATAAACTCTAGTTTGCCCCAGAGCTATGTACACTCTTCCAGCCTGAGACCAGGCCCATCTGACTGTCCTGAAGGGCATCACAGAGGTCCTCTCTACGGATGGCATGCTAGTTAGACTGGATGAGCAGGAAGGGCTAACACACTGGAGGTATGGCTAATGCCACGTGCGTGGTGGGGTAGGAGAAAAGATTCCAGCGATGGTCAAGGATGCGTTGGGACAGTCCATGAAAAGTAAAAGAAATTATTGTACCTTTCGCCACAGAAAAGAAAGCATAACACCTCGAGGGGCCTCTCTAGGCTTAGAGGCAGCATGTTCCAACCCGGGTTTACTTCTCTGACCAATGTACTGAGTGGCAAGGAAGTCCAGCAAACTCCATGTGGGGCCCCGAGAACCAGGCTCTTCCGCCGGCCCCACCTGTGCTCCCGGGACCAGATAACCAGGCAGACCTCGTAGCAAGCTGAGCAAGCCTCTTCCAAAAAGGCCAAGGTATTAAGTAGTTTAGGTTATGCAAACCATATGGTCTCTAAAAATATTCACCTCTGCCATTATTATAGTTCAAAAGCAGCCATAGGCCACTCCAGAAGGGAAGAGCAAGAGGGTTTTCTTGGAGCCGGTCCATCACAGCAGGGAACCTGGGAAGTAGAGTTTGTGGGGGGGGGGGAGGGGAAGCAAAGGGTCTGAGAACAAAACGACTGCCTTGCCTGAGCCTGATCGGTGAAGTCTATCGATGTGAGCCAGAACTGGGCTCGCCTATCTGATTTCCTCTCCTCTCTTCACCTTCGATTCTTTACTCCCATTCCAGCCTCTCCATTAGCCAGTCACTCTGTGTCAAATGTCTGAAAATATGCATTTGGACTTGGGTAGTATAAAATGTCATATGATTTTTCATTTACATAAAAGACATTATGTTATAGATCTTTCACTTTTACTTAACACTCCATAGGATTGGTGGTGGTTTTTACACTGCATGCAGTTCATGGTTTCTAACTTCTGTAATTTTACTTTTCATTTCCTTTAATGAACATCTAGGTTCTTTGCCAACTTTCCTTAACACCAAAATGAGTATTCTGGAATATTTATGAATCTGTGAGAATACCCTGGGATATATCCAGACATGTGGCTGGTGGGTTACATTTCTTCATCTCCTATGTGATTCTCATAGAGTAGAGCAGCTCTGTGCTAAATTGATAATTATACATTGAACTTTATACCCTATTAACAGAGTATACATTTTCTAAGCAACCATAAAAGACTAATAAAAAAAGATTCTATCTCAGGCCAGAGAACCTTAAATTTCTAAAAGCAGAAATTACATTGTCACAAGAGAATATAACTCACACAACGGGAAAGGAAAACAATTTTCCCTACCTTTCCAATTAAAAATCCTCTGGTTCATAACTAATGAATCAAAGAATAAATCAAATACCCAGAGGTAAACTCACAACCTTAAATACTTCTTGAAAAAGCACAGTGCTGATAAAGTAAGAACTGGCCCTTCTGGGCACAGGAATGTGTGGGCAATAAGCTTCCAATGGTTTTTTCTTTCTTTCTTGGTTTATGAGGTCTACGTGTGTTGGATAATAAATGATGAAATTTTTTTTTTTAATTTTTTACAGGGACAGAGAGAGAGTCAGAAAGAGGGATAGATAGGGACAGACAGACAGGAACAGAGAGAGACGAGAAGCATCAATCCTGTTTTTTGTGGTGATATCCTTAGTTGTTCATTGATTGCCCTCTCTTATGTGCCTTGACCGTGGGGCTACAGCAGACCAAGTAACTCCTTGCTCAAGCCAGCAACCTTGGGTCCAAGCTGGTGAGCTTTTTGCTCAAACCAGATGAGCCCGCACCCAAGCTGGCGACATCGGGGTCTCGAACCTGAGTCCTCTGCATCCCAGTCCAACGCTCTATCCACTGCGCCACCGCCTGGTCAGGCAATGATGGGATTTAGATCGGGAGACCTGGCCATTAACTGGCCAGTTAGCTTTGGCCAATCTGTTTTTAATCTCGCTTTAAGTTTCCCATCTCTAAGCTAAAATGAAACTTGGGTAGGGGGACGGGGAGACAGGAGGTAGGGTTTGACTACATAAAGTTGACGTAAATACTAGCACTGATTCTGACTTTGAAAATAAGGAGCCCGTGCACCTGAGCTCATGAATGTCAAGAGACCTAAGCTACTCAGTCTACCCATTTGGTACAGGGCCCACCCCTCCCCCCCACCTTTGAGCATGGACCACAGAAAGTTGTCTTTGTATACTTCCGCGGGGGGGATAGAGGTAGACTGTGTCCATGGCAGCTTTGTTTTAAGCAGAAGACAGTCATGTCGCCCATCACAAAGAGAGTAATTGTGTTAAGGGGTACTTACAGAGCATGTCTTTCGTCTAACTCTAACCTCTTTTAACCTCCTCATTTGAAGCACAGCTAGTAATTTGTGAACTCTCTCTTTCTAAAACATTGACATATAAGATAAAAACAATAGGACTGATTCCAGCATGTACTCAGTTTACGCCACCTTGAACTATGATTATGACTACAAGCATTTTCTCCCTTTCTAATAGTAGCATTATTCTTAATTTGCTAGAACAATATTATAATGGTGAAAAGTAGCAGTGATCGCAGTAGCGCCATTTTTTTCCTGACCGAATTGGATGCTTCTAATAGTTCTTTATGAAATGTGATGTCTGCTCTAAGCCTGGGGAGGATTCCCTGTTATCTCATTATAGATGTTTCCTTTCTGTCCCAGCTTGCCAAAACTCACTCATTCATTTTTTAAAAAAGTTTTCAAATGCTTTTAAAAAATGAGATAATGTATTTTTTTCTCTTTTAACACGTTAATGCAGTGAGTTATTGATATCTTCCTCCCAAGTATTGATCTAGTCTTCCATTTCTGAGACAAATCCCACTTGATCCCTGTGTATTATCCTCTAATACACTGCCACATTTGATTTCCCCATATTTTTAGACCCATCGCGTCCCCGTTAATGTTGACAGAGGGTTTGCCTCTCTCGTTCCCTGTCTGTGGTATCAACTGTGCAAACTTTGTAGAATGTATTGGGCAATCTTCCTCTTTCCTTTGGCATTTTCTTTGTTTGTACAATGTATCCTCTCACATTCATCAGTTGGGGTCTACACCAGGAAAGCAGAAAGCATTTCAAGTATTTCCCGCAAAGGGAATTTAATCCAGGTCATGAGTTATTCTGAAGAGGGAACACTAGGAGCCCCCAAAAAAGGATGGAGGTGGTGAGACAACAGGAAAGGGAGAAATGAGCAGCTGCAGAGACCCACGACCATCCCTGGACAGGGGGATGGAGTGGGGGCAGTGGTGTTAGGAACTCAGGAAGCCCTGGGTCCAAAGACATGGACCTGAGTCCCAGAGGAGCGCCTGAGACAAAGAGGGAGAAGAAGGGTGGACTCCCTCCCACCCTTTGATCCCCCACCAGACCCCTCACTGGCCAAAAGCAGCTGAGGACCTGCAGAAGAAGCGTGGGAGGTGCAGCCTGCAAGTCCACGGGTCAGCCCCCCGAGGAGAAGGGCGAAGACGGAAACGGGGAGCCAGTGTCGGCAGCTGCCAGGACGCGTTCCTGGTCCTTGCTGTCCGGACAGTGATGCTATGCACATTCTGGAATGTGTCTCCTGGCACGCATGGTTAAGAGCTTCTTCATGACGTGGACCCAGGAATCATCAAGCATGTGGACTTCATGTCTTCCTGGAAACCCCCAAACTGTTTTTCCAAAGCCCTTGTGTGTTAGCCATTCCCATTCCCAGCTGTGCGGTACAGCTCTCCCTGCTCCTCGTCCTCACCGGGGCCAGAGTTTCGGGGGTCTTCCGTTGGCTCCCCCCAACTCTCCTCCTTTCTCTGCCCCCAGAGGCTGAGCTGAATGGACTTCGCCTCTCAGCTCCCAGGCCCTCTGGTGTCCTGTTGGGTACTCGCAGTGGGAAACACTGGCAACAGATCTGACGAAAGGGCCACCTGGAGGCAGGTGACAGCTTCTCCCCTTGGTGAAGCATCATTTGGAAAAAACAAAACAAACAAACCAAAAAAAGTCTTCCTTGCATTCTAAATTGAGTGAGCCATCTGTCTGTTAGGACGCAGGCCGATATAACCAGGTGCTTCACCTTGGGAATGCTTGCCAGTCTGGTGCTGCTGTAACCCGGTGTTTAAGCTCCCTTCCCTGGTTACTAGTGCCGTTGACCAGATTCATCATCACCGGTGATTTCCATTTTTGTGAAATCTGTTTACTGCTTGCTATTGAAGAGGGTTGTTTTCTTTCTCCCTTTCTTACTAGTTTATAGGAGTTGATCATATAATCTACCAGGCATCCCCAAACTACGGCCCGCGGGCTGCATGTGGCCCCCTGAGGCCATTTATCCGGCCCCCCGCCGCACTTCCAGAAGGGGCACCTCTTTCATTGATGGTCAGTGAGAGGAGCACTGTATGTGGCGGCCCTCCAACTGTCTGAGGGACAGTGAACTGGCCCCTTGTGTAAAAAGTTTGGGGACCCCTGACTAGTCTCATTTTTGGTTTTTAGGGTACAAATATTTCTTCCAATTTACAATGTCTTTTCTATCCATGCTGCCTCCTTACTTCTTCATTCTTCAACATAGCAAAAATCAATCAATACTTTCTTAATGTGTGCTGTTTACATACCAAAGAATTCGCTCTCCCTTGCTTCAAAGCCATGGCATAATTTTAGAGGGGGCGGAGAATAATCTGGCTCTGACATCTACATTTTTAATATATCTGGAATTGGTACACTTTTATGCACATAGTGAATGGAAGGGTACAAACGCAAGTTTTCTTTCCATATAAATAACTTTCTGTCCTAGACTCAGTTTTCGAAGCATTCATTCCTGTCCCGGGCCTCCCTGTCCCAAAGGGGCAGCTGTGTGGCCTCAGGCTTCCACGTGTTGAGTCCGTTCCAGGTTCTTGATTCCACCTTGTTTTTCTCCAGCAGTGATTTAGCTATTCCTGTTTCTAGGCTTTTCCACCTAAATTTAGAACTGGCTTCTCCACGACTGCGGAAAACAAAACTTTCGGAGTTCAACATAAGCACGTTAACTCTGATTACGGATGTCTGTTGGATTCTTGGAGCTTCCAGAATCTCTGATGGGGTTTTTATTTTTACTTTCTGTCATTTTTTTTCAAGTTTGCAGTATCTTTTTCCTCCTTCCTTTTCGGTGCAGACCTGAAGAGCAGGTGTACGTTCACAGCAGAGTTGAATAGGAATTGGAGTGTTTGCGTGGCGGCCCTGCCTCTCCTGTCCCGTCTTTAAGCGTCTTTCTGTCCTCTTTCTTCTCTTCTCTCTCCGGCACTCCCATGATGCCGAACCGTGAGCCACTGTTCTGCGACGCCTGGATTCTTTTTCTTCTTTTTCTTCGTGTTTCAGTTTGGGTTACTTCTATTGAATTATCTTCAAGTGCACTGATGTTTTTCTTCTGATGAGACATTTGAAGACAATCTTTCTGATACTATATATATTTCTTCTGGCTTTTCCATTTCTTAACTTTTATAGTTTCCATTTCTCTACTAAAATTCTCCATCTATTTACGCACGTTGTTGACCTTTCCCACTAAATATTTTACCTAATCATGGTTGTTTTAAAGCCCCTGTCTGACACTCTAGCGTCTGAGGCATCCCGGAGTGGGTTCTGTTGGCTATTTCATCCCCTTACAACAATAGGTTACATTTTTCACATTCTCAAAATGTGTGTCAGCTATTGTGAAGAGCAACAACAGCAAGAAAAATAGATAAATAAACTGTATACCTCGCAATGGGCTGTTAGGCTATTAGTTGTATGTGTGGGGACATGGGGTCCTGACCAAGTCAGGTGTTAAGTTGAATTCTGGGTTCAGTGAGTCTGTTACTTTTATTGTTTCTGTCTTTCCCAGTAGACTCTGCCTTTCCCTTGTGTTTACGGTGCCAGCAGAGTTATTCCCACTGTTCCTGCCCGTCCTCAGCTTCCGGCTGTCCCTCCGCGCCACTGCCACATTAGAGGGGCCGCCCTCCGTGGCTCTGCCCTGCCCCCACGTGGACTGTGGGCGTGTCACCAGTTCTAAGCTTCTGGTGGGGCCAGAGGCCTCCTCAGTTCTTGGCCATTCTTAGTGTCAGGCTGACTGATCTGGGTCATGCCTGGGCCTCTGGGATGGTGGTTTCCGAGCAACGCTTCCCCGTCCCCCTGGAAACCACATCGCCCCGCCCCCGTCTTCGGAGGTAAGCAGGTCCTCCCCGCCCCCACCCCACCCCCAGCACACCTGGGTCTGTGTTGTGTGGGACAGGGGCAGGCTACGGGGCTTGCTGCCCCTCCGCTCTCCCGGGAGCTGCAGCTCCTACCTGCAGTCCCAGCAATGGGAGAAAGGGAATGCCTTCCTCCTACCGCGGCAGGCGGCCTTCGCCTGTCTTCCTCACCCGGAGGTGTGAGGTCTCTGCCAGGCGCGGGGAGGGAGAGCATGTTTCACCCCTCCCCCAGTGGCTAGGGCCCTCTGAGAGCAGGTCCAGGGCATGGACAGGGGTCTGCGCCAGCTTCCAGCAGCGGCCAGCCTTTCCCAGCCCGTCCACACCCCCTGGCTGGGCTTTCGGTCTCTGGCCCCGTCCTCCCCACGCCCAGACCAAGGGAGTGCAAGAGTCGGTGCAGACATCCTCTGCGTTTCGAGTTCCCAGCTATTTGAAACTTCAGCCTACCCTAGGCCTTTAATAATTCCCTTCATGTTCTTCCCACCCAGCTCTGTAGGGGCGCTCCACCCCTCCCTCCCCTCCCTCCCGTGCTCGCCGGACCTGGAGCCTGAGCAGCCTGCTGTCCTGCCTGTCCCACCTCCCTAAAGGGAACCAGTCCTGTGGCGTTCCATGCGCTTGCTCACCTTGCACCCTCAGCTGGCCGGTCGGTCCGGGAGAGGTTAAATTGTGTAGATCGCCTGCTTTCTCATTACGGGAAGCGGCTTCCCTTTGAGGCTTCTACCTTCTGAACAGAAGCAATACCTCATCCCCAAACTCCTGATTTGCACTGACTTTTTTTACCTCCTGTAGATTATTTTACAAATGAGACTTCTAATTTCTAAATACAGAATAATTTTCCAGTCATTTTTGTTCCTGATTCCTAGTCTGTTTGCATTGCATTGAAGCTCACTCAGTATAAGTTACCCTTTGAAATTTACTTTGGGCCCTGGCCAGTTGGCTCAGTAGTAGAGCATTAGCCCAGTGTGTGGATGTCCTGGGTTTGATTCCCGGTCAGGGCACATAGGAAAAGGGCCCATCTTCTTCTCCACCCTTCCCCATCCTCCTTCTCTCTCTCTCTCTCTCTCTCTCTCTCTCTCTCTCTCTTCACCTCCTGAACCATGGCTTGATTGGCTCGAGTTTATCAGCCCAGCCCAGATGCTGAGGATGGCTCTGGCCTGCCCCCACATGGACTGTGGAGCCTCCACCTCAGGTGCTAAAAATAGCTTAGTTGTGAACATGACTCAGGATGGGCAAAGCATCGGCCCTAGATGGGGGTTGCCAGTTCGATCTCCATCAGTCTGTCTCTCTACCTCTCCTCCTCTCACTTAGAAAAGAAGGGAGGCCCTGGCCGGTTGGCTCAGCGGTAGAGCGTCAGCCTGGCGTGCGGGGGACCCGGGTTTGATTCTCGGCCAGGGCACATAGGAGAAGCGCCCATTTGCTTCTCCACACCCCCCCCCCTTTCTCTCTGTCTCTCTCTTCCCCTCCCGCAGCCGAGGCTCCATTGGAGCAAAGATGGCTTGGGCGCTGGGGATGGCTCCTTGGCCTCTGCCCCAGGCGCTAGAGTGGCTCTGGTCGCGGCAGAGCGACGCCCCAGAGGGGCAGAGCATCGCCCCCTGGTGGGCAGAGCGTCGCCCCTGGTGGGCGTGCTAGGTGGATCCCGGTCGGGCGCATGCAGGAGTCTGTCTGACTGTCTCTCCCCGTTTCCAGCTTCAGAAAAATACAAAAAAAAAAAAAAAAAAGAAGGGAAAAAAATAAGAAATTTAATTTGCCTTTTATTTATTTTATTATTATTATTATTATTATTATTATTATTTGCAGAGATTCTGCCTGTGTTTGCATGTGAACTGCATTTACCAGAGACAGAGTTTTGTGTGTACGTGTGCTAATTTATTCATTGCGCTGGTCAAATCTTGACTGATTTGTCTACTTTTCTACCAATACTGATGGAAATATATTAATAACCCAATATGTTTATGGACTTGTCTTTCGCACTGAGGAAACGACAAATCTTGGTTGATACATTTCGAGGCAAAGCATTAGAGACAAACACTTCAAAAATGATACTGTTCAGTTTAAGTACACATAATAACTTCTCAGACAAAACAAGCTTCGAGATCACGTTAATACAGCTTCCGGCATTGCATCCATGTCTTCCTGTCCTTTAAGACTTTCAGGAAACAATAGTTACCTACCATTCTACTCATATATGGCATTAATTCTGGTTTTGTGTCTTGTATGGGGTATAATTTCATGGGCTTGCTCCTTGAAAGGTAGATCTTTCCAACCTTTATAATTGAGTCCACAAATCATTCTTATTGCTGTCCTTTATTCTGTGGCCTGCTAAGTATGAGACTGCCATCTGCCTCTCCTCCCAGAAGTCAGCATATTTGTCCTTTTCTCATTTCTCTAGCACGTCCTGTTCTCTGGTATGACTGTGAATCATGCCAAAGTCATCGCTGTCTCTTTACTTGGTCCTGGTCCTAATTCCTACCCCAGTGTGGGTTCAGGCCAAGGCTCAGTGTTAGCAGACCACATTAGCCTGACTCCCTTGGGCCATCCTGATTATTGGGCTGAGATGAGCTGGCAGGTGGTCTGTATGGCCTCTTAATAGGAGGGACTAGGCCGCCCAGCTTCTTGCTAAGAACACCCCACATTGAGGGGCAGCTATCAACCCGGGCAACCTGATGTCTGAGACAACAGAAATAAGTACTGAAAAGTAACTACAAGGATCGTCAACACTGTGGATAATCCCTACAATGAAGGATTTACCAGAATCTCGTACCACAAATAAAATGACGATTCTAGAAAAGAACCGTCCATGTCTTCTTTTGTCAAAAAATGACTAAATAAACAAATAAAAAGAGAGCCAAGCAGACATGGTGTGCCTTCTGCTTGAAGCGGTTCTGAACTCAGATGTGCAGCATTCTGGACACATCCGCCGGCCCTGAATCCGATTCCCGGGGCTCTAACACCGGTCAGTCCTGTTCCTGCGCTCTGGGGAGGATCCTGCTGCTTCCCCACCGCCACCTAGCAAGGGATTTGTCAGGTAAGAGCTGCACCATGAGTCTTCAGGATGCTCATGGCCGTGCCCTACGGCCCCTCACTCTGGGGCCCTTAGACCAGTGAAGCCCATCGGAACGCACGTCAGATGTGTGTGGAGGGTTCGCAGTCCCTGGGCGGCTTTCACAGAGGCAGAAAGGAGCTGGTGGATGAATTATTCTCTTCCTCCCACAAAGGGACTTGTGGGAAAGCAACTTCCTTGGGCTCTGTAAATACTTTCGGGCAGACCGAGAAGGTCAGGAGGCTACGGCCAACTCAGAAATGTACTTTGTCATGCTTGCCGTCTCTCCTCTCCTGTTTTTTCCCTTCCTGTTTTTTCCTGAGATGGTACTTTATTAAAATAAAGTATCAGCAAATACTTTTGCCTCGGGCTCTATTCCCAGAACACCTGGCCTAAAATAGTCCCCTGTGAACTGTTCTTGCCCAAACACAGATTTCAATCTGATGTGTCTAGGTCTAACTTTCAATTTATAGAAGATTAAAGGACAGAAGGACATAACAAATGACACCATGGGGATACAATCTGCAAAACCTAGCCTCCGGAACCATTGGCAAAGTAGGTTACCTAGAGTCAAGGGGCCGTTAGTGTCAAGAAGCGTGCGCTCGCTTCGGCAGCACATATACTAAGAGGCGTAATGGGCTGGGGTTTGGGTCCTGATTGAAATGAAAGGCTTCAAAGGTATTGGGGAAACTATTTTTTAAGCCTAATTATTTATACACATAGTGATGTATTAATCTTTAAATTTATGTCATATATTACATTTCATAAAATATCGAGAGCAGGTCAAAAATGTGAGGGTGCAAGCTCTGGGTTCAGATGGCAGCTGAGCTTTCAGCTAGGAGGCTTCCGTGTCTGGGGACTGTACCATGTTGGTAAGACGTACAGCATTCCGAAGAGTGACCTGTTGAAGGTTTGAGAAGATGAAGATCTTAAAAATGATCTCCAAGGTCCTCAGACGTGGAAAACTCAGACGGTGTTCTGTGCGTGAGGAGTCACTGGGTCGGCTCCCACTCCTGGCGACCCTGTGAATGAGTGATGTCCACCATGTCCCGTCCTCAACAGCCTTGCCCAGCGCCAGCAGACGCATGTCTATGGCTTCTTTTACAGAGTCAGTCCGCCTCCTATTTGTTCTTCCTCTTTTCCTTCTGCCTTCTATTTTCCCCAGCATTACCGTCTTCTCCGAAGCACCCTTCCATCATGCACCCAAAGCAGAACAGCTTGAGTTTTATCATTTTTGCCTCCAGTGATACCTCAGGCTTCACTCGCTCTGGGACCCACCTGTTCGTCTGTTTGGCATTCCCGGGTGTTCCTAGAGCCCTCCTCCAACACCATATCTCAAATGAATTATTTTTTTTCGCCGATCAGCCTTCTTCACTCTCCAACTTCCGCATCTGGACATAGTAATTGGGGAATATGAGGGTGTGGATGATCTTAGCCTTAGTCTCTAATGACACACCTTTGCCCTGGAAGGTCTTTCCTAATTCTTCCATTGTCCTTCTGAGTCTCAGCTGTCGCTCGAAGTCTCAGGGGCAGTCTCCATTTGAACTGATGACTGAACCCAGGTAAGCAAAAACTTGGACAGTTTCGGTGTCTCCCTCGTCTGTGTCAAAGGTGTGTACTCCTTCTGCTGTCATGACTTCTGTCTTCTGCGTGTTCAAGGGCAACCCTGCTTTGGCACTTTCTTCTTTCACTTTCACCAGAAGTTGTTGCCAGTCCTGGCTATTTGCTGCCAATAAGATGGTGTCATCCGCATATCTTAAGTTATTGATATTTCTTCCACCAAATTTCACAACCTTCTCTGAGCCCAGTCTAGCCCAGTTCTGTGGATGAGATAACCTGTGCACAGATTAAACAAATAAGGAGGTCAAATACCCCTTTGTCTGACCCTTTTGCCTACAGAATTCCATTCTCCTCCTCATGTCCTGTGACAGTTGGCTTCCTGCCCACAATACCGGGAGGTCAGGCATCGGCACAATCAAGTGCTGGGGCATGCCCATTTCTTTTAGAGCCACCCTTAGCTTTTCATGATCCACGCAGTCAAAGGCTTTACTGTCATCTATAAAACAGACTAACGTCCCCCTGAAATTCTCTGGAGCCCTCCCGCCTCCAACAAACATTTGCATTCGATCTCAAGTGCCTCTTCCTTTTCGGAATCCAGCTTGAACATCAGGCATTCCTTGCCCCCGGTGAGGAGCACCTTCGCCACATCACTTTCCTTGCAGGGGAACCAGAGCAATGGTCCTACAGTTACCGCACCCCTGGGCATCTCCTTTCTTGAAAACTGGGGTGCGTAGCGAACATTTTTAGTCTGTAGACAACTGTGTCATCATTCATATTTGTCGACATATTCTTGTTAGGATTTTGACAGATTCAGTCCCTGTGGCTGGTGATGCCTCTTGCTAAAAAATAATGGTCAAGTTGAAAGAAAGAAGTTTCATCCTGCTGGAGCTTGAGATTCCTGCAGCTCATTCAGGTAGAAACAAGCACTGGCGCTGAGAATCTGGACAGAAGGCCCAAGAGAAGGGGACCTGCAGGTGGGAAAGTACAAGCTGGTTAGCCACTCACTGAGCTTTCCCGATGTTGAACCCTGCTTAGGCGGGAACCCATGCTGAGGCCGGTGTGTCGGCAGTCTACAGGGAGCCCAGCAGGAGCTAGAAGGAGTGGGAAATGAGAGACAGTACGAGGATGCATTATTGCACTGGTCACCGCGACAGGTGCCTGATCAGGCTGTCTCATGGGAGCTTCAGGAAAGGCCCTAGCACTGTCTACCAGAGAAAGAAAGGGGACAACATCTATCCAGAAGGCGTCGTTGCCTTTGTTACTCAAATGCAACTCTTTGGCTTTCTGGGTTACCTTTGCCTAAAAGCACTGAGCGCGTTCCCACGGGCGTCTATCCGCCTGGCAGTGTCAGAGCCCCGGGACAGGATGCCGACGGGGTGATATGATTTCGGATTGCTCTTAGATCAAACGGGTCCCTGAAGCAGTGGCTTAAAGGGAGGTCATGTCATAGAGTTTGAAATGGTGCACAGACATTCCCAATCCCACCAGTGGTCCCTGGGGACCCTCACCTTCTCCGGAACAGGTAGAGCAAGGAGCCTGCAGGATCAATAGTAAAGAGGAAAAGTTGCTACAAAACCCAAGAGAGAGGAGTCTTCTGAAAGGAGGAACTAGAAAAGTGGTATCAAACATAATAAAAACCAAACAGGGTCGATCGTGACCAGTCAATTTGGTGGGAAGCCATTAGCTAAAGTCTACTTCCTGGGGCGAAAACATAAGTAAATCAAAGCAAGGCCCCAACACGTGAAGCAGGACATGGATTGTGCGCTGAGCAGGCCGGGGCCGCTGGTGTGTCTGCCGTGTGTGCACGCTACTGTATTCATACAGGATGTATGTTCCTAAATACTCTCCAAAAAAATTAGTCGTAAAATACTTATTCATAAATCAAAACCTTCCTCTACTAAAAATAAAGACATTCATTTGCAAGTAAAAGTGCTCTATTTTCTGAAGTTTTTAACACTCTATGCTACTTTGAAGATCTGAGCTGAGTTGGTGCTGGGTCTTGGTGTTAAGGGTTGTCACATCGGAGAGAGATGTTTACAGAGGTCGGTGGCTCCAGACGCAGGAGCTGCCCTGTCGGCTGTTCTCAGATTGTGAATTTCACAGTTTAGTTCCATCTACCAATTACGTACAGCTCTTTGATTCCGAGACTCTTCTGAAAAATTCCCATTTCCTCTGATGCCAATCACTTGCGGTAAACTAATTGGAAGGTGTTATATTTCTACGTTTTTAAGCAATTAGCCCAAACCCGCTGAAATTGTTTGAAAACATAATCGTCTCATCTTTTGAAAACTCTTCCAGGTTTTAGTATGCAGACACGAGAGATTTCAGACACCTTTTTTTTTTTTTTTCCAGAACAAAATATCAACATTGGAACCTTGTCAAAACATGCTTTTGTAATACTCCGTCCATAGCGAGGATTTCTTCAAAAGCTATCTGTCCCTTTATCGTTGCTATAACTTCACATTTACCTCTCCAAGAGAGCATCCTACGCTCCAGGTCAGCAAATGCGGAGCATTTGAAGTTTTTAAGACATGTATAACTCATCTTTCCACCCCTCCCCCTCTTTTAAAGTAGGGGGTGATCGGTTATTTCATATGACAGCGACATTTTGTTCTTGTTGTAAAGTATCATAAAGAGCAGGCTTGGATGTAGAGGTCTCGCCTTCATAAAGTCAGCCCATCAGTGAGATCTTTTAGTGCCGTGCACACTCTTTCTCTCTCCCTCCGGGTGACCCCTTGCTTGTGAAGGATGAGACAGGCAGATTGCATGTGCCGTGTGATATCTATCTGTAAATTCGCTCTGGTAACGACCGTGGTCACACATATTCTCCACGAAGGAGTCACTTCATGTTAAACGTGGCTCACAAAAGTAAGTGTAGGGATGTATCATATTTGAAGTGTATTCTGGCCGATACCACCATCTGAGAACTCAAAATATTTATACTCTCCTCCACCTGTACAGCAGCCTCCCACACTATGCATTGTGCTCTAAACCTTGTCTCTTCACATCTTCAGTTATTTCCTGCACATCTGCCGACCGTACTTGCCAATAGAGAAATACATTTGATTTGTTCTATTGTTTCCAGGGTATTCTGGATGTTTCTCTCATGGCAGGAAAAGCCGAGTGTTTCCCCAGGGGGTAAATGAATTTTTATCTCTCACTCCTAATCATTTATTGCTAAATGTAGTGCAATCTTGTGGAGGATCTTGTGCATAACTCTAGAGGCACTGACAGAATTGTAGAGTTTCTCTTACATGTTCTGCATGCTTAGTACAAATCTATCAGGATTAGCAAGACTTCAAAACTAACATGTCGAGTCACTGTCTACACTTAGGAAAAGGGTTCTTTTCTGCCATGAATGACAAACATTACCCTGATGGTCTCGATCATTTCCGTTTAAAAACCTGGCAGATTTCTTGAACTGATTATGTTGTATCTCATAGTGACTGAAAA
Source organism: Saccopteryx leptura (assembly GCF_036850995.1). Taxonomy (NCBI): domain Eukaryota; kingdom Metazoa; phylum Chordata; class Mammalia; order Chiroptera; family Emballonuridae; genus Saccopteryx; species Saccopteryx leptura. The sequence goes on from NC_089503.1 coordinate 380,024,303, forward strand.
TCATTCTCGAAGTGCGAACTATCAGCTTCTCAATTCTTGGTCTCAGGCTCAGTATCAACTTCTTCCATCTGGAGTCTCACAGTAACGGTCTCATTCACATGCTCTCCATGTTAGGACGATGTTTTACTTAAAACGAAGTGAGGTCAATCCATTTGCAGCAACACGTTGTTGCGTGAGGGCAGAGCCGTGCCCAGGGAAGCCTGGCCACCATCCAGAGACAGGAGAGCTCCCTCTGTCCCTTCTCGTGTGTTCCCGGTGCCCCCTGACCGTCAATGTGCAGATGAGCAGGGGCCAGTCTGTGTGCCTAATGCCCTTATCAGAGTTTACTAACATTAATGTGAGTTTTTATTCGGGTAGATTGTGGGGGCAGCTATCATGATATGGAGTCTGCTGATATAAGGAACAGATACTTTAAGGAGCTGATCTGCAAGGAAGTCACTGATAACTAGAAAACAACAAATTGAGGGCAGTGATTTGTCGGTGTGTTTTCAATTAGATGGTCAGACAGGAGTGCTGGGCTCAGAGGAAGATGCCACTGGCAGCAAAGCTGAACGTGCAGGAGGAAGAGATCACCGAGAAGGTGTGTCCCAGGCAGAGACAGGAAAGCCTGGCACTTAGGAAACACAGGAAGCCTTAACCTGCTGCCTCAGAAGAGGTTATGTCCCGCTAAGGAAGAAAGCCGAAGGAGGGGGTGAAGATCCTAAGTAACTGGGGAGGAAGGTGGAAGGCTGGAGGAGTTCCCACCGGAGATATTTTCTCAGCAGCTAGAGGCAGGGAAAGTGTTCAAAGGAAGGGAAATACAAGGGTTGTGGAGAGACAAAAATTTGCAATAGCTGACGTCATATGTAAGGAGAGAGTGAATGAAGGAAACAAGTTAGTTGTGTGTGTTTTTTTTTTTTTTAATTCAGTGAGAGGTGGGGAAGACAGGGAGGGAAAGAGACAAACTCCCGCATGCACCCTGACTGGGATCCACCCCACATTCCCCCTACAGGTGATGCTCTGCCTATTTGGGGCTGTTGCTCCGTTGCTCAGCAACTGAGCTATTTTAGCTCCTGAGGGGAGGACATAGAGCCATCCTCAGTGCCCAGGGCCAACTTACTCAAACCATTCTAGCCATGGCTGTGGGAGAAGAGAGAGAGAGAGAGAGAGAGGGGATGAGGAGGCGTGGAGAAGCAGATGGTCGTTTCTACTTTGTGACCTGACCGGGAATCAAACCCGGGACTTCCACATGCCCAACTGACATTCTACCTCTGAGCCAACTAGCCAGGGCCACAAGTTAGTTTTTTCATTACAAAATATCCACTTTGTCCTTTGCCTAAAAACTAATGGTTTATGAAAACAAAAGCTATAGTTAGACTAGCCAAGGGATCCTACAACCAAAAAAGGATGACGGAACTCCATACAGGCCAAAGGGGGCCCTAAATGCCCAAATATGGGTAACAAGAGCAAGGCACTTCAGCTTCCAGGGAGAAGACACAAACCCATAGAGCTTCAGAAAAACTGTCAAGTGTCTACCAGTTGGGTTAGGTATTCTTTTAAAACCATCAGACATTCTTGAAATCTTAAAATTCTGCTTTTTCTAGTCACATTATGTGACAATTCATTCTTCATAGGTAGTTGTTGTTGTTTTTTTCATATGTAGTTGTGTGTTTTTTTTCTTTTTTGTATTTTTCTGAAGTGAGAAGTGGAGAGGCAGAGAGACAGACTCCCGCATGTGCCCAACCGGGATCCACCCAGCATGCCCACCAGGGGGCGATGCTCTGCCCATCTGGGGCATTTCTCCTTTGCAGCTGGAGCCATTCTAGCACCTGAGGCAGAGGCCATGGAGCTGTCCTCAGTGCCCAGACAAACTTTGCTCCAATGCAGCCTTGGCTGCGGGAGGGGAAGAGAGAGATAGAGAAGAAGGAGAGGGGGAAGGGTGGAGAAGCAGATGGGCGCTTCTCCTGTGTGCCCTGACCAGGAATCGAACCTGGGACTTCCACACGCTGGACCAATGCTCTACTGCTGAGTCAACCGGACAGGGCCCATATGTAATTTTTGTTTTTGTTTTTATTGTTTGTGGCAGAGACAGAGTCAGAGAGAGGGACAGATAGGTACAGACAGACAGGAAGGGAGAGAGATGAGAAACATCAATTCTTTTGTTGCAGCTACTTAGTTGTTCATTGATTGGTTTCTCATATGTGCCTTGACTGGGAGGCTACAGCAGACCGAGTGACCCCTTGCTCAAGCCAGCGACCTTGGGCTCAAGCTGGTGAGCCTTGCTCAAACCAGATGAGCCTGTGCTCAAGCTAGTGACCTCAGGGTCTCAAACCTGGGTCCTCCACATCCCAGTCCGATGCTCTATCCTCTATGCCACCGCCTGGTCAGGCCCCATATGTAGTTTTAACATTAGTGCTACCATAACTAGAGACTTGCTGAATCATCCAAGTTTTCCAGAGTTTATGTGCTTAGTCATGGAACAGACAATAGTATCTGAATCAGACACAACTGTGGGAAACTTGATCCTCAGTCCTGAAGACCCATTTGCACAATGTTAATACCTCATCTTCCAATGGTCAGGTATTTGTTTCCTCCAGTGTGACTTAACCTGTTGCTTTTTAAAGCAATCTCTAAAAGGCTGGTTTATGGTGACATCTAAAATTTGGTTGTGAAGACACAGGGCATACCCCAAGATGTAATTAATGAACTGGTGTTAGTGTGTGTGAGTGTGAGTGTGTGTTTGTATGTGTGTGTGTGTACACAACTGCTCATTGCATTTGCCCGTTGTCAGGGGACCTCTATCACAGTCCTGAACCAGTCTTGATCGCAGTCTTTTCTGGGTAATGCAGCTTCCCCAAAGGGCACCCCGTCCGTGTTCAAAATAAAACAACTGGGGCCGTACAAAAATGTGAGTCGCTGTAAACGGCGCCGTCACAACGCTCAGAGTCGTTCTATTCCTGACGTAGACCATCTTGTCTGATGTCACTGTAGCCGCCCCTGCTCTTCTGGTGCCACTTGCATGGCATCTTTTTATTTTCCTCATCAACCTACCCATGCTCTTAGATCTGAAGTGAGTTTCAGGCTTGCTCCATGTGCCAGGATTCTAGAAGTCACTATTTCATCCTGACAAATGAAAAGCTAAATACTGAAAAGATCAAAAACTCTCCTTGGATCAAGAAGACAGGGGAAGACACAGGACAAACTGCTGTCCCCAAGAGTAGAGAGTCAGGAGAACATAGGATGTCACTGTTGACCAGGGTCAAGGCCAGCTAGGAGGGTGGCTTGTTTCCTGTGGACCACTCAGCTGTGGAAATGGCAGAGAATGGGGTGGGGGTGGGGGGAGATCCTTTCCAGAGACATCTTTAAAGACCTCTGCGGGAGAGAGATAAGCCCTGAGAGGTTTTGAAATGTTCTTCTTCTGAACTTTTTTTAAAAAGGCAAGTTAGAGTTCCTAAGGGTTTTTTTTTTTTTTAACTTTATTGAGGTATAATTGACATATAAAATGCTAATATTTTTTTAAGTTCTTTAGAAAAAAATTAGAGGTCAGAAACTCAGATCTATGTAAAAAGGGAAGCGCCTCAAAGAGGATTAAGTGAAGGGAAAATAAAGTGAGTTGTGGTTTTTTTTGAAACAGCTTATCGTGAGGTCCTGTGTTTTTATTCATTCTAGCCATCTGCCTTTGGTCAAGTATATGGTTTAATCCATTTACATTTAAATTACTGATAAGAAGGACTTACAGATTCTATCTTGTTTATTATTTTCTGTATGTCTTCGCTTTTTTGTTTTCTGTCCCCCATCTCTTCCCTTACTCTCCGCCTTTGTGTCTAGTTGACTTTTCTTTGTGTCGTGATTCCCTCCTCATTTCTCGCGTGTGGAGCAGAATCTATAGATATTTTTGTGGCCGCTGTGGGGATCACATAGCACATCCTCGACCATAAGCATGTATCTCAAACTGATCACTTCAGTCGAACACAGTACCTACTCCCTCACAGTCCCCCTTCCCACGCTTCATCTTATATCCCAATGACGTCTTCACGCATTGTTTACTAAAAAACATGGATTTCGTCAGGTTTTATGCTTCTGTCTTTTAAATCTTATAAAATAATTAAGGGTTATGGACCAAAATGACCATAGTACAGGTGTTTATGTTTGCCCATATATAAATATTTACCTTTACTGGAAAACTTCATATTTTCATATGACTTGAAGTTACTGGCTAGCATTCTTTTCTTTCAACTTGAAGGACTCCCGTTAGCATTTCTGTAGGGCGCGTCCAGTGATCATGAAGTCCCTCTGCTTTGGTTTATCGGGAAATGCATTCCTCACTGCTGAGGACAGCTTTGCTCGATACAGCATTCTCTGATATTTGTTTTTCTTTCAGCAATTTGAATAAATCGTCCTGTTGCCTTCTGGCCACTAAGTGTTCTGTTAAGAAATCTGCTGATATTCTTACCAAAGGCTCTCTTGTAAATATTTATTCCCGCTTTTAAATTCTCTTTTTTATTCCCGCTTTTAAATTCTCTTTGTCTTTGACATTCAGCAGTTTGCTTATAACCTCTCAATGTAAGCTTCTTTGGTGTTATCCTACTTGGAGTTTGTTGAGCTTCTTATATTTGTACATTTATCTTTTTCTCCTCAGATTTTGGAAGTTTTAGGCTATTATCACTACAAATAAGCTTTCTGTCACTTTCTGGTTTTCTTCTGGGACTCCCATAATGAATATAATCATCCATTTGATATTATATATTAAGTCCCTCAGGCTCTGTTCATTTTATTCAATTTGAGGGGCAAAAGGAAGAATTTTAAATCACACGTCTTCAGGTTCACTGAGTCTTCTGCCTGTTTACTGTTCTGTTGAATCTTTCTGGTAAATTTTTTAACCTCAGTTATTGTATCCTCAGTTCCAGAACTTGTTTGGCTGTTTTACCATTCCTATCTCTGGTGATACTTCTATCAATATTTTGTTCATGTATCATTTTCCAGATTTTGTTTAGTGGTCCATTCTCCTTTTGCTCATTAAGCACACTTAAAATGGTTGTGAACTAAAGTTTTCCTCAACTAAGTCATAGGACTGTATTTCTTTAGGGTCAGTTTTTAGAGATTTATTCAGCTCCTTTTTAAGGGCCCCTTTTGTTTGTTTGTTTGTTTATTGCCTCAGATGCTTTATGACCTCTCCCCATCTTTTCAGGCTTCTCTATACCAGAGCAGAATTTTACTACTCAGCCCAGCATAAAGGGTTAGCATCCTCTCAGACCTTTTCCAGTGAAGTCTCGTCCCTCAGCCCCCCTCCCACACACAGTTACTTTTTTAAAGGCCTTAACTCCCCTAAGAGTCTCGCCCCTAGCTTCTCCGCAGGAGCTCTGATGTTCTTCTGCATTCCTTTGCCCATAATCTCTCACCCCAGGAGCCCGTGTATGTGCGGCCCCCGCCCCTCTGGCACTGTGCTGTCTGCCACTGTTCAGTAACCCCAGTCAGACATTCAAACTGTGCTGCCCTTCCTGTTAGTGCTGCAAGTCAAGTGAGACAGAGTCTTCAGGCAGCCCCCGGCCAAGCCAGAATGTTGCAAGCAACTTCTCTTTTCTTTCCTGCCCAGGGAAGGACCAAGAATTGGGCAGCTTCTTCTCAACTGTCCACAGAGAGGGTTGGGTCACAAATTCCAGCTGTTCTTCTGGTTCAAGTGCAGCTCTTGCTTGGTTAAGTGTCAGTTTGGTTGCTACAGCTTCTTAAGTGGGTTCTAGAGTCTTGCAAAGCTACTTTGGCCTGATACGGAGTCAGTGTTCCCACTGGGAAATGGAAGACTGATGCCTCCTATTCTGCCGTCTTGCTGACGTCACTGCCTAGTTCCTTTCTACCATTGCTGTGCGTCTCTCCTGGCTTTGAGCTCTTGACTCTAGCAGCCTGCACCTCTTGTATAGAGAAACTGCCCTCAAGCTTAGAACCAGGTCGTCTGTAGACCAAGAACCAGTAGAGTCTGCTGGTGATTCAGCTCCCGCGGGCAGTCCTTAGCCAATGACGGTCCCCATCAGAGGCAAAGGTGCTAGGTTTTCATGTCCCCATGGTCACCAAACTAGGAGGCAGAGCTTTCACTCCAGAGCTTCCCTGTGCAGTGGCCGTGTGTGGGACCCCACCTGAATCGTAGGGTTTCCTGGCTTCTTCCCTTCTCTCTCCTGCTCCCCAGATGCCCTTACGATTTTTCTTGCAACCCTCCCTTAATAAATCACTTGCCCTATTCTCATCTTAGGGTCTATTTCTAGGGAACTGAAGAGCCGAAGTATCAATATATGTTGCATTTCTCTCTATACAAACAGCAGCTTGTAGTTTATCAAGACTGAACAACACAAACGGACTGCATGCTACTGTGCATTAAACTCCTGTATTATAGTTGTAAAAAGTGGGTTTTTCTGCAGCCCTGTCTGACTCACAGAGGGTCTTCAATATTGCACAGGAATGTGGGGCAGGAGAGAACTAGCCACGGACGAGAATCCCTCGATTTCTGGTACAACCAGATCCTGGCAGGAAAAACACGGCATACTTTACGGATTTAACTAAAGGGTGGTTGCTAGAGAGTTTATTTTAAAAAGCAGGTGGAGGGGGCCCTGGCCGGTTGGCTCAGCGATAGAGCGTTGGCCTGGCGTGCGGAGGACCAGGGTTCGATTCCCGGCCAGAGCACATAGGAGAAGCGCCCATTTGCTTCTCCACACCCCCCCCCCTCCTTCCTCTCTGTCTCTCTCTTCCCCTCCCACAGCCGAGGCTCCATTGGAGCAAAGATGGCCCCGGCGCTGGGGATGGCTCCTTGGCCTCTGCCCCAGGCGCTAGAGTGGCTCTGGTCGCGGCAGAGCGACGCCCTGGAGGGGCAGAGCATCGCCCCCTGGTGGGCAGAGCGTCGCCCCTGGTGGGCGTGCCGGGTAGATCCCGGTCGGGCGCATGCGGGAGTCTGTCTGACTGTCTCTCCCCATTTCCAGCTTCAGAAAAATACAAAAAATAAAAAGCAGGTGGAGGGTTAAGGGAACCAACAAGGAATAGAGAAGTACCAAGAAATATGGACAGAGAGAAGCCATTAACGCCTCCAGGACAGTAAGAGGCGTGGGGAGGAAGTTGTTACTGGAACCCAGAGCAAGCTATAGCCATGGGAGAGACTGGCCCAGCAGGACTTGTAGCTTCTGGTAGAAAGGCACAACCTCCGCCTGAGACGGCCCGTCAGGAAGGAAGCGTGGGGAGTATCCACGCCAAGCTCATAGCCCCCCGTCCTCTGCCTACGTGTGGCTGCCTTCCGTTGGCCGAGGCCACTGCCAGTCAGAGGACTAGTGTGGACACCACAGATGATGTGTCCCTTTCGAGGACAGGCTCACTCCCCAGTGCAGAGAGCCATTGGGTCAAGGTCATGCCGGACCGGAAGCAGCCCACGTCCCATGACTGAGCCAGGTGGGGCTATAAAGACCCCACAATGCCATCCCCACAGAGGACACCAGGATGGACAGGACTTCAGAAGTCCCGGCCAGGCGGGCCAAAGCTTGTTGGCCTGCTGGTTGCAGTTTGGTTTCTGTCTTGGCCCCACTTTCTCCCCTCCCTTTCCCAGGTGTGGATGCCTAATAGACCTTTTATATCCCCAACCCTATGTCAGTGTCTCCTTCTAGAGAAATCAGCCCCCGAGAGCGAGGGAGACGGGTGCCGCCACTTGCACAGCGCAGCTCCTGCGTGCAGAGCAGATCAGCTAAACACAGATGAGCTAATAGGTAACCCGTAAGGGCACACTGGCCTCCCACTCCAGTGCGCTCAACTACCCCATCCTTTCCCGTAAGTGTAGCACTAAAGCTGTGATGGCAAAACTTTTTTATAAAAACCGCCCACTTTTGCAGTGCTGGTCAACCTGGTCCCTCCTGCCCACTAGTGGGCGTTCCAGGTTTCATGGTGGGCCAATTGCGGTGCCGTTTGGTTGCTCCGCTACCTCCCCCAAGCTCAGCTACCTCCCCACCATGAAAGCTGGAACGCCCACTAGTGGGCGGGAGGGACCAGGTTGACCAGCACTGCAAAAGTGGGCGGTTTTTATAAAAAGGTTCGCCATCATGGCACTAAAGTGAACCCGGTGTCCTTCAATCCGAGGTGACCAGCTCAGTCTGGGGACATGTGTCGGGGTCCTGGATCTGTAACAGAAGGTGTGCACACCCCATCCCGGTCACGTGCTCCCACAGAGTATCTGTTTGCACCCGCTGTCACTACGTCTCCGGGGCGTGCGTGCACGTCAGCCCTCTGTGCAGCCCCCCTGCGTGCTGCGCAGGAACACTCTGTGACAGTGCTAAACGATGCAGCGCTGCGGGAGGTGATTAAGCGGTTCAGTGACAAGGAAGAGGGCGGGTGTCTGAGGACAGGCTCCAGGGAGCCAGGATGAGCTGCTCTGGAAGGGAGCCGGCTGGCACCCCGGCGTAGGTACCTAGGGCACAGTCTCGGTCCTCACTGCCTGCCACGTGTTCTCAGTCCCCTCCGGCTCACTGGAGTAGCTCTGTATTTCATCCAGATTTACTTGCATTTAAACACTTTTTAAAAAAAAACAAAACAATTTTTTGAATTGGCTCTACTCTGAATCCTGTCTCTAACGCACAGGGAACGCCGTCAGGGATGAGACTGAACGTCCTCTGTCAGGTCTCTCTGTCACAGGGAGACTCTGGGATCAACACTTCTGGTAGGACGGGAGGAGCAGGAGGGGACGAGGAAGAGCTGTGACACAGACGGGTCGCGCCTGGCACACGGCTCGGAGAGCCCTGCGGCCACTGGGGCCTGTCGGTGTGGGGCCGGAGGCCAGGCCTTTGTCCCCCCCCACCACCCCCCACCCCCTGTCACTGGCACAAGGAGCTCGCCCAGGCAAGACTGGTGTGGGAAGACCCTGTGGCATCTCTGTGGTGCACCTCCATGTCTGAGACTCTCTCCACCATGAGGCTACTCTCTGCCAGTTCTGGGCTGGTTCCGGGCTACGGAGGGGAAGGACGACAGCTCATGAACCCCTGGGGAGGGCTCGGGTGGGGCCTCTGCTGCTCCCACGTGAGACAGGGGCGTGCCGCGATGAATCATGGCAGTTCCTTCTAGACATAGGTTCTGGGCGGTCTGGGTCAAGGTGGACTTACACTGGTCCCGAAAGGATGGGGCGGACCCACACGCAGTCTCAGCCCCCTCCCCCCTGCCCCGAACAGCCAGTCTCAGAGACGAAGACAGGAGGACAGAGGCCTGTGGGGACCTCCGTGGGCAGGGAGCTGCTGATTACAAAGCCGTGAGCGCAATAAGGAACCAGAAACTCGCTGCTCAGAGTTAGCAGAGCTTCGGCACTCCCCAGAGGGGAGAGTGCGCTCCCGCCCCTGGCTACTTTCCCGGTATGATCACCCACGGGAAACGGTGGTCCTGAGGCTCTGGAGCTGGGAGCCCTGTCCGTCCTGCATCCCTGAGCGCTTCCAGCAGACCCAGCTCTCACCGGTCGCCCAGCCCCCGGGGGTCCTGTGGACTCCTGCTTTCGTTTGAGTGTTGAGAGCACGAGAGCCAGGCTCACGCTGCCACCTGGCCCCAAGGCCGAGCAGTGGCCCGTCCTAGCCCAGAGCAGCTGCCCCCGGCCAGGGTTCCCGCAGTTCAACCTGACAGTCTCCGCGTGGGGTGGCCGACTGGAGCTAGTGCCACGTGGCGGGGTGACACCCCAGGGCGCGTTTGCCTCCGGCCCCTTCCTGGCTGCACTGCAGCCACTGGACTACCCTGCCACCCGTCTCCTTGAGATGTGGCCTGGACAGGCGAGGCCCACACTGCCTGCTTCTCTGGCCTCGCTCTGGTGGGGAAGACAAGTGGAGGAGTGCCCGGGTGGTTAGACACCCCCAGGTGCCCCTCAGGACCGAGCTGGGCCCGACCCCACAGGCGCTGACGCGAACACCCCCGAGTCTCACACCCCAGCTCGCTGCGGACGCCAGGACACTGGCCCGCGGGCCAATCTTCCTCTGGAGCCGCAGTTGGCCGTGCTGTTTGCCACCTCTCAGGACGTGTCTGAAACTGTCAGGGACTCCTTGCGTGGCCTAAAATGTTGCCTATCAGAGTAGAGTAGTGCAGCCTCTGACAGACACGGACGCCGTTCCTGTTTCACTCTCCGCGGCGCCTGTCAGCAGAGCTGTGACCGGCTCCCACATCCCCCTGCGGGGTCGTGGGTGGAGCTGCGGGGCTCCCACATCCCCCTGCGGGGTCGTGGGTGGAGCTGTGGCCACGCGGAGCTGCTGGGCTCCCACATCCCCCTGCGGGGTCGTGGGTGGAGCTGTGGCCACGCGGAGCTGCTGGGCTCCCACATCCCCCTGAGGGGTCGTGGGTGGAGCTGCGGCCACGCGGAGCTGCTGACGCTGACGCCGGCGGAGCCCCGCAGCGCCTCCCCTCTCTGGACCTCTGCCAGCACGGTCCCAGTAGGGAACAGGCGGCCCACTGAGGTTCTGATCAATCAGTAAGGGCTGATTTCCAGAAGAGCTCGTTTCAACGCTGTGGGTGGGGTCGACGGGGACCACAAGGAGTAGTCAATAACAAACAACAAAGCTGTTACCACCTCTGGGCCCAAGATTGGAAGAGGGGAGGGAGGGAGAGTACTGGAATGTGAGTCCTAAAGAAAAGGCAGCCTTGAAGGGAGCAGTGACCTTTGGTCAAGGGCACAGCCGGCTGGAGGTGGCCTTCCCCCCGTACTCTGGTATCCTGCCTGGGCTTCCCATGGGCTAGACCAACCAAGGACCAGAGGGCAGGGGCGGAGTCCATCCATATACTCAGCCTCCCGGGCAGAGAGAGTAGGGAATGGGGGAGAGAGTATCTCAAGACACATGTAGAGCACGTCTGGGACAGAGTTCTTCTCATTTTCTCTTTATTTAGTATGTGCCCCCCTCAAAGTTCATTCCCAAGAGTCGGCCAAAAGGCTAGATCTTCACTGTGTGCGTGTATTCGTTATCTGTTACTGTGCAACCAAGTACCCTGAAAGTTAGCAGCTTAACACGATGCTCTAGTTTCTGTGGGTCAGGGGTCTAAGCCAGCTGGGCTGGGTGACGCCGGCTCAGGCCAGCCCGGGGACTGCAGTCTTCTGAAAGCCTGGCTGGGCTGCAGGATCTGCTCCCGTGGTGGCTGGCATACACTTACGGCCAGGGGAAGCCCAGGGCTGTTTATATATCGGCTATGGCCGCTATGACATTCTACAGTGGAAGAGGTGAAGAAGACCAGGTGGCCCTCAAATCCTAAATATTTAGAATCTGGCACTTTTACAGAAAAGTCTGCCAGCCTTTGACAGAGGCTGATGGGGAAAATCAACTCCAGAGGAGACGTGAAGTCTTCCAACCTTCACACTTGTAAGCGGACGGTGAGCAGGGTTGACTAGATACCCCTGACACCCCTTAGGACTGAGCTAAGACTGCCCTCCAGGCATAAGAGCCAGACTCTGATGGCCAAGATGTCACCTGGCTAGGGATTCCAAGGCTCTGCAACCTGAAGGTCTTAAATCCACGCTGCAGTGCACTTTAAATAGGTGCTACCAGGCTGGTCCGATGGGAGTGGGTTATCAGAACTTATTAACTTAGTGTCACTAAATAGGTGCCATCACACTTGACATTGTATGTGAGAAGCCCGCTGCAGTCCCATGGTGTTGGTGGGGTGGGCTGCCCACATCCCCCGCTCTCACCGCTTCAGCTCACTCAAGTTCAACTTCCCACTGCGCCTGAATTTCTTTGTCTGCAGGTTTCTCCGGTTGTTGAAACCTGGCACATGGCAGTCTCGAAGGGTCAGGGAACTAACGCCCTGGCCAGAGACTAAGAGGAGTTTCTGTACCAACCCCCCAGCTCCCCGAGGTGCGTGTGCTCCCCTGGCTCTTCGGATCCCCCCAGGGACACTGTGTCCCAATCACCCACACGGTGATGACCTTGATAACACGCCCCTCACTGACTGCCTTCTCCCCTTTGTCTCGTTTCTCCTCTCCCTTAACAGTATTTCCTGGGCTCACCTCCCAAATGCTAAACAACTTTCTCTGAAATTCTTATCTCAAAACTCCTTTTCTCAGAATGCAACATAAGACACGGGGCCCTTCAACTCGAGTTGGCCAAGGAAAGCCTGGACTTGGCCTGGCAAGTTTCCAGCGGCAACTTTGCCACTTTGTTGCTGTGTGACTGGTTTGAATGCTGGAAAGATTTTCATCTATAGGAGGAGAATGTCACATCCTGAAATCCTGACCGAACGAGACCAGTAAGAGACAAGTCAGAAATTCCCAGGAGTTCCTCCGGCGTGAACGCGCTGAGTCTGGAGCCCTAGGTGGCGTCCCCTAACGTCGTCCCTGCTCCGGACGTAACTGCCAACCCTGGGCCTTCTGCTGTCAGCGCCACGGTCAAGAGTGCTGCCTGCAGGTGACTCAGTACATCAGGCAAGAGAAGACAATGATGAGAAACTAGCCCCTGAGAGACACCTCCTCCCTGTGGAGCCTGAGCCACGGGTTTATCTTTCCCTCCACGGGGCAGGTGGCTGGAGCCAGCTGGTGCATGTGGTGCTCGCTTGGGTTCGGGGTACAAGAGGGCTCCAGGGAGGTCTTTGGGTGCCCAAGGCTGAGGTCAACTCCATCTGTTTTCCACGAGTGCTGATGTCAAATCTACTGGTGTTCTCCCTTAGGAAGACGAGCGGGGAAGGGAATTCCAGGGAATTCTAGAATACAGTAGAGAAATCTGTAAGCAGTGGCCTAGGAAGACTCAGGTATGTCTGGGATATATTGTACATTGACTGAATTATTGTATTGCAAGCATCTTAATGTCCCTGTATCAACCAATCCACAGTATGTACTAATTTTATCCTGACAGAGGCTGGTCTAACACTGCCCCGTGGCCTGAATGAAGTCCAATCATGGATAGAACCACATGATGTCTCCTTGACACTGAGATTACCATCCCAGCCTGGGTCTAGGGTGAGGGTTACAGGGAGACCATGGTTTCCCAGAGCAGGGGATGTCAGAGGTAATTAGGAGGCTGAAGAAAGTAAAAGTCCGAATAAAAAGTCTACATAGGACAGTCCAAGGAAGATTTCTGGAGGTGAGGAATGTTGGGCAAAGCTGTAGGAGGAAGGGATGGGGTTGAGGGGGGCAGGTCGGCTGCCAGAGGCAGGAGTATAAGCAGCAGGCTTACGAAGAGGAGTATAAGGGAGACTGCAGAAGAGAACACTGGATGGTCACACCAGGCTCGTGGCTTTCCAGTCGGTCTTGGATATGAATCTGGCCCAAACACAACAACCTGAGAGAGCTTGGGCAAATTCCATGATTTTTTACTGTAATTATGGTTTTTAAATATACAACGTAATCAGCAGTTCAAATGCTATAGAAATATTTACCTGAAACTTATGTACTCTTATGGATCAATGTCACCCTGTTAAATGTAATTTTCTAAATAAAATTTTTTTTAAAATTTTGAAAAATAAATGAATAAAAATAAAATCAATAAATATATAAAATGAGAATTCATAACGACCTCCTAGGGATGTTAAAGAGGATGACAGCAGCCAATGTGGGTAGACTGGGCAGCTTGGTGCCTGGCACACAGCCAGCGGTCCAGAAGTGACAATGGCTGCCATTATCACGCCGTGTTTGAAGAGGGTGACGCTGGTTCTGTGGGCCCCGACAGGGAAAGAGGGAGGCAGATTTGTCTGGGGTGGGAAGAAATTCCCAGGCTCTCCAGGCTGTGTGAATAGTAGGAGATCCTCTAGGAACGGGGCACCCTCCCCCTCTCCGGGGGCAGCAGAGGCTGCAGGCTCCCTTCCTGGCTGTAGAGAGTATTGGATCAGCCTCGGGTGGCTGGTCAGCCACATGAAGAAACTCCCAGGTTGCCTCAACCTCTGTGACGGATGTGCGTTGATCTTGGTTTTTAGACTTGCTAGACTTCAACTGGACCCGGTTCTGGCCAAAAGCTCTGAAAACAATTTTGTTTCTAAATCTTCTTCTGGTTAAATCCTATTGTATCTCATTGCTTGGTCAGGGATTTTCATTAGGAGGAGTGAAGTAGATAATAGGTATGAAAAATGTTTTGAGCTCCTTCAACTCTGAGTAAAAATGAAATTACATTCCGAAAAATAAATGATTACAGATTGAGCTTCTGCATGTGGTCCCCCCCCCCCCCCCCCGCCCACCCTCGCAGCGTTCTTGAACCTGCGCAAATTAAATCATTTTAAATGCAGCAGGAGAGAACTTGGTGTGTAACTCACATCAGAGGATGGTTCTCACGGAAACGGCTTTATAATAAGATGGCTGGATTTGGATATATTGGATTTAAAGTGACTAGGGACACGCAATTACTTCTTATTACAAAATGAGTGTTGTGTTCCTGCGAGGGGATTTTTAGGATCGCTGGCTTATAGCCGAGAGGGAATTAGGAAGAGAGGGTAACGGCAAGCCACGTGGACCCCGGCGTGGCCATGGGAGGTCCTGCCTGTGCTCCCACAGGCCTCGTCTCTGGGTGTCACCTGGTTCTGTGCACCGACTTGTTCCCAACTGAGACACAACCCAGAAATCCTCCCATTGCCCTTGGAACTCCGAAGTAACCAGGACTGGCTCTCAGCTCTCAGGATCAGCGTCTCTGTGTATGACAGCTTGCTCTGACATTACCTGGCAACCGACAGCAGAAAACTGGAAAGTCTCTTTTTAACTTTTAATCATTTGTTCAGGTATTTTTGAAGACAAGGTACCCAATTTGAAGTAATGATTTTTTTTTTTAATCAAACAATCCAGATTATTTTCCTCCTCATAGAAATGTTCCCATCAAGGTAGAAGTCAATGAAAATACCTCTATTTGGGAGGAACTAAACTGTCATGCATGAATCCTTTGTTTCCCCCTGCTGGGCCTCTTATTTCCAGGCTTAATGGTCACTTTATCAATTTTGTATGATTCAGTGTCAAATGATTTCTTATGTAGGAATATTTGGTGTGATTAATGTGTCATTAAATTTTCCTTTATTAAAAAAAATTTCAGTTACAGTTTATATTCAGTATTATTTTGTATGAGTTTCAGGTGCACAGCACAGTGGTTAGACAATCATACACTTCCCAATGTGCTCCCCCTCAATATTTCCAGTGCCCACCTGGCCCCATGCATAGTCATTCGAGTATTATTGGCTATATTCCCTGTGCTGTATCTGACATCCTTGTGACTATTCTGTAACTACCAAGCTGTACTTCTCAAATTCTTTCCCTTTTCCACCCAGACCCCCAATGCCCCTCCCCTCCGGCAGCATCAGTCTGTTCTCTGTATTAATGAGTCTGAACACCTTCTTCGCTTTCTATTCCTGTGCTGATCTCCTGACACTGATGTGGCCAGATTTTCTCCTGCTGGCCCAGTCCTCTGGCCCTGACCTCGTTTCTGACTCTTAAACACTAAGCAATTAACATTCCCTAAGAGGAGCCTTCGACTAGTGATTGACAGGTGTACAAACACCCCACGCTTGCCCCTGCAGCTCACACACATCTGAGTGGGATCATTCCCGGGTGTTTGAGGCATTTGAACTGAGGGTCTCCAAGTGGAATTAAGTCCCAGTTGCCTCTGTAGCTTTATTGGCTTCCTTCCTTTCCGACGTCACTTCCCCCGTGCTCCTGCCAGTTCCTCGGCACCGCTCAGACCACTCGCCCTGGACTCTTGTCCTCGGGCCTGTTTCTGGGTCACCGACTCGGAGGCCTCTGTGTGCGCGTGCACGCACACTGTCTCTGTCTCCACAGATCACGGTGAGAAGCAGGGCCGCCCTAGGCTGCACTCGGTGGGATCCAGAGAGATGGATCAGGTTGCAGCGTCCAGAGAGCTGCACGCAGGGAAGCAGCCAACGGTTCATCGGCTCTCTGCCAAAGGCTCCCCTCTAAACCGGGGCACAGACTGTTGCAGGGGGACAAGCTCTTAATGTCTCATTATCTTAAAAAGTACCTGTTACTCAGTCCCAGAAATGGGACTCTTTAGCATCTGTACCCTTGTCCAGTCCATTTGAGGGGTCTGCTGTGTGGGAGTCTGCCCCTGCCTCCTTCGGGAGATTTTTTTGTCTGGTCTCCTGGCAGTCCTGCCCACCCCCCTAAAAGCCACAGAATTGGGGGAGAGGTAGTTTTTTGTTGTTGTTGATCAGAGGATTGGCAAAGTTATGACCTAGCTTTCAATGCTTTGTCCCGCCCTCCGCCCCGCCCCGGGGCAGTCACAGCCTATCGGGAAGAGTTACGCAAACGCAGGCAGGGGCATCTATACCTGGAAGCTCCTGTCAAAGTACCTTCTGTTTACTGACTTCTTCCCAAATAAGACCGCTGCTGCTGGAGCCTACTCCCTTCGTTGGTTCGTATTGGTTCTGCTCATTGTGGTCCTCACTGTCGACAAGTCAGAAGCCTCTTGGTTCAATCCCAGAAGGCATGTTGGCTGCTCCCATCACAACAGAAGTAAAACTCAGTCTGTAGCAACGTTGGCTTTTTCTGGGTAAGGATGGGGTTGAAGATCAGGTGGAAGAGCCTGGGGCAACACACGGGGCTCCAGCCAGGACCTGAGCCGGGCAGTGGTTTCCCAGGGTGTCCATGGACTCTCCGTACTTCCTTGCCCCTCGGTGTCCCATCCGTGGATGCTCACACAGGGGATCACAATTCCACCTTTCCAAGGAGGAGAGCGTGGCGGTCTCTTAGATGGCACAGCGAACCTGTTTTACAGGCTTCCCCGTCCCCATCTGTGTGGAGCCCTGAGTGTAGGACTCACTGGTGTGGTTTAGTGACACTGAGCCGGTGAGAAGGAGCAGAGGAGAATCAAGTGACCTTCAAAAGGGAAATTCTGAATTAGTCCCTTGAAAATGGTGTCCAGTCCCTTATCAGCAAATGTCACGTATAAATAATTTGCTCCCAGGGATCTCATTCTATCCAGTGGCACCAGCTATATCAATCAGTTCCCACTGGTTTTCGGTTTCCGCTTGCACCAGTCATGGGAAGTGTCCCCCCCAGCTTCCTTGCCTAGCATCTAGGGGACTTGTAATAGCAGGTGGCACTTCCAGTGGCATTGCGGAGGGGAAAGAAGCCAAGTAGAGATCAACGACACAGATAAGATGCTGAGACTATAGTAGGGGTCCATAGCTTAGAGTCCTCGGTTTAATTCCTCTGATCCCTCCCGCCACCCCCCATAACCAGGCTCCTGTGACTCGTGTGTGTGTGTGTGTGTGTGTGTGTGTGTGTGTGTGTGTGTTCCTCTCCAATTAAAAACAACTTCAGAACTTTATTGTGGGCGGAGCGCTATTGTGGGAGGAGGGGGAAGATTGTGGGAGGAGGGGGAAGATTGTGGGCAGGAAGAACGGGAAAGATCATCTTGGCTAAAGGCACATTTCTGGGGACCTGGAAGTGAAATTGTGTAGACTAACAAGGAACTTAACCTTTGTCACCAGAAAGGTGTATGAACAAGATATATGTGAGCGGAGTCACAAGGCGAGTCTTTAGCATCCGTGCTTTCGTGCGGGGGCGGGGACTGTGGCGAAGCTTCGTGGGGCTCCCCAGGAGATGATCACAGAATCTGCACCGGGAAGCAGCACCCAGTGGCAGACAGCAGTGGAAGACTGTAAGCTGCCTCCAGGAAGGCAGGACAGTCTCATCCATCTATCCATGTCTACCCATCGTTAGCCCCTGGTGGCAAACAAGATGTTTTGATAAATGCAGTTTTTGTGTTTGTGCTCAGGAAATGCGTCTCTAACAAGTCAGGGAGCCCCTGGGGCCATCTGGGCTGCTAGAAGTGAGCTCAAAGGGCAGGGCTCTGTAAATGTCAGGTCCCTGGAGGGCAGGTAATTACAGTCCTGACATTTGGAACTGAGGCGGGTTGCCTCAGTGAACTGTTTTGAAAGCTACCAAGTGTAGTGGGCAGCCCAGCTCCAGGGGACTGGGGGGAGGGGTCTTTCATCTTCCCATTCAGGCTCCTTTCCCTCCGAGCCTCCTCGCCCACAGGTGTCCATACTGCTGTGGCACTCATCCTCCAGACCTGCCCCATCAGTGACAGGAGCTTTCAGCCCAGAATGCCTTGCAGCCCTCAGGGCACCCTAGTCCCTGACTCATCCCTGACCCTGGGCGCAGTTCTCCCTGGGTGCATCCCACCCTCTTTCACATCAAGGAAAGCATAGGAAATGATCCTTGTATTGAGGTCCCTGAAGGCCATTGGGGTGGGGGCTTGGGATGCTCAGACCCCACCCGCCTGTCCCCAGGGCTGAGAGACTCTCTACCTCAGCTCCATGGTAACCCATTCCAGGCCTTGGTTGGAAAGCTCCCCTATAAGAAGTCTTCACCTCTGTGGTTCCCACAACATCCCCATTTCCATGGGGGAAAAAACCAAAAAAACAGAAGAAAGGCAACGACTTCCCCAAGCCAGACCTCAGTGAGATCATTTCAAAGCTCATACATTCAATGAATGGATTGGGCACCTTTAATGAGCTTTCATGGAAACTAGAGGGTCCCTGATGAGACAGGGGGACATACCCCCAGCCCTCACAGCAGGTGAACAGGCAGTCGCTATACCACGTGACAAACGGTAAAAAAGGAGCTTGCGGGGGACTCCACTGGCGTAGGGGTAGGGGTGCGTATTTAGAGAGCTTCAAGGGAGGGTCTTGCATATAAGGAAGAAAACTCCCTACCCTGGGTTTGTTCTGAACCCCAGAAGTCAACAATTCTTTTCCTTAAAAAGACAGAGATTGGACTCTGTCACAGATATTCACCCTTACCACTGTAGCCCAAGTGCAGTCACAGACAATGTATAAAAGAATGGCTGTGGCGGCGTTCTGATAAAAACTTTACAAAAATAGGCAGCAGCCATGACTGCCTTTAGACCAAAGGCTACAGTTTGTCAGTTCCTTCTCTAAACGATGGGAGGATAAATGTTTTAGCAATCACCTTTCATGTAGAAGGAGAAGGAATTCCGGAGAATTTTATCCAATCCAAATTGGAAGAGTTCATTTTAAAGTTTCTGTGGATCACAATCTAGGTAAGAGTGAAAACTGTGACAGAGGGCAGTTTGGGCAAGAACATCAGGACATCTCTTCTTTGGGAAAGCAAGATATTTATTCCCTCGCATAGTGTGGGGTAAGAGACAGAAGTATCCATTGAGCTTGACCGAGAAGGCGAAGGAGAGGAGGAGACTTGGCAGGAGACGGCAGCAGACGGGCTGAAAGGGAAAGATGTCTGACAAGGAACCTCCTGGCTGGGGATCTCAAGCAAGATCTTCATGTTGTCTCCAGATTTGCAGGGGTTTAATCCCTCATCCTGTTTGCTGAACTTTTCAGTAAAAGATGGATGGCAGGTAAGCCAGAGACAGCTGGTTTCCACCAAACACTGTGCTGCCCAGCACCCCCAGCCTCCCTTACAGTTAGGCTAGGACCACTTCTGCCCAGTGGAATAGGAGTGAACACAACTTCTAGGGAGAGGTAGTTAAGACAAGCTTTCCTCCCATCGATCTCTTCTCCTGCCAAGAATGACAGACAGACGGCATAACTTCAGATTTAGAGATGTGACCCAATCTGCATTGTACTTTATATGAGCAACAGTTAAAACTTTAATGTATTGAGTGAGAGATTTCAAGATTTGTCTGATATGACTAATAAATTGCCTTGGGAAATAAAAAAACATGCCTGGACAATTCTGGATAAAGACAATGGCAGCCACAGGAATTAAGACATTGAGCTGTTGATGCTTCATTAGAATATTTGTACTCTGATTAGGCAGGATATGCTCGATTATGCTGTAGTAACAAACATCTCCAAAATCTCAGGGTCTTGAAACAACAAAAGTTTGGGTTTTCTTTTTTTTAAATTTTGTTTTGTTTTCTTTAACTCATGAAAAACCTACCTTGGTGCTCAGTGACTCTCTGGAGTAGCTCCCTTCTGTGTGACATTGCCTCTCATCAACACTTGCTTCTGCTATTGTGGAGGGGGTGAGTCAGTCATGGGCACCTAAATAGTTGTACCCAGAAGTGACACACATCATGTTTTATCGGCCAACTCATGTCACATGGTCACACTTAGCTTCAAGTGGGATTGGAAGTACAATCCCCCTTTGCCCTTAAAGATATCAGTGATTAGGGATATTATTTGCTAGACATTCCCTGCTACAGAAGCTCCCAAACTGTTAGGAGATATTGTACTTCCCAGAAGTCTGGAAGACTTAAGACTTAAAGAATGAGTAGCAGTTGGCCAAGGAAAGCAGAGTGAGAGGTAGAGGGAAAAGTGCTTTCTGTAAAAAGAAGCATGTAAAGGTCTGCATGAATTCAGGGAATGAGGCCTTTAACGTGGGTGGGCAAAATAGTGTAGGATAGAATAGGAATATTTGCTCCACATTTGAACAACCACACAAGACAATTTAAAGCAAAGCTCTATTTTGATAGAGCTGATACCCAAGGTGAAGGTGTGGGAATGAAGAGTGCTTATGGTCATTTGTTTTATTTATTTACTTACTTACTAACTTATTTATTTATTTATTGTCCAATCTATCATGTACGTCCAAGTTAGCACCTGCTACAGCACAGATGATGCACTTAGCCTAAGAAGGTCCAGGGCACTCAGACACTGTGACGGAAGATGCTCTCACCTTGCCACATCTACTGCAAGGAAGAAGACCGTTCTCGGCAATCAGACTGCAACATCCCAGAAAATGTGGGCATTACCCTGAAGGGATGCACAGTTACGGTGAGGGGCCCCAGAGGTACCCCGCAGAGCGACTTTGTTCACACCAGTGTAGAATTCAGTCTCCCTGAGAGAAGAAGAAAAGGCTCTGGGTTGACAAATGGTGGGGACACACTGCCAGTTTCTATCTGCAGCCCTGTGCAGAACGTGATCAAGGACGTGAGCAAGGGCATTGCACGGGGCTTCTGTTAGAAGGTGAATTCTGTGTGCTCTCACTTCCCCATCAACGTCGTCATTCAGGAGAATGGTTCTCTAGTTGAAATCAGAAATGTCTTGAGCCAAAAATACATCTGAAGGGTTTGAATGAGGCCGGGTGTTGCTTGTTCAGTATCTCAAGCCTAGACAGATGAGTTGATTCTTGAAGGAAACAACATCGAACTTGTATGAAATTCATCTGCTTTGATTGAGCAAGTCACAACAGTTAGAGACAAGGATATCCGCAAATGTTTGGATGGCATCTGTGTCTCTGAAAAAGGAACAGTTCAGCAAACTGATAAATAAGGTCTAAGTTGTCCAGCAACAGAAACAGCAAGATGCCGAATGACTCCTCAGACTCCTTTGTGATAGTCTAAAAGATGTAACAAAAGGCCATGTATTGGGAAATAAAAGAAGAAAAAGAAGTTCAGGGATTGGTGCACTTAAACCCCTAATATTTCTGTTGGTAAGGGTGAGAACTTTCCAGTATTTTCCTCCAAAATCTTTTTACATAACTAACTAGATTCTTGAGCTGAGTGAACCCTTCTAAGGACTTATTTAGGACCCTCAATCCGTCCCCTTGAACAATGAGGAATAGCTAGGTAGAGATCTTCACCATGACCTCATCACCAGTTGGGTACATAGTGTTCATGGCTGTTTTTTCTTGCCTGAATCATTTTTGTAACAGGAGGGAATGGGCTAAAGTTGTAGCAGGAGAAAACATAATACTTTAGACCCTAGGTCTCTGATTTGGGTTCAGAAAACGGGTCAGCGTTAAAATTATTTAAAATCTGACAGCTAGGATTCCATGAGTTCTCCCAGTCTTATCATCAAACACATCTGATCATCCTCAGAGGGTCCTGAGAGCATCTGTAGGCAGGGCTCCATCTGAAATGAAGGCAATCGTATAGTCCAGATTTGAGGAGACTACCGTCCAGGCGAAAGAGAAGGTGACTCTTTCACCCAGAGGCCCCCTCGCTTCTGCATTTCCTCCTTCACCCACAGCTCTGGTCGAGCAGGTGCTCCATAAATACTTGTTAAAATTCCGTTAAGCAATCACAAGGCAGGAGAAGAGGGCTCCCCTAGGATTTGTCCAAAGTAGCATTTTTATCATCGAAATCTTTTGCTGTTGTTGTTGTGGTGGTTGGAGAGTGGAAGTCTTTTGTGTTCTGATCAGCAATTTCAAGGTGAGGAGGGAGTTGCCCCACACGGATCAACAATGCTCCAGACACCAGCTGGGTGTCCATGAATTCACCTCAATTCTGACACTATCCACCCAGAGATAGAATCAAGTTCCGCAGATAAAGGGCTCGTTTCCACAAGCTCATCCTGCACATCGGTGCCAGACAAAGCCCAGCTTGTGGCCTGTGCTCCCGGAGGGCCAGCTACAAACCGGAAGTTCCAACAACCCCCTCCAACTCAGAATGCCAGTCACAAGTCCAAATGGTCACGTGTACTTCTGACTGGCTGTAAATAAGAGGCTCCCCTGACCCCTCCTTGGGTTTGATTAACTTGCTAGAGCAGCTCACAGAAGTCAAATATTTGACCTACTAGATCACCGCTTATGATACAGGATGTAGCTCAGGAACGTCCGTCCGGATGGAAGAGGCGCAGGACAAGGTGGGGGAAGGACCACAGAGCTGCGCTGCCCCCCGCCCCCCAGGTGCACCACTCTGCACCTCCACGCGTTTGCCGAAAGCTCTGAGCCCCGTCCTCTTTGTTTTTATGGGGGCTTCATTATGTAGTCGTAATTGATCGCATCATCGGCCATTGATTCCACTTCAAGCCCCTCTGCCCTCCCCAGAGGCTGTATGTGTGTTGGGGTGGGGGGAGACTGAAAGGCCCCAACCCCCTCGTCCCTGGCATCCAGCCCCCATCACACGGTGCTTTCCCAAAGTCACCTCATTCCCATAACAAAAGACACCTCCACCGCTCTCAACACTAAGACAAATCCACAGGTTCTGAGAGCTGGGAGCCGGGAACCTTGGATGAAGACAAAACACATGTGACAGAAAGAACTCACACGAACCAGTCCATCACCCGAGCTCTTTCCTCAGTACCGTGTGACTCCTGACGGTTCCTGGTTGTCTTGGTCTCCGTGTGTTCCGGTGTTGGTCTCCACTAGTCCGGCTCTCCTCTCTGGTCCGGCTCTCCCCTCTGGTCCGGCTCTCCTCTCTGGTCCGGCTCTCCCCTCTAGGCTCTACAGACAGCTTATAGCGGAGGGTAGAAAGGATCTTCAGGGCATCGATTATGAACCAGAACACCCTAGAATCAGAGCTGCAGTCCATAAGAACGGTGAGGTCAGGAGATGGAGCACGATCTGGGTGTGAATGTGTATGAGGAGGAGGGAGGTCTTGGAGCTTTCTTGCTATGGACTCCTAGCTCCTGGGGGGTTGAAACAATCACATTTATCTTTCTATGCCCCGTGCACGGCACAGAGAAAACCTCCCATGATATCTTACCAGAAATCCTACTGATTCCTTGTCAATTGCTTCTGACCATAAACAGAGTTGGTCCAAAAATGAATGAACTCACAAGAGTGGTTTATTTTTTGAAGTGAACTTGCCACTTTTCCTTCATGCCCACTGTTCTCACCTTGTGCCCACAGCCCCTATCCCTGGGATCTGGTCCCGCTGGCCTCCCTGAGGAGCAGAGGAGGAGTCACAGCTGTGGCCAAGGCCACCAAAATACCACACAGTCTACTAAAGGCATCATTTCGTCAAGTTCTATGATGTTAATTTGCTGGGAAAGAGTCCTACCGGATTAGACTTTTAATTGGTAGGAAGTGTAGCCCAGAATATGGGGGTCTTGGGGAAACTTCACTCTGGCCTGGCAGTAATTAACCAACCTCCTCCAGAATCACGGCCCTGCCCTGGAGTGCTGCCATGGTTAAACTACCAGACAGGGGAAGATTCTATTATGCAGAAGCCCAACCCTTAACATGGTCCTAGTGCTCCCCTCCACCCCCTTCCTGCCTGTCTCCGAAGGAAGTTCTACATGAGCAACCTCTGACCTAAAGACTCTCAGAGACCCTACAGAACGCTGTGATCATGTGATCATGGGCAAGACACCGTTCTCTCACACGCTATTTCATTTCCAGCCTATTTCCAGGGGCAACGTTACGGGAATCCTTTAGACCTTGGCATTACAGAACATCAGCATCTTTCTGTGCCCTCTCTGTCACTTAGGGTTGTGAGGCGGTGGCACATATTGTGGTGGAGTGGTGTAGTATAATAAAAAATAGCAATGTCGTATTTATGTGGGTGATATAAAATCAATAGGAGAAGGCAAATCGTAGTGTTTTTCTTATAATGGAATAAAACAGTACATAATAAAGTCATAATTATACAAATTCACAAAACATAAAACTTAAAAAAAATGAGCAGTGTATACATGTGACGATATGGATGGCTCTAGAAATCATTGGGTTTGATGAAAGAAGAAGCCAGCCACAAAAGAGAATAACCTCACGATTTCATATTCAGGAAGTTCAAGGACAGGCGAGACTGATCTATGATGAAAAATGAAAAGGGTTGGCCTATAAAAGGTTGGGGTAGGGACTGGCTCCTAAAAGAAGGCACGAAGGGAAGCTCCTAGGTAATGGAAATGATTTCTATTTTGAGTAGATAATAGTTAAGCCTTTGTCAAATTTTATTGGGTTGGACACTTGAGATCTATATGTAAATTTTACCCCAATAAAAGAAAAGTAGGCTTGAGGGGGAGAAAAAATTCACACACCTTCTTAGCAAATTCCACCTTGAGAATTTTATGTCATTAGACAAGTATATAAAGCCGTCATTGCAGTGCTTCTAATGGAAAAACTAGAAATACAATTTAAATGCTCAGTAAAGTGATTAAATTATGGTAGCTCTATACACTAAAATGTACTACAGCCATGAAGAAATGTCAAAAATGTACTCTGAAGTGAAAATACAAAATGTGATGAATTAAAACATTATAGAGCGCAATCTCATTTTTGCGAGCATAAAATATAACAGTGACTTTTTTGGCTGGTTTTATTACAGGCAGCATTTATGCTTTTATGAGTTATATGGAGTATGTAGCAGAATATGTGCCTCTAATCAGTGTTTATTACTTTAAAAATGCCTCGTTGTTTTGTTACGCACTTGGAATTAGACGTGGGGTGGCGCCCACCACGGTGCCTAGTGCCCAGGCTGTTGACGCTCACGGCCTGGTCTTTCTCCATTTCTTTTCCTTCTACCCATGCCTTCAACTTTGTACTCTTTCTTGCTCTCTGCACCCAACCCAGAAACCCTGTATTTCCATCTCATTGATACACTGCCACCATTTAGTCCAGAAAACGATGCTTTTGTACGTTTGGGGGGCAGTTCTAGTCTGTTCGTACCTACAGCTCACGCAGCCCACAGCCTGTGTGTCCCATTGCCCATGAAGGTTGCACAGCTGGTATGAGACCTATTTCCCCTTGAAACTTATTGTAGGGGCCGGTTTGTGGGAGCCTTGCTTCCACTCACAGGACCTGGCCCCACGTTTCATATAGGTGCCCACATGCACTGGCCACTTCCAACTTCTCCCCAGCCTCAGATCTCGGCCACACCTGCACGCTGCACCCCCTGGCTCTTCTCCCTCCAGGGGGAGGGGTTCACGCTTTTTTTTTTTTTTTTTTTGGCCAGCCATCTATTAGATTTTCAGACCCTGAGATTTCTCAGTTTAAGGTGCCTGTATATCTCCCTATTTCACACAGAAGGGGTTGTAGAGTAGGTTGAATAGTAGCCCCCGAAATGGTAGGTCAAAGTCCTACCCCAGAACCTGTGAATGTGAATTTATTTAAAAACAGGGTCTTTTGGCCCTGGCCGGTTGGCTCAGTGGCAGAGTGTCGGCCTGGCGTGCAGAAGTCCCAGGTTCGATTCCCGGCCAGGGCACACAGGAGAAGCGCCCATCTGCTTCTCCACCCCTCCCCCTCTCCTTCCTCTCTGTCTCTCTCTTCCCCTCCCGCAGCCGAGGCTCCATTGGAGCAAAGATGGCCCGGGCGCTGGGGATGGCTCCTTGGCTTCTGCCCCAGGCGCTAGAGTGGCTCTGGTCGCAGCAGGGCGTCGCCCCGGAGGGGCAGAGCATCGCCCCCTGGTGGGCAGAGCGTCGCCCCTGGTGGGCGTGCCGGGTGGATCCCGGTCGGGCGCATGCAGGAGTCTGTCTGACTGTCTCTCCCCATTTCCAGCTTCAGAAAAATACAAAAAACAAACAAACAAACAAAAACAAACAGGGTCTTTTGTAGAGGTATTCAAGTTAAGGATCTTTAGATGAGATCATCTCGGATGCAGGGTGGACCCTAACCAATGACGTGGGTCCTTATGAGGAGGACAGGACAGAGAGATGACTCACAGAGCAGTGGGCCAGGTGAAGACAGAGGCAGAGACTGGAATTTTGGAGACAGAAGCCAACGAGCACCTGGACTCCCTGGCGGAGGAGGCCAGGAAGCACTCTCCCCCGACTCCCTGGTTATGGATGTGGGGCCTCCAGAGCTGTGAGAATCAAACCTGTCTGAGCCAGCTTTCTTGTGGTGGGTGTGACAGCAGCCCCGGGAAATGCGTGCAGGTGGCAATTAACAACCCACCAGTGGCAGCCCGCCTCCCAGCCTGCCACCTGCACTGGCAGAAGGGATCATGATGGTCCCTGCTTGAAAGACTACAAATAAAAACCCAAAGCAAGGGTTTTAGAGAGGGCAGGCTGGGTTTGAGAAGTGATTCCAGGAAATTCAGCGAGGGAAGAGATGAAGTGAAACAGGAGAGAAGATGTGGGAACAAGCACGTGTTATCTGTCAGGCAGGTGTCGGCTGTGCGCAGCAGAGGCGTGTTCTCCCGGGAGCCTCAGGGGCTGTAGCAGCCCCCCCAATTGTCCCTCCAGGGGACAAAATAGAAGGACGGTTATTTCCTGGCTCCCTCCTTCCACTGGTCAACAGCTGTCCCTTTGGACACCGCCTGCTTGGCTCCCATGGTTCCAGCTGCGCGTGCTGGGGTCAGGAGAGAGAGAGACCTCGGGCAGAACATGGCCGCAGGGGCTGGAGTAAGAGGGGGCCGAGAGGACGTGAGGCAGAGGGCCCACAAAACGGTGTAGAGAGAAGTGTCATCAGCCTTGGATTGGTGCGCCAGCTCTGAGACTTTGGGGAAACTCTCTCAAAACTCTAAGCTCTTGGCCCTGGCTGAGCGGTAGAGAGTCGGCCTAGCGCGTGGGGGACCCAGGTTCGATTCCCGGCCAGGGCACATAGGAGAAGCGCCCATTTGCTTCTCCACTCCCGCCCCCTTCTTCCTCTCTGTCTCTCTCTTCCCCTCCCGCAGCCAAGGCTCCATTGGAGCAAAGATGGCCCGGGCGCTGGGGATGGCTCCTTGGCCTCTGCCCCAGGCGCTGGAGTGGCTCTGGTCGCAGCAGAGCGACGCCCGGAGGGGCAGAGCATCACCCCCTGGTGGGCAGAGCGTGGCCCCTGGTGGGCGTGCCGGGTGGATCCTGGTCGGGCGCATGCGGGAGTCTGTCTGACTGTCTCTCCCCGTTTCCAGCTTCAGAAAAATAAAAATAATAATAATAAAAAAAAAAACTCTAAGCTCTTTTGATTTATAATCTGACCTCGGAGGTCTGTTGAGGATTCGATGAGACTGAATAGGAGAGCATTCTGTAAACCTGAAAAGTCTAATCATATGGTAACTATCCACTAGGGTTTTCTCAGTCGTATACGATCAGCCCCAACACAAGAGCCGCATTTTCCAAACCACAGCCCGAGTCCTGCGCAGGGAGCACCCCACCTGGGGTCCCTGCATCCCTAGCTCACAGCCCTCCCAGCCCCCAATCCTCTTTCCCATCAGGCCTTGCAGCTCCTCAGCCTGTCCCCCACCCCAAGCCAGCTGCAGGCCCCGCCTGGGGGACAAAGGACTCCCAAAGATGCTGCGATGTGGAAGGGAGTGGAGGGGCGAGTTGGGGTTCCCGGACACTGAACGAACCAGTTCTCCTGAGAAGCATCTTTCACTGTAAAACCTGATTTCATCTCCCCCGCTACTCAAGGCAAATGAGGTTTAAATATTTAGAAAGGATGTTAGTACCGTCTGGGTGGCCATGGGTCCTGCACAGAGGAGACCCCAGGCGGAGGCCCCTCCCTGGGGCTTGCACAGCCCGTGACGGGGTCAGAGCTGACCCATTCCTTACCCCACACCGCCCGGGTGACTGGGCACTTGGGGTCTCTGGTCTCAGCTCCATCTCCTGCCCTCAGCCGGCCAGGAGCCAGCCGGTCCAGGTCCCAGCAGGTGTTTCTCCATCAAAGCCCAGATGCTGCATACAGCTCAGCCTACCTAATGCATAGTGTGCTCAGGGCACAACAGTAACACTGCTGCTGAGCCCCAGGAACAGGGCTGCCTGGGCCCTGGGGCAGGGGGAGCCCCACCTAAAAGGCCAAGGGCTTCTCATCTGCTGTCTCTCTATTTTCTTCCCCGTGCATGTCTGATTACAGGACCCCTAACGCGTTCTTTTCCAGAAGAAATATTTTATTAATATAGCAATAAAATATTAAACCATCAGATACAAGTATATTTATAACTATCCTTATAAATACACAAGAAACATTTATAATGGCATCCTATAAATAATCTATATTTTATACACATGTTTTATGAAGTTATGAGAATCAGTCAAGTTTCCATCTGAAACAGGGCCCCCTCGAATTAGCAGGCTTGGAGGAAGGTTCGTTGGTAAGGAGGCTATTTGCAAAGTGCGGCTCACAAAGGGTCGTGTGCTGCTCTGTGGCACCCCCGGGGACTGTCACCCTGCCCTGGGGCCGGACAGGACGAGGAGAGGGATTCTGAGAGACGCATCCTACCCGCTGCCCAAGAACGTTCAGTTCCGTGAACAAGCTTACGGTGCTGGGAGCAGAGAGGAAGAAGGGATTTCTCGGCTTTCCAGAAACCACTTAGAAAAGGAGCCCCCGCCCCCGCCCGCAGTGGTTCAGGGTGGCCACGCTCTCCATCTCACGCTCTGTCCGCGTCTCTCGTCAGCAGCAAAGAGGGTGGTCAAGCCTCACTCCTGGCCGGGAGGTTGGGAGGGGAGGTCGTCACTGGCAAGCTTCGCAGATAACAGCGGAGTTAAATGTACTTATTTACGTATTTATTTAGCTTTTATTTATTTTTACTTCTTAAAAAAATTTTACTGGCCCTGGCCGGTTGGCTCAGCGGTAGAGCGTTGGCCTGGCGTGCGGGGGACCCGGGTTCGATTCCTGGCCAGGGCACGTAGGAGAAGCGCCCATTTGCTTCTCCACCCCCACCCCCTCCTTCCTCTCTGTCTCTCTCTTCCCCTCCCGCAGTCAAGGCTCCATTGGAGCAAAGATGGCCCGGGCGCTGGGGATGGCTCCTTGACCTCTGCCCCAGGCGCTAGAGTGGCTCTGGTCGCGGCAGAGCGACGCCCCAGAGGGGCAGAGCATCGCCCCCTGGTGGGCAGAGCATCGCCCCCTGGTGGGCATGCCGGGTGGATCCGTTCAGGCGCATGCGGGAGTCTGTCTGACTGTCTATCCCCGTTTCCAGCTTCAGAAAAGTACAAAAAAAAAAAAATTTATTAGGGTAACAGTAGTTAACATAATTATACAGGTTTCAGGTGCCCGATTCTACAACTCATCTCCGCACACCGTGCTGTGTGTTCACCCCTCCCCCAAGTCCAGACTACGTCCATCACCAGTGACGCCCCCACACCCCCTCCTCCTCCCCACTCCTGGCAACCGCCACACGGCTGTTTGTGTCCAACAGGTCTTTTTTCTTTGTCCTTTTCTGCTCTATCCCTCTCCCTCCATCACTCAGCCCTCTACCCCCCCCCCCCCCCCCCCCAGCCGGCAGCCGGCTCTCTATGTATACGTCTGTCTCTATTTTGCTTGTTAGCTTATTTTGCTCATTGGATTCCACATATGATGAAATCATATGGCACTTGTCTTTCTCTGCCTGGCTTGTTTCACTCCGCATGAACCCTCGTGCGCTGCTGGTGGGAAGGCAGACTGGTGCAGCCACTGTGGAAAGCAGTATGGAGTTATCTCAAAAAATTAAAAATGGAGCTGCCTTTTGAGCCAGAAATATCACTTCTTGGAATATATCCTAAAAAGCCTGAAACACTAACGTGAAAGAATGTATGCACCCCTTGAATGTATGCACCCCTTGAAAGGCTGATTGGGGGGGTGGTCCACTGGGAAGGGGGAAAGCCTATTGTCGGTCTCCCTTGGCAACTGGCAGGTCGGCATACCACCCTCCAACCCCCCGGCTAGGTCAGACCTGGAGGGACTCCAGTGGACTGCCTGATCCCGGGTGGGAGAGCTGACAGGCTAAGCCCCTTCCTGGGTCTGTGGGTGGGCACTGGGGGGAGCAGAACCAAAACACAAGGCTGGTGTGTTCTCAAAGGAAAACGTATTTAAAATGCCTGGGTGCAGGCGGCAGAGACAGACGAAGCCACGTCGGTGGCCAGGGAGGGATGGAGCAGGGTTTATACAGGTTGGTCGGGGGTCTTGGAAAAAGCTGCTGACGTCGCTGCCTCTATAGGTACAAGGTAATACTTCTTTGTATGTAGATTGGAGTGGCCCCAGCTCCTCCACATTGTTTACATCCGCTTAGCTGTCTACTATCAGCATCAGTTGTAAAAAGAAGACCTGGATGGTTCAAAGGTTCTGAGCCAGGGCACCAAGCAAGCTGGGCCTCCCTCCTCCCACAGGTCTACACTGCCCTGGGGATAATGGCTGATCTCTCACCCCTATGTTCACTGCAGCACTATTTACAACAGCCAAGATCTGGAAACAGACCCAGCACCCAATCAGCAGAGGAGTGGATAAAAGAGCTGTGGTACATTTACACAGGGGAATACTACGCGGCCATGAAAAAAGAAAACCTTACCTTTTGCCACCTCATGATCGGCCAGCTGAGCAGAGTTTAGAAGAAGAAAGTTGTGGCCGGGGTCAGGTAGGAAGGGAATGGAAGTAGGGAAGCAGGGTCTGTACATACCCAGTGCTGTTTGGCTTCAAGGCATATTTTGGGACTGGCTGGAGTTTTGACGTGAGTCCAAGGGATGTAGGCTAAGAGGAGATCCATCATTCAGTGACATAGGCACACTGTTTGCCCCCTCTCCCCACCCACATTAGTGAGAAGCAGGACGTGTGGGGAGGTGAGTACCCGGGAAAGCCGTCACGCGCCTGCACCACCAAGCAGCTGATGGCAAACCCAAAGTCTGCGTGAAGTGCTCCGAGCTGCACTTAGGTCTCCCCAGCCCCCCTCCCGCTGCCTCCCCAGTCCTCCCAGGCAGGACGACAGTCAGCTGTGAAAAGATAACCCCTGTGAAAAGATAACAAGATAACCCCTGACAAAATATCTGTATTAAAGGGGAAAAGTCATTAACCAACCAGTATCTATTATGCCTAGGTTTTTAAATGCAGAAGGTTTTTAAAAATTATTATGAAGATGGAAACAGGGGCTGACAAATTTGAAAGGGGAGGGAGAAGGAGGTGAAGAAATGTTTGGTCTGCAGGATGCTGAATTAGGGAAGGATTTTCAGTTTGAGGGTCCTGGAGAGATAGGCCGATCGGTCAGTGGAGATGGGTAGGCTTGAATTCATCAAACGGTCACTTGTCTATTCCTGTCCTGACTTCATGCTTATCAGGTGGGCCTGGGACAGGTGCCACACTGGAAGCTGCCCGTGGCAGAGTCCCGTGATGGTTATCCTGTGCTCCCTTTAGCCATCTTGGGAAGTTTAATTAAAACTGCATGAGAAGAGGCGTGATTGTGACAGCCGCTGGGCATGGCGGGAGCTGGTGGAACGTGGTTCCCTGCAAAGCCATGCGTTTCTTTACCTTGGGGGTGGGCGGGAGAGCGGAGGTGCTCAAGACCTGTGCAGGTGGGGGGGTCACAGAAGACTGGCCGAGACCTGCAACGATGTGGTTTGAGCCCGGAGGACGTCCTGGCCTGTGGGGGGCGCGCTGCCCCCTGTGAGCCTCGGTTCCCCGCTGGAGCTGGGGGAGGGATGCCAGGCCCTTCCCACAGGTTTGACGGGCACAGAGGGCCTTGCGGCAGGGCGGAAGGAGGGGAGGTCCCACCGCCACCACGGTGCTGAACTGGCCCACCTTAACTCCTTCCTCCATGGTTAAAACTAAAGAAATGAAAGTAGGAAACCCTAACAAGGAGGCAAGTGTGAAGAAGCCCCACCCCACAGGGGGGAGGTAGGAGATTGTTGGGGGTGGAGAATGAGAAGGTTATGAGGGCAAGGGGGAGCACGTGGGGAAACGGTTACACTCCGTCCTTGCATTTTCTTGGCGTTGCCAGAAAGCAAAGAATACCTGTCCCAGGTGGACGTGCAGTGACTTTCACGTCTTCACGACTAAAACCAGGGCAGTGGGGAGCCCTGCCCTTGGGAGAAGCTGTGGGAAAGCACACCCACTAGCCCTACGCAGTGCTTCTGGCAAACGTCACTATCCCAAATACCCCAAATACTGGGGATTATAATCTACAGAGTCCTCCCTCATCCTGCCGCTCTTCCCTGGGGCGCGGAGGGGAGGCTGACTGGGTGTTCTGGGGCTGGGGGCGCTCCACGGGCCAGAAGCTCCTCCACAACCCCAAGCGCCTCTGGCCACGTGGCCTGGGGTTGGGCCTTTCCCGGGAGTGTGGACAAGTGTTGACTGACATTAGGGATAAGAACCCCAGGGGAGAAATAAGCTCATAATAAGAAGCTTGGTAAATCAACTATTAAAAACACACAGACAAGGTATTATAAATTCTATCAAAAGCAGAAATATTAGACCTTGGCCAGTTTGCTCAGTGGATAGAGCATTAGCCCAGCATATAGACATCCTGGGTTCGATTCCCAGGTGGGGCACACATTAGAAGCAACCATCAGCTTCTCCCCCTCTCCTTAACCCCTTCTCTCCCTCTTCCCCTCCCGCTGCTTGATTGGTTTGAGTGTGGGCCCCAGGTGCTGAGATTAATTCAGTTGGTCCAAGCATGCTGGCCACAGGTGCTAAAAATAGCTCAGTACTTCAGTATCAGCCCCTGATGGGGTTGCCGGGTGGATCCCAGTCCAGGCACACGCGGGAGTCTGTCTCACTATCTCCCCTCCTCTCACCTAAAAATAAATAAATAAATAATAAGGAGATATTTCAGTTTGAAATGAGAACAAGAAAATACCAAAAAGAATAAGCGGTAATATTAATTATTAAAAAAAATTACAATAACTGACCTGTGGTGGCACAGTGGATAAAGCCTTGACCTGCAATGCTAAAGTTGCCATTTTGAAACCCAGGCTTGCCTGGTCAAGGCACAAAGGAGCAGCAACTACAAGTTGATGCTTCCTGCTCCTTGCTCCTCCCCGCCTTTCTCTCTCCCTGTCCTCTCTCTAAAAATCAATAAATAAAATTGTTTTTAAAAAAAGAAAAATACAATAACTGAAATAATAAATACATTATTTAATAAACACAGCAGGTGACATAAAGAGCCTTATGGATACAGACAAGGAACTATTTAGTAAATTGGAAGATTAGATTAAGGAAACATAAGAAGGAAAAAAATAGAAGCCCTGGCCAGTTGGCTTAGTGGTAGAGCATCAGCCCAGCATGTGGAAGTCCCAGGTTCGATTCCCGGCCAGGGCACACAGGAGAGGTGCCCATCTGCTTCTCCATCATTCTCCCCTCTCCTTCCTCTCTGTATCTCTCTTCCCCTCCCACAGCCAAAGCTTTGTGGGAGCAAAGTTGGCCTGGGCACTGAGTATGGGTCCATGGCCTCTGCCTCAGGCGCTAGAATGGCTCCAGTTGTAACAGAGGAACAGCCCTAATGGGCAGAACATCGCCCCCTGGTGGACATGCTGGGTGGATCCCGGTCAGTTGCACGAGGGAGTCTGACTGCCTGTCTCCCTGCTTCTCACTTCAGAAAAACAAAAAAGGAAAAAATAGAAAAGTATGTTTTTAAATTATAATATATAGAAGATAAAAATGCAAGTGCAAACATTCCAAAAAGAGAGCTCAGTAAAGAGGACCGTGGGGAAATATGGAAAAAATGGGGAGAGAGAAAATTCTCAGCATTAATAAAACGAGACCACTCAGACTGAAGGGGCCTACAGAGTGCAAAGAGAAGGGAGAAGAGAGAACTCAAACCCAGACACGTTAGAACGACATATAAGGTTTTACAAACAATAGAAAACTCTGCAGCTTACAAAGAGAGACTCGTTGTCTTCCTGCATTTGATGTTCCTGTGGAAAAATTGGACATGTCAAAGCATTTATGGAAAATAAGTTATATTCTAGAAATGTATATCCAGTCACACTAACAGATGATTCAAATATCCTCAGGCAATCAAAGCCTCAGAAGCGTGCCATAAAATAACGCACATTGTAAACAGTTTGGACAAAGCAAGGAGATTCATCTAAGAGATGTTGCAGAAGAGAAATGAAATGACACTGACCATATGTCTTTGGTCTTCATTGTTTTTTAAGATGGTAATAACTTTAGAAAGAACTAGGAAAAAATTTTTTTAAATAATCCAGAATTACAAATAAAGAGTCTGTATGATACTAATATAGTAGAAGTTGTGTGGGCAGGAGGAGAAACACAGGTTGTAAGGTCCCACTAAAATTCATATCATGTTATGAAGAAGACATGGATTAATTACATAAAAAGAGAATACAGAGACATGGAAATAAGTAGGATAAATTGAAAAATGATTTAAGGTCATAAAAATCAGAATTAGTGTCAAATACATTAAATGTACAAAATTCACCAGCTAAGAGAAATATTGACAAAAAAGACTGAACAACAACAAAATCCATAGATAAGCTATTTACAAGGGAAACACCTAATGCGTGAAGATAAAAACTTTAAAAGGATGCCGGAGTGTATCAGGCAAAGTTGACACAAAAGAAAACTGGTATAGCTGTATTAATAGCACATGAAATAAACTTAAATAAAATGAATGATTGAGGATGGAGAAGGTAATATTTAACTGTAAAAAATTAAATTCAAGAGCATGTAGTAATTTTAAATTTCCATACATGTATTGAAATAGCTTTATAATATGGAAGCAAAAAATTCATAAAACTACAAAAGGAAGCTGATTAATAAAATGCCAAGGTGGGAGATTTCAATATGCCTCTCTCAATTATTAAAATAAGTCCAGAAACAAAAAATCTAAAAGGATGTAAGTGAACAACTTAGTTAACAAGATTGACCTAATGGCCATTAATTAGACCAACTTCCAATAATTAGATAATCATTTTTTTGCAACCATACAGGGAAATTTTCAGAACAGTATGCACTAGGATTTAATATTTAAAGAATAGATTTTGCAAAGATCATGATCTCTGACCATAAATAATAAATTGAAAATTAATTTAAAATATCCCTGTATATTTGGAGTTTAAAAACACACTCTATTTTAAAATTCATAAATTAAATAAGAAATAATATATTGATATATATATATAAAGTGAGAGGCAGGGAGGCAGAAGGCAGACTACCTCATCCTCCCTGAGCAGGATCCACCTGGCAAGCCCCCTACTGGGTGATGCTCTACTTATCTGCGGCCCCTGTTCTGTTGCTTGGCACTTGAAGTATTTCAATGCCTGAGGTGAGGCCATGGAGCCATCCTCAGCACCCAGGGCCAACTTGCTGGAACCATTTGAGCCATGGCTGCAGGAGAAGAGAGAGAGCAAGAAGGAAGAGGGGAAAGGGTGGAGAAGCAGATGGTCACTTCTCCTGTGTTCCCTGACTAGAAATTGAACCAAGGACTTCCACATGCTAGGCTGACACTCTACCTCTGAGCCAACTGGCCAGGGCCAAATAAGAAGTCTTAATAGAAATTTAAAATACCTAGAACTAACTGGTAATAAAATTATTTATTAAAACCTATAGAGTAAAGCTAATATTTTAAAACACTTTTTCAAACAAGAATATTCAAAAGTCATGAATCAAAAAGTTAGAAAATAAGAGAACACACTCAAATTAAAAATACATATATAATTTAAATAAAAACAGAAATGAGTAAAGTAGAAAACAAATCTTCAATAGAGAAGCCAATAAAGCCGAAATGAGATTGTAACACACTAGACACCTGTGATATGACTAATAGAAGGACTCAAATAATGGGGACATGGCTACATGTAAAGTAGGGATTCAAAAGATAATGAGAAAATACCTTCAACTATATACCAATAATTGTGAAAATTTAGAAAAAAAATTAAATTTCTAAAAGTAGACAACCAACCAGAGCTGACCCAAGAAATAAAAAGGTTAACTAGTTATATTCAAGAAATTGAAACAAATATACAAAAGAAATCAAAACAGTAATTGAAAACTTTTTTCCAAAGAAAAGACCAGGCATAGACAGGTTTACAGATGAATTCTACCAAATTTTCAAGGATCGAATTATTCTTTTTTAACTAAAGGCAATAGAAAAAGAGATAGAGCCTGACCAGGCAGTGGCGCAGTGGATAGAGCGTCGGACTGGGATGCGGAAGGACCCAGGTTCGAGACCCCAAGGTCACCAACTTGAGCGTGGGCTCATCTGGTTTGAGCAAAGCTCAGCAGCTTGGACCCAAGGTCACTGGCTTGAGCGAGGGGTTACTTGGTCTGCTGAATAAGGCCCACGGTCAAGGCACATATGAGAAAGCAATCAATGAACAACTAAGGTGTCACAACAGAAAACTGATGATTGATGCTTCTCATCTCTCTCTGTTCCTGTCTGTCCCTATCTATCCCTCTCTCTGACTCTCGCTCTGTCTCTGAAAAAAAAAAAGAGGTAGAATTCCCAACCTCAATCTAAGAGGCCAGTATTTATACCACACCTGTGAAAACATTATGAAAAAAGAAAATTACAAGTACATTACCCATGTAAACATAGGTGCAAAAGTATTAAATAAAATATGAGTATATTAAATCCAACAGTGTATAAAAAAATAAAATAGCCATTTCAAACTGGGTATAAACAAAGATGGTTTAATATTAGAAAACTCATAAATAGAATTTGCCAAATCAACAGAAAAAAACAAATGTTGGGACAATTCTCTATGGATCTCTCATGTTTCTGCACATCTTGTGAGCAGAAGCACCCATGATCTTTGTTCCAGATCAACTTTTCAAAGATCATTGCAGAGAAGATAGCCTTGAAAGTTATATTGTCTCTTTAAAGGCAGGTTTTTTACTACCCAGTATAATAAAGACAATGTCTTGTTCCAGGGGAAATGTTGGACAGATTTGCTTGTAGCCTGTTTTTAAAGTTTAGGTTTTCTGGGCTGTGATGTTAATCCACTACGTGGGCAGCATCCACCTGGGATCCCTGGGATGCTCCCATGGGGCTTGAGGGGCTAGAGCAACTGATGCGAACCTGAAGATCATACTGCCTGCTTCACCACAAGTAATAGTCCTGCATCTCTCACCCAAGAGTCTTATGTCTTCTGCCAGCATCTATAAAATGATGACCGTCTAACTTACTAGTTTGCAAAGAGGGTAAAATCTCACACCCTTTGTAACAATTACCATCTGAAAATGTCACAATAAAGCATGTGATAATATTCTACAACCATTTTTTTTATTTATTTTTATTTTTTTGTATTTTTCTGAAGTTGGAAATGGGGAGGCAGTCAGACAGACTCCTGCATGCACCCGACCGGAATCCACCCGGCATGCCCACCAGGGGGCGATGCTCTGCCCATCTGAGGCGTTGCTCTGTTGCAACCAGAGCCATTCTAGCGCCTGAGGCAGAGGCCATGGAGCCATCCTCAGCACCCGGGCCAACTTTGCTCCAATGGAGCCTTGGCTGCAGGAGGGGAAGAGAGAGAGAGAGAGAAAGGAGAGGGGGAGGGGTGGAGAAGCAGATGGGCACTTCTTCTGTGTGCCCTGACTGGGAATCAAACCTAGGACTCCTGCACGCCAGGCCGATGCTCTACCACTGAGCCAACCGGCCAGGGCCACCCATTTTTTATTTTAAAATTTTAATGGAAAAAAGTATTAAAAGTATTCATTTTAAAATTAGAAATACAATAAAAATTTTCACCGTAACTAGTTTATTCAAAATTGTATTTGAAGGTTTTAGCCAATGTAATAAGACAAGAAAAATACAGTCGTAAAGATTGGAAAGGAGGAAATAAAACTGTCATTGTCTATAAAGAACACTTGTCTGTAGATTCCTTTGAATTTATTGGCATATATATTGGGAAGTCTGAGAATAGGAAGAGTACATCCTCATTTGATTGTGTTTTCGTACACCAGCAGTGAACAATCAGAAAATGTAATTAAAAAGAAGACTCCGTTTACAACACTATCAGAGATTATAAAGAATTTAAGAACAAATCTAACAAAAATATCTGAGGTCTCTATAGGGAAAATAAAAACTTAAGACATATTTTTTGAAGACTTAAAAAATGGAGAATTATAACATGTTTCTTGATTGAAAGCTTAATGCTAGGGTATTTAATGAAACTCAATGAGATAATTGTATACTTTATATGAAATATTAAATGGCCAAGAATATTCTCTAAAGAAAAGAGAATGAGGCAGGAAGTCTTTCTGTATCAAATGCAATTACTATATATGGTGCTATATTAATTTAAATTGGTTGGTATTGACAGAAAAGACAAATTGATAAATAGAATAGAATAGGGAGCCCCAGAAACAAACTATGATGATGAAATGTGATGTCACAGGTGAGAAAAGGATTTTTCAACAAATATAGCTGGAAAATTTTAAACAAATGGAGTTAAAATAAAATTGGATTTATTCTCACATAACTCTCTCAAATAACTTTCTCTCTCTCTCTTACTCACATACATCAAATAACTTCACTTTTTAAACTTCACTCATTAAAGGATTCACTTACTTGCCTGACCCATGGTGACACAGAGGAGAAAGCGCTGACCCAGGATGCGGAGATCACCAGTTTGAAACCCCAAGGCCACTAGCTTGAGTGTGGGCTCATTGGG
This sequence comes from Saccopteryx leptura, assembly GCF_036850995.1. Lineage (NCBI taxonomy): Eukaryota > Metazoa > Chordata > Mammalia > Chiroptera > Emballonuridae > Saccopteryx > Saccopteryx leptura. The sequence continues at coordinate 380,063,066 of NC_089503.1, forward strand.
TTGAGCACAGGGTCACTAGCTTGAGAGTGGACTCATTGGGTTGAGCACAGGGTCACTAGCTTGAGAGTGGGCTCATGGGTTGAGCACAGGGTCACTAGCTTGAGAGTGGGCTCATGGGTTGAGCACAGGGTCACTAGCTTGAGAGTGGGCTCATTGGGTTGAGCACAGGGTCACTAGCTTGAGAGTGGGGTCACCGGCTTTAGTGCAGGATCATCACCATGATCCCAAGGTTGCTGGCTTGAGCCCAAGCTCGCTGGCTTAAGCAAGGGGTCACTGGGTTGGCTTGAACCCTCCAGTCAATCAATGAACAACTAAGTAAAGCAGCTATGAGTTGATGCTTCTCATCTCTCTCCTTTTTCTCTCTTCCTTCCTCTCTCTCTCTCTCTCTCTCTCTCTCTCTCTTAAAAAAAATAAAATAAAAATTCACTTGCATTTTTAAACTGAAAAAATTTTCATTTTATGAACTTGGGTGTTGGGAAAAAATTGTGAAGACACAAAACGCATTAACCATAAAAGAAAATTGAAAAACTTGACTATGTTAACATGAAGAACTTTTGTTTATCTATAAGAAAGAAAAGTGAAAAGACAAGTTGCAAATCGAGAGATTTCTGCGAAACATGCTAATTATAAAAGATTAGTATTCAGAATAGAGAAAGAAGTTCTACAAGTAAATAAAATAAACAGCAAATAAGCAAAAGGCATAAGCGGGCATATCTCAGAAAGTGGAATGTGAATAAACAATAAAATATGAAGAGATGCTTAACATTAATGATCATAAAATGAAAATCAAAATCCCAGTGAGATGTCATTTTATACACATTCAATTGGCAAAATTTTTAAAAAGTCTGACAGTATTAAGAGTTGGAAAAATCTATGCATCTGAAAGATTTCCTGTATTTTGCAGGTAGGAGTATAAATTGGTGCAGTCACCTTGGAAGACAGCGTCAATAAATAGCACAATACGCAAAAATGCTTTCCATACATATGCAGGAAGGGGATCGATGGCTTAGAAAGTACTTGGCATTACCTCCTAAAAACTGAACAGACAAATTCTTTTTTAAATATATCTGGTTCTTCTCTGTTCTTTGAAAGCGCACCACCTGGCCCCTCTTGGTGGGGTGGGTCGGGCCGCGGGTCTCGTTTTGGCCAATGAGTTGTGAGTAGAAGTGATACGTGTCCCCACACACCAAGGCACCGGAATGCTGACACCAGCTCCTTCAGAGCTCTCCCCCACCCTCCTCTGGCACAGCTACTGTCCACAGTTGGGGTGGTGACTATTTTGTCAGCCTAAGTCCTTGGGTGACTAGACTAAGCAGAGCCTCTCCCATTGCCTGCAAAGGGCGGACAGCACGTGTGAGAGAGGAGTCTGTGTGGTCTGAAACTGCTGAGACTGTCAGTGCCGTCACTGTGGCAGACCACAGCCCACGCCGACTGCTATCTGTGCAATAGGAGATGCGCAGAAGCCTGTTCCGAGCACACTAATTACAATGGCCTTGCACACAACCCAAATGCCTGTTCCTGAAAAGAGAATGAATGAATTGTGGTATATCTCTAAGTGGAATGTTATTCGGCAGCGAGGGTTTTAGCAGTGTAAATCAAGTGAAGAAGTCTGAAGATTTTCAGTATATAATTCTATATCAAGATGCCTTCTTATAGAATTAAGAACTTTAAAAGGCAAACAAATACTCTTTAAAAATATGTATAGGTATAATAACAGCATCTGAAAAAAGAAAGTAGAGAAATGGTAAGCACAGGATTCAGGATGGTGGATACCTGTGAAAGATAAAACTGCCTTGTCGGATGCAGGCGATTAGCAAGATCTTCATATTTTTTGGGGGGTGGAAAGTATTATGCAATTATCAAAAAGAACAAAGTAAGTGGCAGGTTATTCATGGGCTGATAATGAATGCTTTATAAACCAAGATTATCACTAATCCGTGATCCAATTCTGTACACCCAGTATTTTTAAAAACCATAATGATGTAAGTTAAGTGGTCCTATTATCACTATCTTTGTGAAAAGAGGGCTATCTGTGTGCAGGGGTTCTCAGACATCCAGCAGCTGAGTTACAATGTGGTTGTCCACCTCCATCCTGCATTAAATCCTGAGAGCAGGTGACCAGAAGCAAAAAGACCATCTTTTTATATCTATCTATCTATCTATCTATCTATCTATCTATCTATCTATCTATCTATCTATCTATCTATCTACCTATCTATCTATCTATCTATCTATCTATCTATCTATCTGTCTATCTATCTATCTATCTATCTGTCTGTCTGTCTGTCTGTCTATCTATCTATCTATCTATCTATCTATCTATCGGTTCCCGACCAGCCTGAGAGTTCAGGTATCATATTCCTTTTCCTATAAGGTCCTTAGTTACATACACAGTTAAAGGCTAAGCAGGAGACCATCATTTCTGCAGAAATCAAGAGCAGTGAACAAAATGCTCACCTGTTGGCCATCCTGCTCCTTTGTTCCTGCTCCTTCGCCAGGAGCCTTGCTCCTGGGACTGGGGACAAGATGGTACAGAAGAGAGCTCTGGGAGGCAGGGAAGTCACCATTGGCTGGGACATGGAGGCCAATACAGGGGTGCCCAGAACAGTGAAGTCTGTTGGTGGGAGAAGAGCTGACATTCAAGCTGAGGCCTAAGATACTAGTGGGATCCCTGCAGCTGAAGGATTGGGGCTGGGGAGGTGGGCGGGTGACAGAGAAGGAGAGTGTGTTTCAGGCAGGAAGCAGTGTGTGTGCACATCGAGTGAAGGAGGTTTTGAGCAACTATAAAGGCTGGGGTGGCTGGACTTAAGAGAGCAACAGGGAGAATGACCGGGGGGAATAGGAGGATGAATGGGTCATGGGGGCCTTGTGGGAGCTGGAGCTTTAGCCTGAGGGCGGCTCGTCACATTGGAGCCTGTCAATCAGGGCAGTAAAGCAGATTTGCATTTAGGAAGAGTGACGGCACTGCGACAGGCAGGATGGATTGCGGGCATATTGCAGGGAGATTATTCAGAGGGTGTATCAGGGTTCCCGCAGGAAACACGGGCACGCTCACAGAGCTTTATGGCATACAGTGGAAGGGATATTTACAGAGGGGTAGGCAGATGAAAGCAGAGGATGGATGGTGCAGCACTCAGGGATGAGCAAAGGTGCCAGCCTTTATTAGCACACCACGCCCACAGGGGGGGGGCAGGGCGATGGGAGGGGCCACCTAACGGAAGCAGTGGCTGTGGAGGTGGGCAGCCCCTGCCAAGACTGTGCCCAGCCGGGAGGGAGAGGGAGGGGAGAGCCCAGCTGCTGTGGCCTCAGCCCATGCTGCCCGCTAGCCTGACGTAACCAGAAGACAGATGGGGTGGGAACCTGGCCCACAACCTACAGAGCGCAGCCTCCGGGGGCACAGAGAAGGATGTGGAGGGGCCTAAGCTAGGAGACTGCGCCCAGGAAATAGAGAAATGGGAGGATTTGACAGCGATTTAGTAAGTCCATCCACGTTGGAGGCTTGGGATCAGTGGAGGGACAGGCATAGGAGCACTGCAGCCGTGCACCGTGAAGAAGAGACCTCCTTCACCCCTAACGTGGACATGGGGACAGCCCAGCACCTCCTCACTGCTGCCCAGGGGAACAATGGCTAAAGCCACAGGTCAGAATCAGCACGCCCAGGGCCACGCTTCACCAGTGGGCAGGGTCACTGTGTCGGGGCCCTTCCATGGCATGGTGTTCCCTCCCTCTTTCTTACATCCAGCAGCCTCCTCGGGCGGGCCAGCCCCGTCCGCGAGTGGAACGGGTCCGCGGAGCCAGGGCCTCTCCTCCGATCAGGTGTTCCACCCCGTGGTCCCGGGCGTGTGTATCTGCTCTGTAGGCCCCGCGTCTCCTCTAGGAGTGGAAGGGTTGGAGGAGGAGGAATCTTAGGAAATCTGATTGGGGCTCAGATCCAAGCCACATTATCCAATCCTCCACTTCCAGCAATAAAGCTCATAGTCTGAGCTCGGCTGGGTTGTCCCAGTTGTTAACCTCACAGCTGGTTCTGAGTTTAGAAAGTGGGTGCCATCCATGAAGCCCACAGTGTTCACTGTCGGTTGTCCACACACGTTGTTGTGAAACCTGTCACGTGCGTGTCTGATCAGCCCTGCCAGAAGGTCACCTTTCAACCAGCAGACGTCCACTAGTGTCCCGCACAGCGGGGAGGACCCTTAGATAGTACTCAGTCAGGAAGTCATCTTTTTAACCAAAAAGGTGAACCACGGTATTAGAGACACCATCACTGGTGGCTGTCACTCACTTCCCAGAGTTTATTGAAGAGAAAGTAAGTTGTATCCCAAACCACAGAGGGTTTTTGGTAGCAAATTATGGATAATCTAGAACTATGAACACGCAGCTGACGAAAGCTCTGAGCCATTGTATAGTGCATACACACGGGTGTGTGTAAACAACCGCTTGTCCGTGCGCAGTTCACCTTGTGTCCTCCATCTCCCGCACTGCAGCAGAGGGGACCTCGCAGAGACCTGGGTGGGGTATGGAACAGCGCAGGCCCAGGGTGGGATCGGCCCAGAAGGCAGAGCAGGCTGGGAAAGCCGAGGACCTGGACGGCATTCTTCAGTGCCCTAGCACAGAGGATTGGCAACACCGGGTTCACGCCATGCACCTGCAACTTGCATGAATAGGTTTGTAAACGAAGCTTTAATATGACAGCCCCACCAGTCGCTTTAAATTCATTCGTGCCTACTTGTGCCAGAAATGACTGCGTGACGCTGCAGCTCATAAAGTATTGGCCATTTGTAAAACCATTCTCTTGTCTTTATATGAAATCTAAAGTTCAAGAACCCCTTTGAGTATTATAGACAATTAAAGGTGTTTGGCTATCATATTTAAACACAAAAACCATCTAACTGAAGATAATGCTTATTCTATCCAAGAGCCTCACATTTAAATATGCTGGCGGAGCTGAGCTACAACCTCCCTCCCAGGTGTCCATCTGAAAACTCAAAAACATTTATTTGCAAAGACACGTGCACCCCTATGTTTGTTGCAGCATTATTCACAGTGGCCAAGACATGGAGACAGCCAAAGTGCCCTGTGATAAAGGATGGGATAAAGAAGATGTGGTCCATCTATACTGGAGAATACTACTCAGCCAAAAGAAAAGATGACATACTGCCATTTGTGACGACGTGGATGGACCTTGAGTATATTATGCTAAGCGAAGTAGTCAGAAAAAGCTAAGATCCAGGTGATTTAACTCATATGTGGGGTATGAAACAGAAACTCGTAGACACAGACAGCAGGGTGAGTGCGGTGGCTGCCAGAGGGAAGGGGACAGTGTTAGTAATGGGTCAAGGGTACCAAACATATGGTGATGGATGATTTGACTGGATGGTAGGCACAAAATACAATATACAGATCATGTATCATAGAAATGTGCCCTTGAAACCTATATGATCCTATTAACCAATGCCATCCCAATAAAGTTAATTAAAAATGAATAAAGTAAGTCTCTTGTAGACAGCAATAAATAAATAAATAAATAAATAAATAAATAAATAAATAATCGATCATGGGTGGTTAGTTACAAGAAGCAGGTAATCCCAGAGTCTTTGTCTCAGCATTTGTTTGTGGGCAAACCCGAACAAAGATCTGAGTGCAGCCTGACCAGACGGTGGCTCCGTGGAAAAAGTGTCAGCCTGGGACGCTGAGAACCCAGGTTTGAAACTCAGAGGTCACTGGCTTGAGTGCAGGCTTGTCCTGCTTGAATGTGGGATTATAGACATGACCCCATGGTGACTGGCTTGAGCCCAAGGTCCTGGCTTGAGCAAGGGGTCACTGGGTCTGCTGTAGTCCCCCGGTTGAGGCACATATGAGAAAGCAATCAATGAACAACTAAGGTGCTGCAACAAAGACTTAATGCTTCTCATCTCTTTCCCTTCCTGTCTGTCTCTCTCTCTCTCCCACTTAAAAAAAAAAAAAAGAAAAGAAAAAGAAAGCCTGACCAGGCGGTGGCGCAGTGGATAGAGCATTGGACTGGGATGCAGAGGACCCAGGTTCGAGACCCTGAGGTCGCCAGCTTGAGCGCGGGCTCATCTGGTTTGAGCAAGAGCCCACCAGCTTGAACCCAAGGTTGCTGGCTCCAGCAAGGGGTTACTCAGTCTGCTGACAGCCCATGGTCAAGGCACATATGAGAAAGCAATCAATGAACAACTAAGGTGTTGCAACGCGCAATGAAAAACTAATGATTGATGCTTCTCATCTCTCTCCGTTCCTGTCTGTCTGTCCCTGTCTATCCCTCTCTCTGACTCACTGTCTGTCTCTGTAAAAAATAAATAAATAAAATTTTAAAAAAAATTAAAAAAAAAAAAGGATCTGAGTGCATTTTTGATGTGATTGCAGGAAACACTGGTTGGGGCCTGGGGAAGCGAGACAGGAACCGATAAAGGGTACGCTACGGGCAACTGTGAGCCTTGGAGCTTGATCCCACTGAGGAATTCTGGGGCCTGTTGTGGGAAACATGCCTGAGAGTTTCCTCACTCAGGAGGCCAGCGAGCTGCACAAAGTCCCGTCGGTCACCGGCTAAGGACTGTGTTGTGTGTATTCTGCATTTGAGGACAGAACAAGAAGTCATCCGGCCGGAGAGCAGGTGCCAGGAGGTGGAATCAGGCCAGCGTGCACAGAAATGGGAGGGTTGCAGGAGTCCAGGCAGGGCACCAACCACACATCGCTGGTCCTCTACACCCTCACTGTCGGGCCCTGATGGCAGGAGTGCCCTGGGTGACAGGGGAGGGCACTGTGACTGATGATACTGCGTCAGACAAGCTGGAAAGGAAAGCTGTTGAGTACCCAGATATGTACAGTCCATCATCGTGATGACGGTGACATCGGGTCATGGAGTTTAACCACAGGACGTCACTAAGCATTTCACGTATGTCCACAATTGTGCGAACCAGGCGGCTTGGGCTCAGACACTCTGGCCTATGTCTGTCTAAACAGTTCAAATCTGGGACTGCTTTTATAGGGATATCACGTGGTCGGTGGGATTTTCCACTCTCCGCCTGTTTTTTCCTCAGCCTCATTTTTCACAAGTAAACCTCAATCTACAGCCATTGCAAGAGATAACCTCCTATCACAGTACTCTTCACCCTCCCCCAGTCTCCCACAGCGAGAACCACCAATGAAGAGGAGCTGTTTCTTCCCCGTTACCTAACCCATGACTGAACAGCAAGAATGACCCCAACAGGGTTCCTGCCGAAGTGTGGTTCTCAGACACCCTGCACAGAGGACTGGGGGGGCTTGTTTAAAAAAGCAGCTTTCTGGGCCCCACCAAACACCCCTTGAATCTGAACCCCTGAGCCTGAGAGAGAGCAGGAGCCACCTGGGTGATCGTTGATGGTAATGCACAACCTGGACGTGTGGTCCTCAGATCTCGCTACACCACGGACTCACCGAAGGAGCACGTATGGGTGGTGAGCACACAATGCAGTGTACGACCTGGACGTGAGGTCCTCAGATCTCGCTACACCACGGACTCACCGAAGGAGCACGTATGGGTGGTGAGCACACAATGCAGTGTACGACCTGGACGTGAGGTCCTCAGATCTCGCTACACCATGGACTCACCGAAGGAGCACATATGGGTGGTGAGCACACAATGCAGTGTATGACCTGGACGTGAGGTCCTCAGATCTCGCTACACCACGGACTCACCGAAGGAGCACGTATGGGTGGTGAGCACACAATGCAGTGTACGACCTGGACGTGAGGTCCTCAGATCTCGCTACACCACGGACTCACCGAAGGAGCACGTATGGGTGGTGAGCACACAATGCAGTGTACGACCTGGACGTGAGGTCCTCAGATCTCGCTACACCACGGACTCACCGAAGGAGCACGTATGGGTGGTGAGCACACAATGCAGTGTACAGACGGTGTGTGGTAGAATCGTGCACCTGAAACTTGTATACTTTTGTTAACCAGTGTCACCCCAATAACTTCAATTAAAAAGTGTTTTTGAAAGAGCATTTAACCACGACCCCCCCTTCATCTCTCGCACTCCCAATGCATAATTCCGAGACCAATTCCATCCGCTCCAGGAGTGACATCTGGTCGCCGAGGTGATCTAAAACTCCCCAGGGGAGTCCATCCAGGGTGCAGCCGAGTGTGAGAACAGTGACCTGACCTTCCGCTGATAGAGATGAAACCGTCTGAATGGTGGACTCTGAGGCTGGGGGGGGGGGGGGGAGTCTCTAATCTTTAAACAGTTTTTGAAAACAAGCCTTATTGGCTTTAGAAGGTTTATCCAAAACTCAATTTAGAGATAAGGACACTGAATCCTATAACATAAAAACTCAGTTACTAAATAGCTGATTAAATGTAAATTTCTTTTTCTTCATTCAACACAACATTCCTGAATACTCAGTGCCAATAAGCTAATCAATGCTTAATATATCATCTCTGATGAGGAATTAGATATGTGTGACTTAAATGTACCATCATCCCTATTGGCTGACTTGGAGTTTTTATATGAACTTAAGCTATACTTATTTTTCTTTAATTTTTAAAAACATTTCAATATTTCAATGTCCTGTCTAGTCCTTTTATAAACAATAAAAGCAAAATTGCGAGGGAGAGGCAAAAATGTAAAATGAATCTCAGAACAAGAATTAAGAAGTCCTCCAAACGAAAGACTCCCTTTCTCCCACCGATTTGAGAGAGAGAAAGAGAGAAACAGAGATTTGTTGTTCCACTTACTAATGCATTCACTGGTTGATTCTACTATGTTCCCTGACTGGGAATCAAACCTGCAACCTTGGCACATTGAAATGATGCTATAACCAACTGAGCTACCTGGCCAGGGCTTAAAATCACAAAGGATTTTATTTTTTTTATTTATGTATTCATTTTAGACAGGAGAGGGAGAGAGAGAGAGAGGAGAGAAAGAGAGAGAGAAGGGGGGGAGGAGCTGGAAGCATCAACTCCCATATGTGCCTTGACCAGGCAAGCCCAGGGTTTCGAACTGGCAACCTCAGCATTTCCAGGTCGACGCTTTATCCACTGCACCACCACAGGTCAGGCCCACAAAGGATTTTAAAAAGTAAAAGAATCAGATACAAAAATTTCCCTATACACAAATTGTACAAGACTGAAGTATTTTTGACTCATCTCAACATTTGCAAGTAAATGAAAACATTACCAACTGTAATAGACACATTTGGGAACTTGTGAGTATATATGTATTACCATCGCTTTGTATGTTTTTCCCCATGTGAAAATAAAAAAGTAACTCTAGTTTATTGATTCATTTTATTTTTTGAGATTGTGCCATAGAGCACCGCAGGGCAAGTCTCAAGCACTGTTATATTGTTTGCTTCCATGATATTTTGCTTTGCAGAAAATCACTAAAAGTGAAACAAATTCTGCTATTTCCCTTCAACTTCAGTGCACCCCACCTTATCTTCAAATAACCAGTGCACCCCACCTTAGTTTGAGATGAAGATAGTCCTACTCCCAAGGAAGGATGAGACCAACTCCTCCCCTACAGCCAGGACGAATTCGTTCTCCAAACGTGCGATGTGGCCACCTGAGAACCCCAGCAAAATCAGTTACGTACTGTCAAATGTACCAAGGAACCATAACTGGGTTTTGTTGGTAATAGAGCCTTCAACTTAAGGTCTTAAAAAATCAGTATGAAGGGGGAAAAAATAAAACCACTTTTTAAAGGAAAATTATAGGTTTCCTACAGGGCTGCTTGCTAAATTGCAAAAGTAATTCAATTGTGCTGTAATCAAAGTAGGTTTAGTCTGATTTTTCCTGGTGCCAAGAATCATTGTGTGTGTGTGTGTGTGTGTGTGTGTGACAGAGACAGAGAAAGGGACAGATAGGGACAGACAGGAAGGGAGAGAGATGAGAAGCATCAATTCTTTGTTGTGGCACCTTAGTTGTTCATTGATTGCTTTCTCAAATGTGCCTTGATGGGGAGGGGGGGCTACAGCAGACCGAGTGGCCCCTTACTCAAGCCAGCAACCTTGGGCTCAAGTTGGTGAGCCTTGCTCAAACCAGATGAGCCCGTACTCAAGCAGGTGACCTCGGGGTTTCGAACCTGGGTCCTCTGTGTCCCAGTCTGACGCTCTATCCACTGTGCCACCACCTGGACAGGCCCAAGAATCATTTGTGTCATGTGTTACACATTCTCAGTTTCTTCTTTATGCTTTCAAACTCCCCGTGAAAATCATTAAGTATTCAAGGTCTGTGCTCTTTCTATACCTTAGGTTTGACCCAAGGAAACTCACCTGGGCCATTGCTTGAAGCAATCCCTAAGCAGGCGGTGCAAAGCATTGAGGATGTGTCCAGTTCTGCCTGAAGTGTCTCCTTTCTGAAAACACTTCCCGTCTCCGGCTCCCCCTCTTCCATGCCACGCTGACCTGTGGGACATCTGCCTGGAATCTGGAGCAGCCCGTTTGGGAGACTCAGGGCAGGGGACGCTCCTGGCGAGAGTCAAAGGTGGCTCCAATTCTCTGTCACTTTATTCTATGGTTTCATGTCTGGTAAGTAAAAAATAAATACAGTACTTGATCTTTGTCTCGGGCTCCTGGCACAGGACTTCTACAGCCTTTGGAAACTCACTATCTCTTGTATGCTAATGAGATGACTTCTGGTTGGGGGAGAAAGGTGTCACCAGACAGCTTCAGGATGGGACTGGTTGTCACAAAAACCAACCACATAATTAGCAGGTTCAAGATCTCAGCCCCACTCCTCAACTTCCAGGGAGAGGAGAGGGCCTGGAGATTGATGTTAATCACCAAAGGCGAATGATTTCATCAAGCATACCTATATAATGAAACCTCTGTAAAGACAAACAAACAAACAAACAACCCTAATGGCCCTGGCAGGTTGGTTTAGCGGCAGAGCATCGGCCCAGCAGGTGGATGTCCTGGGTTCGATTCCCGGTCAGAGCACACAGAAGAAGTGACCCTCCCCCTTCTCCCTCTCTCTTTGTTTCTCTTTCTCTTCTCCTCCTGCAGACATGACTCCATTAGTTCAAGCGTGCTGGCCCCAGATGCTGAGGATGGCTCCATGGAACCTCCGCCTCAGGCACTAAAAATAGCTTTGTTGGGAGCATGGCTCCAGATGGGCAGAGCATCAGCCCCAGATGGAGGTTGCTGGGTGGATCCCAGTCAGAGAGAATGTGGGAGTCTGTCTCTGTATCTCCCCTATTTTCATTGAAAACAAAAACAAAAACCCTAAGTGATGAGATTCAAGGATCTTACCAGTGGTAAATACATTAAGGTGTTGGGAGAATGGCATACCTGAAGAATGGGCCACCCTCTTCCCATATGTAGCCCTATACAACTATTTTATTTGGCTGTTAGTGCCGGAATGGAACGGAACGGAATTGCTGGACACCCAGTTGGTGTCGGATTGGTGTGATAAAATGAAACACTGTTTATTCTCTCCATCTTCCTCCTCATCTGACTTCTGAAGTGTTGGGGCCTGTATTAGTAAAGGTTCAGTTAGGAAAACAGAAACCACTCCAAATATTTTAAAGGTGGGATTTAACTCACGGTGGGTCTCAGCTGCTCTGCCTCTGGCTGTGTAATCCAGCCTGACCCTGTCTTCATCTGTGAGGGGAGGGAGCACATTGCCTCCTGGGGCCCGCATGCCGGGCACACCAGTATTTTCCATCCCGGGGAAACTGAGTTCCTGGGTGACAGCAGGACGAGGGAGGAAAGCTCCTTCCCCGACTCCAGAGTGGCTCTCCTCGGACCCAGAGCCTCGCCCTGGGGATCACAGTCTCCCAGAGGGGCAGGTCTAGCCTCTCTCCCTCTAACTGTTGGGCTAGACAGAGCTCAGACCTCTCACTGTCTAAGTTTACATTGCTTCCTGGGATTTTCCTCTCCAACCAAACCGCTCCCCCACATTACAAAGCAGCACCTCTCATTCTGTGTCTGTGCCCACAGACAGGTGCATCTGGGGCCGAGAGAGTGGCGGTATCACCTGTACAGTGAACCAGGCCCAGCTCAGCCAAGAACAGGAAGCTCCAGGGAACCGAGGCATGTGTAAAAGCGAACATAAATCTCCCCAGCCCCCTTCCTCCATCACAGATAGGTCTGTACACCCATGTCCGACCTATTCCCTTACCCTTCTCCTGCCCCAAAGTAAAGTTAATCACTTAGCTCTGTTTATAGTGTCCTCAGCCCCGGTCCTTAACCCCAGAATTCATAACCAAGAGTCTGAATGTTGCTTCAAGTTCGGGTACAATGCAGGCCACCAAAAGTTTGGGGAGGTTGCACGTTGTACAGGGTCCTTGGCCTTTTATTAGTTATGTATTGGTATGTAATAAAATCCTCCATAATTCAGCATAGTAAAAAACAAACGAACATTACTGTCCATAGTTTTAAGGGTCAGGAATTCGGGCGTGGCTCAGCACGGTGGTTCTGGCTCAAGCGGCTGCAGCCAGCCTGTTGTCTGGGCATCAGGTGTCGGGGCTGGAAGACCTGCTCCCGAGCTCACTCACCTGGGTGTCGGCAGGTGTTGGTTGCCCCCAGGTTGTTGGGATGAGGGCCTCTCCACAGGGCTCCCTGAGTGTTCAAAACACATGGCAACTGGCACTCCACAGAGCCAACAGGGAGATCCGCGCGATCGAAGAGGGACAGAGCACCCGACAGAGCAACCGCGGTGTCTTTCATAACCTCGTCTTAGGAGTGGCATGCCATCGCTTCCGCACGCTGTTGGTCACACAGACCCATCCCTGATACGAAGCGGGGGCGACTATGCCAGAGTGTGGATGTCGCCAGGTGGGAATCATTGCCGGCCACACTGGAAGCCGGCTACTCCCCCCTCTGAGACTTCCTACCTCGCTTTCTCAAAGACTACGTAGCAAAGGGAGGTGGTCCCAGCCTAGCTAACAATCAAGCAGCAGTGCCATTCAAATCCAGCTCCTGTTCCCCTGCTTCTCCAAGGCACCGTGAACTGCAGGGATGGCTGACATGCCGGAGTCCCGTGGCAATACCAGCTAATGCTCTCAAATGCCTCCCATTCTACTTATAACGCTTAGGGGTCACAGTACATCAAGGGGATACATTCACGGAATCTGGGAGCCAAGCACTGTGTTAGAAGGTTGAGGTCTCTTGTGTACTGTCGGTTCAGAATGTTAAAGTAAGTTCGGATCTTTCCTTGGGTCAGGGGAGACTCACTCTGGGACGTTAGACTGTGGAGGTGGCTGCCTGTAAAATAAGTCTCGGCTGGCTAACCTCCTTCCAGATGTTGAGGGCAGGATTTTCGCCTGGGCCAGACCAAAGGCAGTTCAAAACGAGCCCTTTCAGCTTTGGATAGAAGAGGTTTTACTATCACAAACTCCTCCTCCCTCATCTCAAAAAAGAAAAAGAAAAAAGAAAACAACTCATTCTTAAATGCTGCTCCGGAATTTTTCCCCCTTTCTCCATGGGAACTGACCCTGCAGGAAAACTGGGGCAATGAAATCGACCAAGGCCAGGAGGACCCAAAGAAGAACCTTTTACAGAGTGGGGGGCCGAGGTCCTAATCTATTTCATTGGGTTTTGAAGCATCAGCGAGGCCTGGGTTCTGTAGTTCAAGATGGGCTTTGGCAAGGCCTTGGAGAAGAGCAAGTGGTAAAGGTCATTGAGTTCACTGGGCTTCCACTATGTTAGAAGCTCTTTTTTAATCAAAAATATTTGCTGTGCAATTTATAATACACTATCTCCACATTTTGCTGGCCCGAGGATTTTTCTCTCGTACTTCATGTTCGTAACGGATTAACCTGGGTGTTCTGTTCATCAAAGTCACTCAGGGGCCCTGGCTGGTAAACTGTCCACCCTTCTGACCTCAGCAGAAGGGAAGGGCGCTCCGGAGAGCCACACACCAGGTAGACTGTTCACCCACAGAGAGCCACACCTCATTTCCCGCCATTTCTACTCTTGATCATGTCGTTGAATTATTCACGAGGCCCTACCCAACCACAAGGGACCAGGAGAGACAGTCACTGTCTGCGCCTGGAAGGGGAAGCCGGGCAGTTGGCGAACAGCATTATCGATAAGCACCACCACCGGCATCCTGGTGAAGCCGAAATGCAAATTTCCTCTTCTCTTTGGCTTTCTTGTCTCCCTTCATTCCCCCAGATAGCACTTCCTCTCTGTTAGTGTTGACAGCTGGCAACAGCAATGTGGGGCTAGAGACAGTAATAACACTGTGTTCTGGAAACATCACTCTTGTTAGGAAAATGCTATTGTTGTAACTAAATGGTACGCGTCTAGGATGGGTGCTATGACTTCCATATGTCCTCTTACCCTTCGGAGCTTTGGAAAAGGGGAACAGATGAGACCTGAAGTTGGAATTATTTCAGCAGTGCAGGTGCTGAAGTGATTCTATCCACTCTGGTGGAAGACATCGCGATCGCTGCTGTTGGAGAGGGACCCACTGTACCCAGGCTGCCTGGTGCCAGGCATTTCAGTGTGAAGTCAAGGTCACAGCAGGAAACAGGCTGCGACTGCAGTGGTTCAAAGGAAAAGGCCTTCATTAAAGGACTTTCAGAGGTATGGATAGAATTAAAGGAATCAACAGGGTTTTGACGCACCCACAGCTGGCAATAGCAAAAACCCGGTGATACCCTTAACTAATAAAGAAGGGGGGGAAAATGTTATCTTAGTGCAGTGAGGGCTAGAACTGGAGAGAAGGGCTATTAGACAAAATCTGTAGTTGTTCAAGTATATGGTCACAGCCAAAAATGTGTCCCCAAGCAGGGAGGAAGCTGAAGGAAATACTTCAACTCCTCTTCTCACCTGCCAGCCTCTTACTAATGACTTTCATTGGCTGAACACAGTGAAAAACCAGCTAGCAAGGTACTCCAATAATGCTGCTCCCAGGGACCAGCCTCCCAGGGCAGAGAGAAGGGCAGGAAAGGACTTAAGAAAAATGAAGGGGGAGAGAACAGGGTATTCAGGGAGGTAAACACAATCAGCACAGTGCGACTCTCTGCAGCTGGGATTGGGGAGAATGAGAAAATCACAATGAGATTTCTGGCCTACAATTTCTCTAAGACTTTAATTTCCCCAAGGGAAGAGAGACTTTATTTTTTCTATGACAAAAAAAAAAAAAAAAGAAGAGTTTGTACTAAAACTTAAATATCTCCAAGATAATTTAATAAGGGATAGGGATTCACATGGTTTCAAGTTGGGATATTTTTTTTATATATATTGTAGGCCTTCTGCATATGCTACTCATGTATTTACTACTCTGCTGAACAAAATTTTTCTATAAGGCTGGGAGGTATTTGAATTGAGAAATAAAATAGAGGGTCAATATTTGGTGAGCCTCTGACCTTGGGCTAAATGTCTTATTCTATCCATTTTAGAATTTTCTAGAGCCGAAAGTAGAACTCCCCATTTCTCTAGCCTCGGAAATTTATAAAAATTAGAGGCAAATGTTAGGAGGCAACTTCAGGAACTTCCCGTGATGATTGGTGGGCTCCCCCACTGAATGGGTTGTGTCCTTCCTGATTGACCACAGACTTGAGGAAAGACCATAACCTTGAGCTCACTGGCCAACAGAACACAAAGTGGGAAAATGCAGAGAAGAAAACATGTCCACCAATCAACCCACCCCTTACTAATTCCTACTCACCCCCCCAGAGAGAACCTCTTGTCTAGCCAGGTTGCTGAGATATGGACTGGGTCTCATTTAGTAGTTGGGGCAGAGCTAAGCCTCCTGGGGGTTCCTGACTCAGATTACCAAACAGCTTCCTAGTCTTTATTGTGTGGATGACTTGACCGAACTTCTTTCTCCTTGCATTTGGAAGCTCTGCTCTCTCTTCTCCTAACTGAGCATGTTGGTTACTTGTCAGTAGCTTTTGAGCTTAGGGGATGGGTAGCAAGCCCTTGCTTAAGCCTCAGACCCAAGGCTCAAACCCAAGCGTTATGAACAATAAGAGCTCTGTGTTGAGAGTCTGGCCTTACTAGCCAGAATCGTTAACCTGGTTAGTAATAATGACCCTTTAGTGTAATTCTGCTTCCGTTTCTTATAAATGCGTCCTTTGGGTACCTAGGGGGCTAGGAAACAGCCATTCACTATTGCTCACCAAGCACCCTTTCCCCTTCCCTGCTCTCATTTTCCTTTGGAGAAATTCTCCTTCCCTACTCCGGTCATGCAGTTTGAGAGGGAGGCTGTCAACCATTGGCTATGGTTGGGCACATGACCCAAGAGAGACCAATCAGAGCACCCGATCCCTTGACAACAGTGGTGATGGACTCGCTTTGGTCATAGGTCCGTCTTTTGCAAGTCTCACTCCCTATCGTTGTTAAACTGAACCTTGGTTGAGAAGAACGTTTTTTCTTCCTGGTAATGAAGTTTGCAAGAGACGAGCATAGAGCAGTTAGGATCCCGTGACCTCCACCGGCAGGGGGGAAAGTCCGCATTCCACGGGAGAGAATGAATTTGACACTCAAAGCAATGGAGGAAAGCAGCAAGAATGTTCCAGAAAGATTATGTAATCCCTGCTTCCAACCATCCCCAGCTATACCTGAAATCAATAACATTTATTTTTTGTCTAAGGTAGACTTGATTGGATTTCTGTCACACCCAAGAAAGTCCTTACTGATTTAGTAGGCGATTGTTAGGGGAGGATATGTAGGCATTTGGGGGTCCCTGATATGGAACCTCCAACTTATCGTTAACATTATAGATTAGGTAAGATAGTGGCAGAAAGTGATCAAATTCCCAAATGAGTTGGGGAATGCTTCCCAATAAAGCAGACTTAGGGGCTGTTGAAGTCATAGGCTTCAGAACACAAAAAGCATCAAGCACAGTTTAAGAAGCTTCAAGCAACAGAGACGGTAGCAGAAGGAAATTCTTCAGTATGAGGAATATCTTAGAAGCCATGCTTTATAGCATTTGAACTTTATCCCACAGGCCACAGGGAGCCACCCTGCAGCTGCCATCCGAGACCCCTGACCTCCAGATTAAAATAACGGATCTGCTTCAGGTTGGCTCTTCTCGTATGAGTTGATAAAGAAGAGAGATCAGATGTTAAAAATCAGTTCAACGGTTCTGGAAGCAGAACCTACGGTAATTGATTGCATTGTCCCTAGAAGTCTGAGGCGAGGAGAATGGGATCGGGCTTGTCATTAGTGATCTTGGACCACATAGCCTGCCTCCCTGATCCTCCATCTTCTCATCTGTGAAATGACATTTCTCCATTCAGCCCTTGCTCTGTTCTCCGAGAAACCTTTACAGAATCATGTGCTGACCGACACCGCCATCTAGCGAGAGCCTTTGGAAATCATCTTACAGAATCACCCCCAGCTGTTTCTGTACGTCAACCCCAGGAGGCAGGGACACCCCCTCCTCAGTGTCTGGTCCCACTGTGGGTGACTGTCTCTCTTAAATTCAGACTCTTTGCCTCTAGTGCTCCTACTGACATGCACACGAACACAATTCCCTACATGGAAATAATGCTCTAAAACCCACAAGCTATGCTTACCAACCTCATTGGCCCTCTTCAAAATCAGCACCCATAAACACAGGTGACAATACTGTCAGCATGTGACACTTCTCTAGATCCCTCACTGTCTATTTTAAATTACCTTCAGCCCCCTTGCATTTCTCCTCAATGATCTTGAAAATTGTCAATGCCAGTTGACACCTTCAATCGTCTTGGTGGCTGTAATATTTGCCATGTTTGTTTTTTAAAAACTGTATTTTAGCTCACTGGGCTTATGTGCCCTTTATCAGTTTATTTTGAACACCATACCTCTCTACACTTGATGAGGGACCAAAGCCCAGGTGAGATATTGGGGACCCTGTGCCTTTTCTGAGAGGACACTGGTATCCTCTGATGTGTGAGCTCCTGGTGCTATTGTCAAGAACATCAGCTATGCCATTGTGGCTATTTCCAGGACAACACCCCGTCCCCCTTACCACCAGTGGTCATCAATGGCACGGTTATATATCTGCTGTCCTATGAAGACATCAGAAGTCAAGGTTTCTGCTCTACAGTCCAAATTTTAGCAAAATACTCCTAGTAGAGAAAATAACCCTTCCTTCCCATTCTACTTGCTTATTTCTATATTCCAACTTCTACTCACTTCTCTTTTCAATGCTGTGCAGAAAAGCATTACCTCCACCAGTAACTCTGGGCAAAGTTCCACCCAAGCAAAGTGTGGAGTTTCCATTCCCCAAAATTTACACACAGATCAGGGCCGGGTCTGAGGCTGGACAGGAGGGAGAGCCCAGCTGAAGAGCCATGCCTCAGGGAGTCTGTCCCTTGTCTTGGGGAGAAGGCCAGTGATAGAGAACCCACTGATCTAGACTCCTAGTGCCATTCTTGATGGATTTCTAGAATCAGAAATTCCTTGAACATCATGTGCTTCAGCCTGGTCCCCACTTGAAGGAGAAGAGGGGAGAAGAACTAGCAGATGGGAGGAAGCGATAAGGACATTGAAGGGAAAATCAAAAATCCATGAAAAGAAAGTAGAAAGTGTCCATGTCTTCAGGTCCTTTGGGGGTCTCTTTACATGCCTCCCTGTCCTCTTCCACATAACATGGAGCTGAAGTTGTTGAAACGGACTGACTTGGTCTCTGTTTCAACCTGCCCCCAGTGAACAGAGAGAATGGGCGTGTTTGTTTGGTTTTGTGTCTTTTTTGGGGTGATGCCTTTGCAAGATTGCTGATGTCAATACAAATTCCAAGGATTATGGTGGTTCTCTCTGTCTGCCCAAGACTCCACCTTACTTTTATTGAGAAGCTGGGCCAGTCTTCACCACCCATCACTTGGGAAGGAACATGGAGGGGAGAGGAGGGGAGGGGAGGGGAGGGGAAGGGAAGGGAAGGGAAGGGAAGGGAAGGGAAGGGAAGGGGAAGGGAGGGGAGGGGAGGGGAGGGGAGGGGAGGGGAGGGGAGGGGAGGGGAGGGGAGGGGAGGGGAGGGGAGGGGAGGGGACGGAAGGGAAGGGAAGGGAAAGGAAGGGAAAAGGAAGGGAGGGGAGGGTTGAGGGCTTTTCAGGGGTGAAACTGGCACTGGCCTGCTTTGGCTCCTCCCTTGCCCCACTGTCCCAGTGTTGAGCACGGCTCAGTTCCGTTCACCAAGCCCTCATTGCATGCCTCCCGTGTGCCAGGAACTGTGTTGAGTGCAGGAAATCTACAACCTAGCAGGGACTATCATAGTTATGGGGAAATACCTCAAAGATGAATCTGGATGCAATATGCAAGCCCGTCGGTACAATGAGGGAGGAAGCTATTCAGTGTTCGAGAGAGAGAGATAGGCTGGAACAGCAGAAATTGCAAATGCGAATCCAGAAAGACATCCTGCAGAGGCATTTAAACTAGTCAGTCTGAAAGCTTAGTGTCTGAAATTGAGGCGAACTTGGGAAGAACATCTAGTGAAACCCACTTATGCCAATGAGGTGCCTGAGTCTTAATTCTGGCTCCAGCTTTTGGGCAATATCAGGCAAGGTTTTCTACCTCCTGCTCAGGTGCCCTTGTTTGCGTTGCTCAGCTCCTTAAAAAGAAGGGAGGAACCTGACCAGTGGGGGCATAGTGGATAGACATCAACCTGGGATGTTAAGGTCCCAGACTTGAAACCCCGAGGTCACCGGCTTGAGCACAAGGTCGCTTTTCTGAGCGTAGGATTGTCAACATGATCTCAGGGTCATTGGCTTGATCCCAAAAGTTGCTGGCTTGAAGCCTAAGGTCATTGGCTTGAAGCCCAAGGTCGCTGGCTTGATCAAGGAGTCACTGGCTCAGCTGGAGCCCCTGATCAAGGCACATATGAGAACCAACCAATGAACAACTAAAGTGGCGCAACTATTGTACAAGTTGATGCTCCTCATCTCTCTCCCTTCCTGTCTTTCTTTCTCTCTCTGTATCTCTCTCTGTCTCTCTTGCTCACTAAAAAAGAAGAAGAGGAGGAGCCAGTGTGCTAACGGATGAAGGAATCATTGATTGTAAGACATGAACACAGCACAAGAATGTGATGTTCTGATTGTAGCATTTGGAAGATACAAAGAACCAGAATTAAAGTGTGCACCTGCAGAGTCTAGAAATGAGATCTCCTCATCCACCAACAGATTGAGGGTCTGGTATGTGCTACACTGTACTGAGCGGAGAAGATAAAATGATGAGAGGATGATAAAAATGCAGCTCCTATTTTGAGAAGATTCACAATTACTCAAACGCACTCATACTTTCTTTTTTCTCAAATAATGAGCTCCAGAATTCCCTTTTTAACTAGAGCTTTCTTCCACTCCTCCCCCTGTACCTGCTCACTGACCACCTCCACCTCCCATACCTCAGTTTACCCAGCCTCCTGACTTCTCTCGCCTCCATATCTGCCTTGGAATCCATGGCCAATAAGCCAAGTATGTTCTTACCAACTCCTTCAAATCCCCCATGCCCTGACCTTTGATCCCTCTACTCTGCCAGTTCCCTGTTTTGGTTCAATCCATGGTTTCTCCTATTCTTTGATTAAATACTCATTAAGAACCTATCAGGCCTGACCATGCGGTGGTGCAGTAGATAGAGCGTCAGAATGGGATGCTGAAGGATCCAGGTTCGAGATCCCGAGGTCGCCAGCTTGAGCACAGGCTCATCCGGTTTGAGCAAAGCTCACCAGCTTGGGCCCAAGGTCGCTGGCTCCAGCAAGGGATTACTCGGTCTGCTGAAGGCCCGCGGTCAAGGCACATATGAGAAAGCAATCAATGAACAACTAAGGTGTTGCAACGAAAAACTAATGATTGATGCTTCTCATCTCTCTCCATTCCTGTCTGTCTGTCCCTATCTGTCCCTCTCTCTGACTCTCTGTCTCTGTAAAAAAACAAAACAAACAAAAAACAACAGAAAAGAACCTATCAGTGGGCCACTTTTCTATATACTGAAGCTGTATCAGTGAGGAACAAAAGTTTTCCTTGGACTTGGGTTGTAGTGGCCGTGGACAATTTTGATAAAAAGAATAAACATATTGTAAAAAGCAAACATGTAGCATGTCATGTAGGGATGGAGGGCTATGGGAAATTCAAACAGGGTAATGAGGGCGGTCAGAGAAGGACTCCCTGACCAGAATGAGGCCAAAGAGTCAGCCAGGAGAACAGCTGGGATGAGAAGGCGGCAGGAAGAGGCACTGAGGTGGGACATGTGGGTGGTCCATTCAGGGGGCAGGTGACTGGTCTGGCTGCTGAGTGGAGAGAAGAACGGTAGGAAACGGAAGCCAGAGCCAGCTCAGCCAGGGCCTGGGAGGGGGCGTGTTGGGTTTCTACTCTAAATGTGATGGGAAGCCGTCGGATAGGACATAGTGGAGTAAGAGAGTGACATGGCCGCTGAAGAGGAACAGAGAGAAAGCCAGGGGCTACAGTGGGAATTCTGGGGCGGAGCGCCAGCGGCTTAGACTAGGCGAGTGGCCGTCACGGGGAATGACAGATTTGTTGGTAGAAGTGACAGGATTCACTGCTAGATTGAATGTGACTCATAAGGGAATGAAGACAAGACTGACTCGGGAATGACTCCAAGGCGAAGAGAGTTGTCATTTTGTGAGACGGGAAATGATGAGAGAAGGACTAGGTTGGTGGACAGTGAAGGCAGACTGGGAGCTTGTTCCCTTCCCATGTCTGAGGTGTCCGTGAGATCTCTAAGTAGATATAGCGAGCAGGCAGCTTGAGAGACAACGTAAGCGAGGTCATCAAATTACCGATTTGACGCGTTAAAGCCAAGATGCCAGGAGAGATCATCTAACCAGCGGAAGTAAACAGAGAAGAGGTCCAAGAGGCGGGCCCTGAGGACACCCGGACACTGGAGGTCTGGAGGGGTGGTGGGAGAACCAACCAAGGGGGCTGAAACAAGGCAGAAGGGAAAGCAGGTGGGCACGGTGGCCTGGGAGGAGGAGCTCCTCAGAAAGGAGGCCGTTGGGCTTCTCCACCCCTTCTCGGCCACTGAGATCCGACGCCAACCCAGAGCCAGGGAGCCTGCTCACCACACATACTCACATTTTCCTGAGTCCCTGGGTTCTTCTCTCAGTGGTCACTGGGTAGTTTTCTTGACCAGGTCCCAGAGTCAAGAAAACTCTCTTCCACGTCAGCCATCTTTGACCCCTCCCATCGTACAGATGGCCTCGTGGCCTCAGCAGAGAGGAGGGAGCTAACCCGCCCTCCTGCGCTCCCTTCTCCGGTCCTGTCGGAGAGGCAGAGTGCTGCTGTCCCCGTTCCCTTCGCTGGCCTTCCTCCCACTTGCCACCTTGACTCTGTTTCCTGGTCTCCCAGTTATCAAAACCCTCGACACATCACCAACTGTCCTCAACCAGTGGCCCAGGCCCAGTCTTGGAAACAAACACTGGTTACCCTGAATGTGGACCGTCTCCTGTCCCCCTCACTCTAAATGTACCTTCCACCTGCAGCACCGTTAACAAAAACTCAGATCTGGAGGTCCTCGTGTTCCCCTGTTCAAAAAGCTTCAGAGGCTCCTTGCAAAGAAAGCCCATGTTTGCACAGAGCGTTCCGGTAAGGCCCTGCTGTCGCCTGACTGCCCGCTCCTCCCGCCCAGCCTCGTCTCTGGACACAAATGCCCCATCACACAAGGGACCGTACCTCCCCTCACACTACCATGCACCTTCTAGGCCACAGGCCAAGTGAATCCTCAGATTTACCATGAAGGCCTCAAGATACCGGCTCAAACATCTCACCTTTCATGTTTTTCATCTCCTTCCCCAAATGACTTGGGGTCACTAAGTCCTGAGAAGAGGTGGGCAGGGCAGCTTCCTAATGCAATGAATTATCCTCATTACACAATTCCACATTCTCATCACGCTAAATTTGTCAAAAACAAAGACAGTGCGTATTGAAGCAAAGTATCCCTAACCACAAAGGCTTTAGCATGTTTATAAACTCCCAGCCTCACCTGGGAAGAGTCCAAAGCCACACACACCTGGACGGGTATTCACTCTCCTGGCTTTGTCTCAGGACTTGGCCCTGGGCTAATCCTGATCTGGTTCTACAACCTGCCCTGGGCTTCTCACAGATCAATAAGCAACTACCACAAAACAAACAAAAACAAATAGCACCCAGCTTTTCCCTCCAAAACACATAGTTCTCAGGAGTTTAAAAACTGTGGTAGGTGTCTTAATAGACGTCACAGAAGAGCAGAATGGAGAAACTGAGGAACAAGAAAAGAGGAAATTAATTAAGAAAATAATAAAATAACAGCTAATAATGTGTCTTTAAATTGAAAGAGCCCATCAAATAGTAAATAGGAAAAAAATTCTGAAATGCACCTTCAGTATATATACTAGTGACCTTTTGAGAAAAATGCATTAATATTTACATTTTTATGTAAATATATTTTATATTTTATGTAAATATATTTACATTAAATATATATTTATATATGTGTATACGTACACACACACACAATAGATACACACACTTTTCTTTTTATGAAAGAACAAGAATTAAAAAAGACATACAACGTCATCAGCAATTCCAGATACTAAAAGACAACGGAGCCAAGTCCTCAACATTGGACAGAAAACGGACGGGTAGAGAATTCTAGGTGCAAAATATAAAATCAAATATGAGTCAAAATAAAGATGTTGTGCAAGTCTAGTCGTGTGGGAAACATGCCACGATGAGATTGTGTGTGCAGGAAATAGATCAGGGCAGATGCTTGTAAGAGGCAAGCGAGCCCGAGAGGGCGGGCCAGCGGTCGGGCCTCATTGCTGATCCGACTCCAGTGCAGAGCAGAAGCACGCGCGGGAGAGAGTGTCTCAGACTGCAGTGCTAGCTAAGGAGGCTTCCAGGAAGGGCGCACGCCCAGGTGGCGTCCGGGTCTCCCTGCGCATCACTGGCTCTGGGCAGCCTCGGGGAAGCCTCGGCCTGAACTCACTGATGGATCTCAGCAGTGGTGGGATTCAGCCGGTTCGCACCGGTTCGGGAGAACCAATACCTAATTTTTTGTTGAGTTTGGCGAACTGGTTATTAAAATGGCACTTGTCATCAGGGTTCTCTCTAAGGTGGGCGCCTGGACAGCCACCCAACGTGGAAATCGCAAATTGACATTCCTCATTCTTTTAAAATGTTCATCTGCGCAACAGCATATTCTAAGCGCCCGTGGTCATGTTCATTCCGTCCATAGTTGAAAAAAAATCAATGGAACTAAGCTTGTAATATTTATTTATTCATTTCATAAAACTCATTACACCTTTGATGAAGTACTACATTTTAATTCCCTCGTGTTTGTTGCTTCAGTAAACAAACATATAACGTAAAGAGAAAAGGTCCCCAACTACCAAGGGGGTGACAAGCTGTCACTGGAAATATCTTAAATAACAAGTTATTTTGTTTTTTTGTCAGGTATTATTTAATATTTTTTCATTCATATTTTAAAACTCTTTCTTAAAACAATCTAGTTTTGTGTACCCCTTTTATTGTTCCTATTTAAGCATTAAATGCATGAAATAATAAACTACATTTCAGTGTATCATTTTTTTTCACACTTAAAACGTTCACTGGGGACGAGAACCGGTTGTTAAATTATTTGAATCCCACCACTGGGTCTCAGTCAGCGGGGGCGCTGTGGGTCAGCGGGCCACGCTGCAGTCAGACATCAGAGAGGGATGTGCTCACGGCCGCCACAGGCGTGTTCTGATGTGTACGGGTTCAGAAAGTCCGCCGCCCACTAACCCCGTGTGTTAAACATGAAGGCTGTGCTTTGGCAAAGGGAGTCCAAAAAGGAAATGGAGCGAGATAGGAGAAGCCGCAGGAGCTGGTTACATCCCAGAACCGACAAAGGAAACTCAATGTAGTATGAGAAGAATGCCCCTGTAACTGCAGTGCCTGACCGGGTCCCCTTCCCACAGCGCAGATGGCAAAGCGCCGCACCTCCTCCTCCCGGGGATGCAATCACACAGCCAGGGATTCTGCTAGAAATAAAAGCCGAGTAATCATCATGTTATAAGTAAACTGATTTGGTTTCAGTTGTCAAAATCAATCTGAAGAAAGAACGCAGAGGAAGTAATTTTAGTTATGAGACAGAACAAAAACGGTGTTAACTTCGACAGAGTGAAAAGGGTAACGCGACGGTGTCAGAAGGGGGAGGGGAGGAGCGAGGCGGAAAGAGCGGTAAGCTGCGTCATTCTGCCCCCTTTTGTAACACAGGAGTTGTAAATGTGAGACGTCAAGAATATTTTATTACCTAAAGTGATATAGAGATAACTACCAGGAACAAAGTCAGAAGTGTAAGTGGTCCCCTTGGGAAATAAGGCGAGGGAGGGAAATTTTAACTAGGTTTTTTTTGTTTTGTTTTGTTTTGTTTTGTTTTGTTTTTTTTTAATAGCATTCTACATGGCTTGGACTATGTGTATGAATTAATTTTTATTATTTTAAGATTTTAAGTATTTAAAAGGCCCTCTGAGCCCTGGCTGGTTGGCTCAGTGGTAGAGCATCGGCCTGGCATGCAGGAGTCCCGGGTTCAATTCCCAGCCAGGGCACACAGGAGAAGCGCCCATCTGCTTCTCCACCCCTCCCCCTCTCCTTCCTCTCTGTCTCTCTCTTCCCCTCCCACAGCCAAGGCTCCATTGGAGCAAAGTTGGCCTGGGCACTGAGGATGGCTCTGTGGCCTCTGCCTCAGGCACTAGAATGGCTCTGGTTGCAACAGAGCAACGCCCCGGATGGGCAGAGTATCGCCCCCTGGTGAGCCTGCCGGGTGGATCCCGGTCGGGCGCATGCGGGAGTCTATCTGACTGCCTCCCCATTTCCAACTTCAGAAAAATAAAAAAATAAAAGGCTCTCTGGAGATTAAAAATAAAACTATCTTGTTTTAGAGAAAATGTAAGAATAGAACCTTTAGTTACTCAAACATGAAACAAGGGCCCATCTATCAATTGTAGAGGAAAAAATTGAATTCGCTCTTAACCTGACTGCAGACATTTCTGGCTGAGTCAGATGGAGATGGTAAGTGGTCCGCTTAGAATTGCTATTCGGATTTAACGTGAGCTAGACTGTGTCTTTAGTGAAACGTAAATGTGTGTTTATAAATAAGTTTATCAGCCTTTGAATTGTTTGTTCTCAGAAGGTTTGCTTCTGATTTCCCGGAGGCAATTCCTGGAATATGCACACAAAAAATGACACAAAGGATCAGGAGGGAGGTGGAGAGAGCGGTAAGCTGCCTCATTCTGCCCCCTTTTGTAACACAGGTGTTCTAAATGTGAGACATCAAGAATATTTTATTACCTAAAGTGACATAGAGATAACTACCAGATCAACCACAGCTTTATCTCGTGCTGGTAGCAAATTCTAAAATAACCACAGGTGAAAGCCACGCTCATCTCCAGGCCGCAACTCCAAGTTTAACGTTAATCCGGAAAAAGAGAGAAAAGAAAACTTTAGAGAAGGAAGTTTCCAACATTTGCTGTTTGTTTTTGTTCTGTTTTTTAAAGAAAGGAAGAGAGAGAGAGAGAGAGACGCAGCAACTCATTATTCCACTTATTGTGCACCCATTGATTGTGTCTCATACATGCCCGGTTGAGCCAGCACCCTCAGGATTTAGCCAGTGACCCCAGATTGAGCCAGTGACTCCAACTGCTCCAGGATGACACTCCATCCACTGTACCACTGGCCAGGGCAGAAGTTTCCAATGTTTTGATTGCTTTGTCTGAGGAATAAGAGAATGACCAACTATGTGTTTGTCTTTAGTTTTCAGAAATTAGACTATGTATGTCTTGGTGTGGATTTCCTTGGATTTATTCTTTTTTGATTTGTTCAGATTCTTTTTTTTTTTTTAAGTGAGAGGAGGGGAGACACAGAGAGAGACTCTCACATGTGCCCTGACTAGGATCCACCAGCAACTCCAGTCTGGGGCCAATGCTCCACCCATCTGGGGCTGCTGGCAACCAAACTATTTTTAGTGCTTAAGGTTGAGACTAGAGGGAGCCAAACTCAGCACCCTGCCCAATGTGCTCAACACAATCAAGCCATGACTGCAGGAGAGGAAGAGAGAGAAAGAGACCAAGAGAGACCGAAAGAAGAGGTGGGAGAAACAGATGGTCACCTCTCCTGTGTGCCCTGACCGGGAATTGAACCCGGGACTTCCACATGCCAGGTCAATACTCTACTGCTGCGCCAACCAGCCAAGGCTTGTTCAGATTCTTTTGCCAGATTTGGGAAGTTTTCAGCCATTATTTCTTCCATTATGTTTTCAGCCTCACCCTCTTCTTTGTTTCCCTTTGAGACACCAATGATATAAATGTTAAATCTGTCCCACAAGTACCTGAGGCTCTGTTAATTATTTTAAATCTATTTTCTGTCAATCAGACTTCATAATTCTTAATATTCTACCTTAAATTTTACTGTTCCATCCTCTGTCCTCTCCATTTTGCTGTGGACACACTTCTTAAGGTTGTTTTTTTTTTTTTTTTAATTTAACTTATTGTAATTTTTAGTTCTAAAATTTCCATTTATTTCTTTCTTAAGATTTTTTTCATTTGTTTCAAATATGTTATAATCACTCATTTTTTTTTTTTTGCTTTTTTGCTTTTTTTATTATGGTAAAATGCATATACAAAATTTATCATTTTAACCATCTTAAGTATACAGATGAGTGTTATTTAGTGCATTTTATGTCATGCACCCATTACTACCATTCCTCTCCAGAACTCTTTTTATCTCGCAAAACTGAAACTCTATATCCATCAAACAATGACTCCTCCTTCTCCTCTTTCCTGAGCTCTAGGTAACCAACATTCTACTTTCTGTCTCTATAATTTTTGACTACCCAAGATACTTCATAAAAGTGAAATCACACAGTATTTGTGTGTAAATATGTGACTGACTTATTTCATATAACATAATATCCTTAAGATTCATCCACGTTGTAGCTAGCATGTGTCAGAATTTGCACCTTTTTTAAGACTGAAAAATATTCCATTGTATGTATGCAACACATTTTGCTTATTCATTCATCAGTTGTTAGGCATTTGGGTTCCTTTTACCTCTTTGCTACTATTATATGAAAAATGCTGTTATGAACATGGGTATAAAAATAACTCTTTGAGACCCTATGTAGTCAGAAATGGAACTATTAGATCATATGGTAATTCCACTTTTAATTTTTTGAAGAGCCAATATAATGTTTTCCATAGTAGATGTATCATTTTATGTTCCCACCCACAGTGCACCAAGATTCCAAGTTCTCCACATCCTCACCAACACGTGTGTGTGTGTGTGTGTGCGCGCGTTTTATAATAGCCACTCCACTGGGTGTGAGGTGGTATTTCATTGCACTCTTAATTTGCATTACCCTAATGATTAGTGGTGATGAGCACCTTTTCTTCTATAAAGAAAAATCTATTCAAGATCTTTGTTCATTTTTGAATTGAGTTGGGTTGTCTGCATTCGTTTTTATGATTACTTTCACTTGTTTGTCAGATAATTCTAACATCTCTGTCATTGATATTACATTTATTGATTTTTTTTTCATTCAGTTTAAGATCTTGGTTCTTGACATGATAAGTAGTTTTTGATTGAAACTTGAGGACACTGGGTATTCTGTCAGGAGAATCTGACTTTTATTTAAACCTTCTGTTCTGGCTGGCTTCCTGGGACAGTGCTTTGGAGGGGAAGGGAAGTGCTGCCTTGTTACTGTCAGATGGGGACAAAAGTCCAGGTTTCCCATGTGGCCTCCATTAACACCTGAAAGAAAGGGCTTCTTCTTCCTACCAGGTGAGGTATGACCCCCTATATGCCTCCCTGGTTGAGAGATATAGGAGTGCCTCATGAGTGTTTCCTTAATGACCTCCACTGGCAATATAAGGCTGGAGAGCGGCCTCATTACCACTTAGTGATCATGAAAGCCCCAACTCTCTGCTCGACTTCTTCCTATGACAACAGCAAGGAGGAGGAGAGGGTTGATGCTTCCGGGCCAAGGCTCCCCACTGAGCTTCTGGAGGCATGGGTGGGATGGGGTGGGGCCACAGTGTTTCCTGTGGCTCAAGGGAGCATGGTATCATTGAGACTTTTTGTCCGTACTCATTGGCTTACGGGTTGCAAGGGTCTTCAGCTTCAAACTGGGGATTTATGTGCAAAAAGGAAATGCAAGAAACGCATTACCTTGCTCTTTGGATCCTGAGGTCCCAGTTGGTCTGCCTTCTTCTCTCCACCTTTCAGAGTCTTCTTATACTTGTGTCATATTTAATGCCCAGTCTTTTCAGTTGCACTTTGAATAAGAAACAGGAAAATGCATTTCCTCCATCATCTATTCCATCTATCCATCAGAAGTCAAAATTACTGGTCCACTTAAAAAATATACTGTTCCTAAAAATTAAGGGATATTTTTAAATGACTATGAAGCGATTTAAAAAAAGAAGCATTTGATATTTTTATTAAACAAGAACATCAGAAAAGCAAACGACAAGTCAAAGAAAGTTGTTCAATTATACAAATGAGATGCAAAACCAACTTTTATTTCATTGGTGAAAATGCACTGTACCAAAGACTAAAAGTATAGGTGTATCTGCATGGTCCCTGATCCCCTAATTTTTGTGAGCAGTATAATTATAAGACTATTTAGACTTTTCATTTTTTTGTTGTTGTTGATTTTAATAATTTTTTTTTTCTAGAACACTGTCTACCTTAAGTCTTTAGATTTGTTGGCATAAAATTGTTCACAGCAATTCTTTCATTATAAAGTTCTCTGATATACCTGTAGTTATAGCTCCTTTTCTGTTTCTTATTTTTAGTCACTTGCTTCTCTCTCTCTTTCTCGCCCCCTCTCTCCTGGGCAATGGGTTGTGTACAGTTGTCTTTTCAGAGGTTTGCTCGGGCTAGGCTGTAACTGTTCTGTTTTAGGAGTGACTTAGCTATTGCTGTCATGGTACTGCATAACAAAACAAAACTTTGCATTTAAACAAGCTTTTACTTCTTACTAAATGATGTGCAAGTCCACTGCACTCAGCCGGGATAGGCTGCAATCCAAGCTTCAGATTCCAAGTTACAGGTTGTCTTATCCTCCTTAGACCTGAGGTGAGTTCTCGCACGGTAAATGGCAGACAGGCAAGAGACCAAATTATATTACGCAGGTGTATTTAAGTCTCCTTTTCCCATTAAAATCACTAACATTCTACTGCTAAAGTGAGTTCATAATGAATCCCCTTTTCAATGGGGCAAAGAAGTATATTCTGTCTGATAACTTTTTTTTTTTTTTTTTTTTTTTTTTTTTTACAGAGATAGAGAGAGAGTCAGAGGGATAGACAGGGACAGACAGACAGGAATGGAGACAGTTGAGAAGCATCAATCATTAGTTTTTCGTTGCACATTACGACTTCTTAGTTGTTCATTGATTGCTTTCTCATATGTGCCTTGACCATGGGCCGTCAGCAGACTGAGTAACCCCTTGCTGGAGCCAGCGACCCTGGGTCCAAGCTGGTGAGCTTTTGCTCAAGCCAGATGAGCCCGCGCTCAAGCTGGCGACCTCGGGGTCTCGAACCTGGGTCCTTCCACATCCCAGTCCAATGCTCTATCCACTGCGCCACCGCCTGGTCAGGCTCTGCCTGATAACTTTGTAGTACAGTATCCACCTATTGTGGGCAGAGAGAGTAGATGTGTAATCCTATTACAGAAGCGTGAAGAGCTGAGACTGATAATCCAATCTACCGCAATTAATTGCTGATCTTATCTTTCTTACCCTCCATATAATTACTTTGGACTCTACTCTTTATAATTTCTCGAGTTAGATCATTAACTCATAAATTTTCAGACTTCTTGAGCATATGAGGCTGTAAGTTTCTTCAAAGAAATTGCTTTACCTGCACCCCATGAATTTTGATATGTAAATTTTTATTATTGCTTAGCTGAAATATTTCCTAATGTACCTTACAATATGACCTTTGACCCAAAAGCTACTTAACAGTGTGGCTTCAAATTTTTCAAATATATTTTATATTATCTTTTTGTTATTGCTTGTTAACTTAATGGTTGTGTAGTCAGACGTGTTCTGTATAATACTGATTCTTACGGTATTTGTGGAGAGTTGTTCTCTGGCTTAAT
This sequence comes from Saccopteryx leptura, assembly GCF_036850995.1. Taxonomy (NCBI): domain Eukaryota; kingdom Metazoa; phylum Chordata; class Mammalia; order Chiroptera; family Emballonuridae; genus Saccopteryx; species Saccopteryx leptura. The sequence goes on from NC_089503.1 coordinate 380,094,078, forward strand.
ATGTGGCTAATTTTCATAAATGTTCCATTTGTGTTTGAGAAAAATTCATATTCCTTAATTTGGGGTATAGGGTTCATGTTATCAACAGCTTCTAAACATTTATTAAATTTTAATTTGTCTGATCTGTCAAAACTATGTTAAAAAAAAACCAACCCTTTCTATTGTAGATTTGACATTTTTTTCCTTGTAGTTATCTCAAATTTCTACATTGTGGATTTTGAGGCTGTGTTTAAGATATATATTATTTAGAAACTGTATCTTCCTTAAAGCAAAAAGCACTTTTTAAAATTCATTTTAGAGGAGAGAGAGAGAGAGAGAGAAGGTGAGAAAGAGCAGGAAGCATCAACTCCCATATGTGCCTTGACCAGGCAAGCCCCGGACTTTGAACCAGCGACCTCAGCGTTCCAGGTCAATGATTTATCCACTGCACCACCACAGGTCAGGCAAAGCAAAAAACATTTCAAGAGATAAAGTTACTGTCTCATTTTGAGACAGCTGTGCCAGCTGTGTCCTGGTTGCTGTCTGCCTGGTGTCACCTTCGTCAGTTCTTTCAGGAGCGGCCTTTCTATTCTGTTGTGTTTGTTTAGCTCTTCTTTTCTTCACATGTTAATGTAATCTACATGTACTTTCAACTTTTCATAAACTATAAGAGAGAGGTGTACAAAAGGAGTTTCCAACAGATACTTAGGTTGGATAAGCGGTGGCATGCATTCAGAGCACATAATGAGAATAAACTTAAAAATAACTTAGTCACCGAAGAGAAACCGAAATCACTTAAAAGTGTCATGGTGTATGCAATGAATACTTGAAATCTGGTGACAATTTGTTCCCATAACTATGTTTCAAATGCCTCCCAGTAAGAAAAGGCCAATATCTCTTGTTAGGAGCACTTTTCCATTAACCTTTAATGCTCCGTGATTTAAAATTAAACTTAATGGCCCTGGCTGGTTGGCTCAGCGGTGGAGCGTCGGCCTGGCGTGTGGGGGACCCGGGTTCGATTCCCGGCCAGGGCACATAGGAGAGGCGCCCATTTGCTTCTCCACCCCCCCCTCCTTCCTCTCTGTCTCTCTCTTCCCCTCCCGCAGCCAAGGCTCCATTGGAGCAAAGATGGCCCGGGCGCTGGGGATGGCTCCTTGGCCTCTGCTTCAGGCGCTGGGGTGGCTCTGTTCGTGGTAGAGCGACGCCCCAGAGGGGCAGAGCGTCGCCCCCTGGTGGGCAGAGCGTCGCCCCTGGTGGGTGTGCCAGGTGGATCCCGGTTGGGCGCATGCAGGAGTCTGTCTGTCTCTCCCCGTTTCCAGCTTCAGAAAAGTACAAAAAAAAAAAAATTAAAAAAAAATTAAATTAAACTTAAGTGGTTTTTTTTTTATTCCCATGAAGCTAACATTGTTTGAAGAATTTAATAAAAAATATTTCAAGAGATTTTAAAACCTTTTTAAAGGGAAAGAGATTGGATTGCCTACTTTTGCAGTGGTTGAAGAATAACGCTGAAATGCAACAGCATCTTTGGAATAAATATAAGTTCAGCAAAAACAATTGCTTTCTTAAACACAGAAATAAAAATTAGAAAAAAATGCACTAGTCTGACACCTTCAAAATGCCATCCTCGCTGCTGCTCCACGTTGGTGTTTAGACTATAAACCTCTGGAACCATTCGGCTTCCGGCTCGCTGATTAGCCTATATTTCCCCTTATTCTGCAATAACTTCTGACAGTGAGAAGGCTTGTCGATTTTCATGAATTCCTTAGAGTCCTTTACAGCCTTGGAAATATCCTCATGAAGGACTCACGTACATTAGAAGAGACAAAGATGGATTAGGGTCACTGTCTTTGTACAGAATCCAAATAAATTTCTGGTGGTACACTGTTTCTTTGCTTTGAGTAACAGGTCCCACAGGAGGCAGCTCCTGTGTCCTTGGACATGGGTTGCAGGTTGCACGGTAGATTAGAACATGACCCCAGAATTTTTAACATGTAAAACTGTGAATGTCATTTTGGTGTCACAGTGACCCAAGCAGAAGAAATGTAGAAACTGAATGGAGGTCAGACAGTTTGGGTCACATTTAACATCGAACAAGGCCCACTGACAAGCCAGGGCTTAACAACCAAGTCTGCGTATTTGCTCCAGGATAAAATGCAAAACTTGGTTCTGACTCTTCTGTTAACCTCAAATAGGAAGACAGCAGACCTGCTTCTGTACACTGGTCGATTTCCTCTGTGCCCAGCTCCAGTAAAAACTGTCCCCAGGAAAAGAGCCCGAAGGTCACTTTATCTGTCGAGTTTATTTTCAGCATTACAGTGTTCACGGTAAGGTTGGATTTCATCAAGTTCTGAATTGAGCCTGACCTGTGGTGGCGCAGTGGATAAAGCGTCGACCTGGAAACACTGAGGTCGCCGGTTCAAAACCCTGGGCTTGCCTGGTCAAGGCACATATGGGAGTTGATGCTTCCTGCTCCTCCCTCCCCCTTCTCTCTCTCTCTCTCTCTCTCTCTCTCTCTCTCTCCTCTCTAAAAAAATTAATAATCTGTGGGCAATTCTTTAGCCTTCCATTCCTCAGCCTAAGTAGCAGCGTCTTTGGTGGAGGGGTCTCCTAGACCCCCATCAGATTCCCTTCCAGAGCTGCTTCTGATTTCCAGTCCTTTGAAATATCTAGGTGGGGACAGGACTGATCTTTCTCTTCTGAGAAGACATTGTGATCATCATTAGTTGAATATTTGTCATTTAACGAATTGGTGGCAGCATCTGATGGCATCCCAGAAACAAGAAAACATAACAGAATGGCATCGGCGAACCCTTTGCAGTTGACTTTCTTCTTGGCCACTTAGGTGACATTTGGAGGACATGATACCCAGGCAAGTGAAACCCTGGGGACACACCTCAGATTTCTAAGGTGGTATGGGCTCTTACATGTTTACCGTAACTTTTACCGTGTTGCTTTTAAGTCACTTGTCACATGTGTGTCATGATGTCTTGATTTAGAAAGCAGTACCCAGAAAGCCCCTTGCCAGCACCGCCTCCCTCTGAATTACGACTGCCAGTATCTTAGCCTCATCCCTATTGGTCAGCTCTCTCTCTCCAGCTCCCTGCCTCCTGCTTGCTGTCTCCTGTGTGTGCATTCAACCTGCCCCCTCCCCGCAACACAACCTCCTCTGAATCCATTTCGCATTCAGTCCCGGAGCCCACTCCATTTTATTCTAATCTATTAGCTCCCTTCCAAATTCCCTTCTTCCCCCATCCATCACTTCACGCACTCTATTACCCTCCACTCCAGTGTTGCCCAGTTGTTCTTACAAGCACATGATAAACCTCCGGCTTTGGGTCGGTCCCATCATTCCCTTTCTCCCCCCTTCCCCGCCATCAGCCTCCTCCCGACTGCCACAAACAATCACAAAACAACGAGTCAGGAAGCCACTGCCCAAGTCTCTGCTCCACGCTCATCAGAATGCCTCCCCAGCACAAACATACTCAACTAATCTCTCAACAGTGCCTTCTCACGTTTTCCTCTGCAGCGAACTATGGTGGACGTTACTGGTTGGCTTCCCAGCATCCATTCCCCACTTTTTCTCCAGAAGGCCCTGGGGTTTTCCTTTGAGGAAGTGCTCCTCCCCAATTCATAATGATGTATTTTGGGTGGGCTTGGCCTCATTCCCACCTCCAGGACTGGGGCCAATGGGCTTCAGCTAATCAGCATACCTGTTCATCTAGCCACAGTGATTGGTTCCATCACAGATTAAACATACTACCAAATTTGGACCAATGAGACAATTGTAGGGGCTTCTGGGAGATAAGATTTCTCTGTCCTTTGCAGGTTCCCTGTTGCAGTGTGGATTGGATTGGCGTCCATGACTGCTGAAACACGAGGCGCAGGTGGAGGAGAGAATCCCGGGAGCCAGGTGGAATCCCAGCCTCCGTGCGGTACTTTGGCCACATCCCGGTCTGCCTTGAGACCGACTGTCAAGTTACATCAGTCAGTAAATGTCCTGCTTGTTTTTTGAAGTCACTTTGTACTGAGCTTTCCACCCTTGCATTCTCATTCATGCTTCACTCCAATGTTTTACCCGTTCCCTCAAATACCCCATTTTAATCCGCTCCCAGCAAACGATCTCGCCTTCTGGTTCAAGGAGGAAAACAGACAGGGGCTAGCTAGCAGGAATGCCTTCCACTCATATCCCTGGTGCCTGCACATGTTTCTGAACCTGCACCCATCCTTTTTCCTTCTAGTCTTTCTCCTCCACCTTCTCAGAAACTCAGCTTCTCCTGTGTCTTTGTCTTTCCCATTCCACTATTTATTTTTTAAGATTTTATTTACTGGTTTTACAGAGAGAGGGAAGGGTATAAACTCAGTTGCTTCACTTTAGTTGTTCATTGGGTGCTTGTCGTAGGTGCCTTGACAGGGCAAGCCCAGGGTTTCAAACTGGCGAACTCATTGCTCCAGGTGGACGCTCTATCCACTGCGCCAGCACATGTCCGGCACCTGCCACTCGTTCTTTCCGCTCGCCTTTCATTCTGGTTCAAGTGCTTTCTGAGGTTCAAACAGCTATAACCTTTCTCAGCCTCCCCTCTCCATGTTCCTGGTGCTTCTCTTCTGTTCTCCTCTGCTGAATTCCGGGAGGTGGGGGAGGATGCACTATCACACAGAACTCAGTTGGGGGCATGGAGCATTCAAGAGTTTCCACCTAGTAGGCAGGTTTTGCATAGGAGTCGGGGGAGCTGCTCAGTACAGAAGTCTAGGCAGGAGACATAGATAGAAGCATTACTGGCATTTGATAAATGGAAGCCACTGAAATTGGTGTGACCTCCCAGAGAGTGTGAGGCATAGAATAGAAGAAGGCAAGGCTGAGGCGGAGCTTCGGGGGATGTGAATGCTTAAGGAGGAAGTAAGACCTGCTTGAAGGAGGCCATGACAGAAAGCTCAGTGGGAAAGTAGAGAGAGGTTCGTCCTCGAAGCCAAGAGAGGAGAGTGCTCCCGGGAGGAAATGGTTGGGTCACCGCTCCTGAGTGGGCTGGTGTAATAGGACAGAGTGGCTGCATTTGGTGTCTGCATTTTCAACGTGGCAGGGACAGAGACCCCTTTCAGTGGGGGGTGGGGGGGGGGAGGAAACAGGAGGTAAGTAAGAGGAGGAGAGAGCAATTATAGATGATTTTTTTATTATTATTATTTTCCAACTATCTTGGTTTAGGCTACTCCAAAAACAGACCCTGGATGGCTGCCTGGATGCAGGACTCTGGGAGCACATTGACACGTGAAATGGGGGAGGGGGACAGGGTAGAGGAAAAGACAGCACAGGTGTCCCTAAAGGACAAGACTGCCAAGCACAACTGGGTGTCATGCCACCTCTCCCTTCTGGGCCCCGGGGGAGCGGTGTGGCCCAGGCTTCCCCTAGGCATGTATCCATGACTCTCCTACGTTGTTTTCTTCCCCAGCAGGGCTCACCCGCCTCTTCCCCCCCTCCTCCCACCCACACCCATGACTCTCCTATGTTGTTTTCCTCCCCAGCAGGGCTCACCCGCCTCTTCCCCCTCCCCCCACCCACACCCACACCCACTCGCCCAGAGAGCTCCTGGATGCTGCCTCAGGCTGCAGGGGGAAGAACCCCCAGGCTGGAGCTGACCACCACCGCTGCTGTGAGCCCTGGAGGGTCCGTGGGGGGTGGGGCATCAGCCACGCCACCCCACCCGTGGTCCCTTCACCACATCACATGGCTCAGAGAGCAGATGGGCATAAAGACAGGCAGGAGATACTTTCCATCCAACAGATTAGATGAGAAACGCAGTGTGCCAGCAGGAGAGGAATCCTTGCCGAGGCTGGAAGAGCCCGACTAAGTTGCAGATAAAAACTTTTCCCAGACCCACGTTTTCTTCTTAAAATGGGCGCCAGAATTAGGGGCAGCAGAAGGGAGAAGCGTAGATGTTGTTGCAATGGTCTGCCCTTTGACTCTTTGTTGCAGGAGAGGGTGGAGGGTCAAGGTCAACCCCTTGGTAGGTCATCCGACTACATTTGTGCCCTGTTTGACTGAGCTCTGTACACTCTACGTTAGAATAGGGGACCCAATGGCTTGACCTTTCTTTCCTTGCCTGCACTTGTACCACCATCGTTGCTCAGCATTTATTGATTCTGCCCCACGTGTTAGGAACTGGGAGAAAACTTTGCCCTAAAGGGTGAGCCATGAACCTTAGACCCCGCCGAGAAATGGCTGGCGGCAGGACCGGGACAGGCATGGAAGTACGATGAACTGGCCCTCTCTACTCCTATCTCTTTCCCAGCGGTCAAGGGTAGAAGAAAAACAAGGTGTGACTGGGGCAAGAACAGAGCAGAGAGGGCTGGTAGGGGCCGGTGCTCACAGCTGAGCTGAAGCTTGGTTGAGTCCTCAGTCCCAGGAACAGTCCTCCCTTGCGTACTTGGGTCTCTCTTCCATGCTGTCACAGAAGCAAATTGTGAGGGCAGCTGACGTGCCTTCTGAATACACACTCAGGGTGAGGGGACACAACAAAGAACGGCAGAGCCAGGTGACTTAGGGTAAACTCTTAGTGCGATCCCCATGGTTGCCATGGGAAGGGAGCTGAACAATTGGATACTTCTGATCTTGGTTTTGCCTTGATGACCTCACCTTTGATATCTCTTTCTGATCACCAGCCCCCTCAGACATTTCTGGGGGTCTTTCTTGTATCTAAAATAGAAGGCTGGACCCTGGCCGGATAGCTCAGTTGATTAGAAGAACATCATCCCAAAGCACAGGGGTTGTCGGTTTGGTCCCTGGTCAGGGCACATAAGAAACAAGTTGATATAGCCCTCTCTCTCTCTCTTCTCTTATTAAAAAAAGTCAATAAATAAAACTGAAGGCTGCATGAGTAGCCACACACGGGAAAGAAGCATGCATGTTTATGAAGTTTCAAATGCCAGGAAAGGGAAACCAGGAGTCACAGCGTTCAGAAGTTAGCTGTAGACTTGTTTCAGAAATGGAGTGGAGAGTTATGACAGGTCTGTGGTCAGAGGTGGAGATAAACATTTTCTTCCTTTAGAGACTTCCACAGCCATGACAGAGAGGGCGCCGCTCGCTGCCCCTGGGCATGGTCCTCTCTTTGAACCCTCCACGGAAGCCCTCTTCTTGTTCACTGATCAAGTTCTTACAACCATTCTTTAATAAATAAATGGTTTTTTAAATGATACAGGTTTCCTATCAACTATCTCTTAAATTACTATTTGAAAGCAATATCTAAATAGATTTTTTTAATCTTTAAATTTTATTTATTGATTGATTCTAGGGAGAGAGGAAGAGCGAATGAGGGAGAGAGAAGCAAACATTGATTTGTCCCACTTATCTAAGAATTTGTTGGTTGATTCTTGTACGTGTCCTGACTGGGGATGGAACCAGCAACCTTCGTGTATCAGGATGATGCTCTAACCAACCAAACTATCCAGCCAGGGCCCAATATTTAAATAGATTTAACTCATAGGCACAGATTGGTTCAATTTTTATCACTTTTTAATTCATCTTGGTTTTTGTACCAATTAATATCTTGTCAGGACCCAGAGGGTACACTCAAATTGGGAATGTTCAATAAAGTGATATTTATATTTATTCATTTTTAGAAATACAAGAGAGAGAGAGAGAGAGAGAAGGGGAGGAGCAGGAAGCATCAACTCCCATATGTGCCTTGACCAGGCAAGCCCAGGGTTTTGAACCGGCGACCTCAGCGTTCCAGGTCGGAGCTTTATCCACTGCGCCACCACAGGTCAGGCAAAAGTGATATTTATAAAGATGTGGGCTGGGTGTTGGGAAACACCTTGGGAGGCAGTGGGGCTGGTAACAACTCCTAGGCTGAAGGAGCAAGGACAAGGGGACAGATCACAGGCACCAGGAGGAAGAGAGAGCCACTCGGGAAGAAGCACCTCGACAGAAGCTGTCACTACAATCGAAGGACACAGCCACCCCAGGGTATCTGCTCAGGGAAGGAGCTGGCGAGGCTCTAGCCCCCGGACCGCGCTCGACTCCTCTGGTCACCTTGCAGGGATCCCACTGGACAAACCCAGTCAGAAGCCAGAGGCGCCTGACCTGTGGTGGCGCAGTGGATGGGGCGTCGACCTGGAAATGCTGAGGTCGCCAGTTCGAAACCCTGGGCTTGCCTGGTCAAGGCACATATGGGAGTTGATGCTTCCAGCTCCTCCCCCCTTCTCTCTCTCTGTCTCTCCTCTCTCTCTCTCTGTTTCTCCCTCTCCTCTCTAAAATGAATAAATAAAAAAAAATTTTTTTTAATTAAAAAAAAAAAGAAGCCAGAGGTGAGGGTTGTCCCTCCAGGTCTCCCTTCTGGAGAAGAGGTCTGCAGGTGGAAATGAAATTGCAAACACCCTGATTTCTCTCTTGGAGTCAGTGTTCCATAGCATATGATCGGCCCAGTCTACCAAACGTCAGGGGGAAAAGAGTCTCTTTGACCTTGACCTGGGCAGGGAACCGAGCTCTAGAACGCCAGGCTCTTCCCGGAGGAGGTGATCAGAACCAGAAGGAGGAAGTGTGTACTCTTCCCTCTAATGAAAGTGTAAGTTTATTTTGATTGCCCTTGGCCCAATTCTGTATGTCCACAATCCTTTATCTGTAACTCCAGATTTCAAACTGCTTCTGAAAATGGAGAGGTTTCCCATACTTCATTTGTCAGCAAAACGTGACCTATTGACATGAACTATTTATAACCACTATTATTGGGCAGATAAAATATATTATGCTCACTTTGTTAAAAATGGCGCTGCCCACGTGGAAGCCTGTCTCCCAGGTGATTGCTTGGGATGGGTGTAATTATGTTAATATATGTTGGGGGAGGGCTTTCGCGCCAAAAGGTTTTAAAAGGAAGAGAGATCACGTTCCGGAGAAGAGTGATTACATTCTAGGACAGTGGTTCTCAACCTTTCTAATGCCGTGACCCCGCAATACAGTTCCTCATGTTGCGGTGACCCCAAACCAAAAAATAATTTTGGTGGCTACTTCATAACTGTAATTTTGCCACAGTTATGATTCGGAATGTAAATACCTGATATGCATTATGTATTTTCCGATGGCTTTAGGCGACCCCGCTGGAGTCGCGACCCACAGGTTGAGAACCACTGTTCTAGGAGGAGCCCATGCTGTAGGAGAGCAGAGAATGGCCACGTGGAGGAGAGGAGAAGCAGCCAAGATGGCGGAATGCTGAAGGAGAAGCCAGTTTGTGCAGAGAGAAGGAGATGTGGAATAGAGGTGAATAAGTCTAGTGAGCTAGAAAATTTGATCCTAGGAAACTTGGATAAGTCAATAGCTTTGTGAGCACTGAATGAGTGGGTTTTGGAGCCCAGTGTGTGTTTTTACTTGCCCACTGGGTGCAAGCTAGGATTAAAGGTAATGGCCCACCAATTCTTGGCTCCGTTGTTTCATTACCGTCTGTCCAAATCTAATGCAAACCTGCATGGACCAGGCGGCTGTGATGGTGGCCGTGGCTACTGGCTTTACAACTATCTATCCCACTTAGTGTGAATATGTTGATGTTTTGTTGCAGAAAAATGGATTATGGAAGGCTTCCCTTGGCACTGTGTTATGTAATGTATTCAAATACTTTTACATACGCACACAATGTATAGAATATATATAGCACATGGCTTTTCAACATGCCAAAACATTTCTAAATTCCAAAATCTATTTGGTTCCTGTGCCTTTAGATAAGAGATTTTAGACTTGTGTTCTCATTCACACTTCCATAATATTCTTTAGAGATGTTTTTCATTTATAATTAATAGACTTTCTTTACCTAAAATTTGACTTTGTTATAAAATATAAAGTTCTTTTAAGTCAAAATCAGTTGGGGTTTTTCAGTATCTGCCTGCTCCTTTTGAATAGTATGTAAGACTGTGAAAGATAATAGATTGTAGCAGTGTTTTTCAACCACTGGTCCACGGACTGGTCCACCAGAAATTTCGTGCTGGTCCATGAAAGAGTTAACCACCCTGACGTTGTATGAAGACCATAAACCCAGTAACCTTAGTCGAATTCACTTATGCTCAGGATGATTTCTACCTTAGTAGTCCCTGAAATAATTCTATTTTCCTGGGTCCTCAAGTGCAAAAAGGTTGAAAACCACGAGACTATAGTACAGAATTACAGCAGGAAAGAACCAGAGGTCTAAAAGGGATACTCAAAGATAATTTATGAAAAAGGGGTAGTGTCAGGGTCAAGAATAGTGCTTAAGAGAATGGATTCCAGAGCCAGACATTTTGGGTTCAAATCCCAGTTTCACCCTTTACTAGCTATATGTTCTTAGCCTCTTGGTGCTTAAGTTTATTTATTTATTTTTTTTTCATTTTTCTGAAGCTGGAAACAGGGAGAGACAGTCAGACAGACTCCCGCATGCGCCCGACCGGGATCCACCCAGCACACCCACCAGGGGGGCGATGCTCTGCCCATCCTGGGCGTCGCCATGTTGCCACCAGAGCCACTCTAGCGCCTGAGGCAGAGGCCACAGAGCCATCCCCAGCGCCGGGGCCATCTTTGCTCCAATGGAGCCTTGGCTGCGGGAGGGGAAGAGAGAGACAGAGAGGAAAGCGCGGCGGAGGGGTGGAGAAGCAAATGGGCACTTCTCCTGTGTGCCCTGGCCGGGAATCAAACCCGGGTCCTCCGCACGCTAGGCCGATGCTCTACCGCTGAGCCAACCGGCCAGGGCTAAGTTTATATTTTAATACTACAGCAAAATGCTATTTAATTGGCTTTTCACAACCACTATCGTGTGAAGTAAATAAAATAGGCAAGTGTCCCTTTGTCAAATGCGGAAACCAGGCAAGTTAAGGTATTTGCCCAAGGGTAGGGAGTGAACTTGTGGCAAGTGAGGACTGGCAGTCAGATCTCCCCGCTGCCAAGTTAGGGCTCTCTCCAGTTCCTTCTCTGCCTTATTTAAAGAGGCTTGCCCCTCCCTCGCCGCAGGAGGGGAACTTGTCACCTGGTGTTCTTGGCCCAGCCAGTTCTCAAACAAGCGGGAAGAGCTTCTGGGGTGTTTCCAGAAATGTCAACCTTTGGTATTCCCTGTTTCCTGCCTCCACCCCATAAGTACCCCAACGTGATTTCACAAACAGCGATGTTTTGCCATGGAGGAATCAGGGCTGAGTAGTGGCTTTGACTGTTTTAGGAGGATTAGATGCTATTTTCCATTTAAAAGAAGAATCAAGAGTGAGTCGTTTCCTTTTTCTGAATGCACGGGTGTTAACAAGCTGAACTGCAACTCTGCAGTTAGGAATAGCATCAAGCCACATCTGGTGTCATCTCTTGCCTCCCTAGGCCCGGTGGGAAGGAAAGCAGAGTAGAGGGGTGGATATCCACACCACTCACTTGTCCCACCCCCTGCTCCCGTCCCAGGGCTCTTCCTGGATGGAAAGCCAATGCCAATGGCAGCCTGAGGGCCAGGGAGTCCCGGGGGTCCACCTCTTAGAGCACAGAGCAGGGCAAAGGCAGGTGGAACAGGACCCCAGGTCAGGGCGGGGCACGTGGAGAATAATCATCCCGGAGCTGCACCAGTACAGATAGCAAAAGGCATCTCTTTCCTGTGATGGGGATAGGTCATCGCTCTAAAGACATAGTAACTCACAGGAGAAATTCACACACCGTATTGATGTAACCGTGCAGACACTTTTTTTTTCACTTGTTTTGTTTTGTTTTGTTTTTGCTGAAGTGAGAAGAGGGGAGGCAGAGAGACAGACTTCCACATGCGCCTGACAGAAATTCACCTGGCAAGTCCACCAGGCAGGCGATGCTCTGCCCATCTGGGGCGTGGCTCTGTTGCAACTGGAGCCATTCTAGCTCCTGAGGCAGAGGCCATGGAGCCATCCTCAGTGCTCGGGCCAACTTTGCTCCAATGGAGCTTTGGCTGTGGGAGGGGAAGAAAGAGAGAGAAAGAAAGGAGAGGGGGAAGGGTGAAGAAACAGATACGGGCACTTCTCCTGTGTGCCCTGGCTGGGAATCAAACCCTGGACTTCTACATGCTGGGCTGCTGCTCTACCACTGAGCCAACCAGCCAGGATGACACTTTATTTCTTTAATGTGAACTTTTCTTCCCCCTTTTGATTCAGATAGGCCTCATCAAGCACCCTGACTCACCTGCCCCCTTCTCTCTAGCACTTCTACTCCCTAAATCATTAAGCCTTTGGGTCAGAAATAAAGCCTCCAGTCTATTGACCACAGAGACAGAGTTTTCAATTAAACTAACGATAGTATTTAGGCCTCAGTTGTGTTTCAACTCCAGACCCAGGAAAGCAGAACAAAGCAGACTAAGCAACACCGTGGCTGACTTCAGGACCAGATGTGATGATCAGCTACCCTCCACATTAGTACTGACCAGTCGGTATAGACCACTCACTGCCTTAACTCCTTTCCTCACCATGATTAATGCTTTTTTTCCGCTGTATGACCCATCTCATAGAAGCCATCGGAGAGCCAGGTCTCTGATCACTAGCTCACCTGTGACTCCTGGCAAGGGCACCATTTTCTCTACTAATAAACCCTCACTTTCTTGGCTGTAAACTCCTGTTTGCATTTGATTAGACTTTGAAGTGTGCAGGCACAGGGACCTCTTTAGTCCAGTAACATTCATTATTCAGTGCTGCGCCATAAGTTACTGCAAATGTGGTGGCTTCCAACAACATCCGTTATCTCCCAGTTTCTAAGGGTCAGGAGTCTGAGAGGGGCCAGCCAGGGGGCTCTGGCAGATCTGAATCCAGGATGGCTCACGCTCACGGCTGTTGGCTGGCAGCCTCACTTCCTCACTGGCTACAGGGAGGAGGTTTCAGCTCCTGGCCACCTGGGCCTCTCCAGGGCGCTGCACCCACCACAGCAACTGGCTTCTCCCAGAATGCAGATTCAAGAGAGAGCAAGGAGAAAGCCGCACTGTCTTTTACTAACTAACCTCAGAAGCCCGACAGCATCACTTTTACCACATTCCAGTTATTAGAATTCCTCAGTGTAGCCCACATTTAAGGAGAGGGAAACTAGACTCCACCTCTTGAAGTGAGGAGTACTTAATAATTCAAGACCTTACTTAAAGCCATCATATCCTTGGAAGGAGATTAGAAGGAAAAATGGTTCAGGGCGATTTCATAACAGAGATGAAGGGTGGGTCTGCCGAAGATCTGGGGAGATCTGGGAAGCGGGTTCTCGGGGCCCTCCCACGCCCTCCTCACCTCCCAGACCACCGTGGCTCTGGGGACCCCCTGGTAGTGTGGGCTGCTGGCACCCCTCCTTCTTGGCAAACCCTGTGCCTTCTTAATTGCCCCAATTCATTATGATACCTCCCCCATTTCCCTTTCTTTTCCTTGGCTACCTCTTGGTGGAAACCAGTTAACCTCGTTTGATGGGAATATTCCCGGTTTACAATAGACCCACAAACACCTGTGGCAGATCCCTAATTCTGATAAAGCCCGACCAGAGGCCCACCGGACCTGAAGAAGTCAGTCTCTACACTGTCCTTCTCGGGGGGAAAGGATGGCTTCCATGACTCTAGGAAGGCACTCCTAGTTCCCAAACAGTATCATAAAAACAGCAGGGCCCTCGCTCACACGTTTTATGATTTACTTATCCGAACAAAGCTGAAAGCCCATTCATGATTTCTAACCAATGAGAAACCTAAACCAGTGAAGACAGAGAGTGACTGAACGGTAGAGGTTAGACATGAAGCGTGGGGCTGGTCACCAGCACGGGGCTCCTGTGTGGGTCGTGGGCTTCTAGGGAGGACCCCCGACACCCTCATCCCACCCCTATCTCCTTAGCAAAACAGGTGGCCCGCTCCCAAAGCCCAGGGAAGTCGGGGAGTTTACCCTCCTTTCAATGGTTCGGGGAGAATGATGTAGACGCAGAGCAATTACCAAGCACTATTAGGGGCCCTGGCTGGTTGGCTAAGTGGCTAGAGCCTTGGCCCAGTGGATAGAGCTCTGGCCCGGTGTGCTGACATCCCGGGTTTAATTCTCAGTCCGGGTACATGTGAAAAGTGACCATCTACTTCCCTTCCCCTCCCTCTCCCCCTTCTTTCTCCCCTCTTGCAGCCAGTGGCTCAAGTGGTCCAAGTGTTGGCCTCAGGTGCTGAGGATAGCTTGGTTAGTCCAAGCATCAGCCCCAGATGGGGGTTGCCAGATGAATCCTGGTCAGAGGTGCATGCGGGAATCTGTCTCTCTATCTCCCCTTCTCTCACTTAAAACAAAACAAATAAAAAAGCACTATTAGGCTGCCTCTGAGTCTCCAGAAAGTGAGGAAGTAAATATTAAGGCAGCAATCCCTGACCTTTATGTCAGGAGCCCTTTATACTCTTAAAAAGTATCAAAGATTTCAAATAATTCTGCTTATGTGTGCTATATTTATTGTATAGCTATTTACTACACCAATTTATTTCAGTTATTTTTACCATATTAGAAATAAAATGGAAAAAATGTTTAAATATTTAACTCATTTTAAAATAAAGTAAAAAATATCTATTACATGTTAACATCATACTTACTAAAATAACTACTTACAAAAAAGTAGAAAAGTGACATAGTGATGTATTTTTGCAAATCCCTCTCATGTCAGGATTAGTCGAAGACGGCTGGAGTCGCATAGCTGCCTTTGCATCCAATCTGTTGTGAAATCACGGTTGGATAACCTGAGGAAAATTCCTCTGTACAGCTCCTCTGTAGGAGCGTGGGGGCGGGAAGGCAGATACTGTCTTAGAGTTATTATGAAAATAGGTGACCTGGGAAACCCACACTTTGGGAACCACTGAATTGAAGACGTATGACAAACTCTCACGCTCTTACTCTTGTTGATGGTAGACTCGAAACAAGAGATTTCTGGAATCGGCACATCATGGCTCTGGGAGTGTGGCTGACGTGTCCAGACATTTATGGCCACTGTGGCTGGCTTCAGTAGGCAAGAGGGGTGACAGGGACGAATAAAGGGAAGAGCTGGTCCAGAGAAATAAGAAAAGCCGGTGCCACACTAGAGCACAAGAGGGATTTTGTTCCTGTGTAAGATTCTTACTAATATCTGCTTCCTCTTTTTGTGGGAGGACTAAGTTTCACTTGCTTTTGAAAGGAAATGAGGCCACAGGACTTGCTGTGAGCTGGGTGACTTGTGACATCTCCAGGAGGAAGTGCTAGGAGCCAGTTTTCTATTTGGCATAGTCTTTCTGTCTTCATCATCCCCCGTGTTCCACGTGGATACTAACTGCCCATCGGCCTGGGGCTCAGGGCGAAGAGGACATTCATGGGGAACAGTCCCCAGCTAACTTTTTCTTTTTCTTTTTTTTTTTTTTTACAGGGACAGATAGAGAGTCAGAGAGAGGGACAGATAGGGACAGACAGACAGGAATGGAGAGAGAGGTGAAAAGCATCAATCATCAGTTTTTTGTTGCAACACCTTAGTTGTTCATTGATTACTCTCTCATATGTGCCTTGACCTCGGGCCTTCAGCAGACTGAGTAACCCCTTGCTCGAGCCAGTGACCTTGGGGCCGAGCTGGTGAGCTTTTTGCTCAAGCCAGATGAGCCCGTGCTCAAGCTGGCAACCTTGGGGTCTCACACCTGGGTCCTCCGCATCCCAGTTTAACGCTCTATCTGTGCCACCGCCTGGTCAGGCCCCAGCTAACTTTTGATGGACCTGTAGCACAAATGAAAAACAAACATGTCTGGTTTTCAGCCATTGAGATGTTGGGGTTGTTTGTTATAACAGCACAATCTACCTCACCCTGACTGATACAGTCAACTGACTGGGAAGGCAAGTAAAAGATACTAAATGCATCATTCAATGCACACTTATTGGAGCTTACTCTGCATCAAACACCACGCTAGGTGCTATGATTACAGATGGATGAGATTTGGAACTGCCTTCAAAGGGCTTATCTTATAAATAAATGAACTGTCACTTTGTTGGAAATGCCACTATTTTAACAAAGGTGATCTAGGGTACAATGGGAAGGAGAAGTCCTTAAATTCTGCATCAGTCATGGAACCAGCAAGAAGCAGACAGCATGCTTCTCTCAGATTTGAAGGGATGTGTTCATGAAGGGGGCCACTCTGAGGGGTGGGTGGAGTTACAGGGGTCAACAGGGATGTTGAGGCAGCCATGGCTATCTAAAGAGGAAATACAACGCCCCACAGCTAGAAGGGACGAGAGTTAGAAATGGTTTTACTGGTCGTGGTAAGAGCTGAACTTATTGCAGAGGGGCTGTGTGACACCAGCCATAGTTCTAGAAGGGCAGAGTCATTGACAGAACCACAGCAAAACAGGGAGGGAGCAGGAGGAGTGAGTACTCTGACTGCTCTCCTTCTGCTCTCTGAGCTCCTGGCTGTGCCTCCTACTGGCTGTGCCTCCTACCGGCCAGATCTATCTGGAAACCCGAGACAGGGATGCCTGGGTTCTCCAGGTGGTCTCTAAATACAGGGACAAGTATCCCTGCTCAAAGAAGGCAGGAGGAGAAGTAAGACAGAAGAGAAGGAGGCCATGGGATAGAAGTAGTCACCCAAAGTGAACTCATTTTCCTCCACCACGCATTTGCCTCCCCCACCCCGGTAGCCACTTTACTTTTATCTGTGTCCGTGAGTCTCAGTTTTATATCCCACTTATGTGTGAAATCATATAGTTCTTAGCTTTTTCTGATTTACTTATTTCACTCAGTATAATGTTCTCAGAGTTCATCCATGTTGTCATAAATGGCAATATAGCATCATTTCTTATGGCTGAGTAGTATTCTATTGTATAGATGTACCACATCTTTATCCAATCCTCTGAAAGGGTCATTTTGGTTGTTTCTATGCCTTGGCCACCATGAATAATGCTGCAATGAACACAGGCATGTATGTGTCTTTGTGTACCAATGTTTTCGAGTTTATTGGATAGATATCTAGTAAAGGGATTGCTGGGTCATAAAATTATATTCTTAATTTTTTGAGGAATCTCCATACTGCCTTCCATAATAGCTGTACTAGTTTACGTTTTCACCAACAGTGAATGAGGATTCTTTTATTTCCACAGCTAACAGCCAATCTAACAGGTGTGAGGTGGTATCTCACTGTGGTTTTTATTTGCATTTCTCTAATAGCTAGTAAAGGTGAATAGCTTTTCACATGTTTATTTGTTGCTTGTTCATGGGAGAAGTGTCTGTCTATTCAGGACCTCTCCCCATTTTTTAAATTGGATTGTTTGCTTCTTTGTTGCTGAGTTTTCTGAGTTCTTTATATATTTGGAATATTAACCCATTATCAGAGCTGTTGTTTGTGAATATCATCTCCCATTTAGTTGGCTCCCTTTTTGTTTTTATTGTCAGGTTTTGGAGTTTTTTTTTGCTGTGCAGAAGCTTTTTGGTTTGCTATAGTCCAGTTCATTTATTTTTGCCTTTTCTTCCCTTACCACTGGGGTCAAATCATAAAATGTTCTCTATGGCCAAGGTTCATAAGTTTAGTACCTATGTTTTCTTCTATGTAATTTATTGTTTTAGGTCTTATATTTAGGTTAGATCCATTTTGGATTAATTTTGGTACATAGTAATAAGGTATAATCAAGTTACATTAATTTGAATGTGGCTTTCCAATATTCCCTGCACCATTTATTAGAGGCTTCCTTTTATCCATTGTATGTTTTGGGCTTTTTTGTCAAAGATTATTTATCCATATGTATCTGGTGTTATTTCTGGGTTCTCAAGTCTGTCCCATTGGTCTGTATGTCTGTTTTTCTGTCAATACCATGCTGTTTTGATTATCGTGGTTCTATAGTATAATTTGAAGCAGGTAATGTGTTACCTCCAACCACATATTTTTTTCCCCTCAGGATTGCTTTGTCTATTCTGGGTCTTTTATGGTTCCATATAGATCTGGTAAATTTTTTTGTTCTATTTCTTTAAAAAATGACATTGGGATTTTGGGTTGATTCTTGTATGTGCCCTGACCAGGTTGCTAAATCTGCAGCCTCAGCTTGTGGTGATGACGCTCTAACAAACTAAGCTACCCAGGAAGGGCCAATAAGTTACTTTTTTTTTTTTTTTTTTTGGTACCTCTTAGATTTTGTGCCAATAGCAATGCCTTTATTCACCTGGCCGTAGTCCTACTCTGCCCACAGCAGAGTACAACCTGAACACCGGACCAGAGCAGCCAGAGAAGCCTGCAGGAAAACACCTGAGATCTCCACTACAGTTTGAACTTGGGTCTTCCCAAGCCCTAGGAACGCCTTACCCGGCCTAAGACTGGAGCAGAAGGCGTGGACTACAACTCCCAGAAGGCTGCGCGGTGATGGGCCCTCGCCTATTGGCTGTGCGGCTCAGGAACTCTCGACGATTGGCTGCATGGGACCCTCCCCTGTCCCGCCCCTGCCGCGATGACCCAGGGTGTGGAGTCCGGGGCTAGAGTGCTCCGAAACCGGCTACTCCAGAGAGTCTCGCCCAGGCCAACAGGCTTCATGGCGGCACAGCCTGTGTCCCGGATGCTGCGGCAGGTCCTGAGGTCCAGTGTCCGGAGCTGCAGCTCGGGAGCTCCGGTGACGCAGCCCGACCCGGTGGAGCCCTCCCGATCTGCCAGGGAGGTGAGCCCGCGCGCATCTGCACCTTCCGCGCGCGGGGGTGGCCTGCCCAGCGGCCCCTTCTGCGGAGAAATGTACCGCGGTCCGTCCGAGGCTGCCGCTCCTGGGCAGGACCCCTAGTCACTTCATTGGGGGGTGGGGAGCGGAGTGGAATGAGGTTCTCTGATAGACTGCCCCGTCTCTCCCCGTACTTCAGCCAGGGTGGGGGAGGGGGCTCGCTCCTCGGGTCTCACTTATAAACTTCCCTGCTCACCCAGCCGTGCCACCCCCGGGTCCGAGCAGGCGGGTGGACTTTGGGTCCTATGAGATGTTATTAAGACCCCTTCTAACCCGCACCACACACTCAATCTCTTCCTTAAACATTTTCCTTCCTGTCCCCCCAGTGGAGGTTGTTTGTGTATGACCAGGTGTTCTTGTGACACCCTGCTGTCAAGTCTGACACTAAAAATGTCACCTTGGTGCTGCCGATAGTCAGTTGTCACTTCTGTGGCCGCAGGGCTCCGACTGACTTTCTGTTTCAGTTTTATTTCCCTTAGGAGGGGTCAGCCTTATTTTAGAGCCGCAGCGAGCAGGACCTGGGTCCTTCCAGGTGAGGGATTTCCCTGATCTCTCCAGGGCTGGGGTGACCCCCTCAGTCCTAGACAGCACCCCTCAGAGGGATTCATATCGTAACAACTTTTAAGTTGCTTGTGCTTCTGTGCATGTGGTCAGAGAAGAAGTTTGCGGTGAAACCTTCTTTCTAGACCCGCCTGGTCGTTCTCTTCCCATCTCTCAGCACAGGTTTCATGTCCTGAGATTTATCAGATCATACGCCCCTCCCGGGCCCCCACCACTGCCCAGTGAGGGGGAGCCTAACTTGAGCTCCCCTCTGGGATCCTCAGATAAGCAGGCCCAGTTTCTGGGAAGTGGAGAAGTTATTCCGTGTCCTTGACCTGTGAACCCCATCGAGGGGAAAGCAGGAAAGCAAAGATTGATGAGAGATCTTCAAACAGTTCTTCGAAAGAAAAGGATTTCTTCTTCTTCTTGGACCTAATTCATTTTGTACCTTTCACAAGAGGACCTGTGCTAAGTGTTTTAGTCCTCACAGTAAATCGTAGAGTCTGTAAATCTAAAAAGTAGTCTGTGTTTCAGGTGTGCGGGCTTATCGAAGTCAACAACCCTGGAGTCACAGGACAGGAAGGGGCAGGAACTCACAGTCTAGTCCAGTGGTGGTCAACCTGGTCCCTACCGCCCACTAGTGGCTTTCATGGTGGGCGGTAGCGGAGCAACCAAAGTATAAATAAAAAGATAGATTTAACTACAGTAAGTTGTTTTATAAAAGATTTATTCTGCCAAACAGCGAAAATCTGACATAAAGTACTTGGTAAGTAATTATTATTATATGCTTTAACTTGCTGTAACTCTGCTTTATAAGTTTTATAAAGTAAAGTTACTTCCCTACTTTATAAATCACCATTACTGTGTAACTGGTGGGGGGTTAGAAAATGTTACTACTAACAGAGATACAAAAGTGGGCAGTAGGTATAAAAAGGTGGACTACCCCTGGTCTAGTACCTGTGGGGAAAACAGGGAAGGAGCTGCCCCTGACCCTCTTCCTTGCATTGTGAGGGAGCTACAAAGAGCAGGGACGAGCAGGGCCTCTGGAACAGATGGCTGGCTGGATTGGACCCCAGCCCGACCACTTGTGGGTGTGTGAGCTTCACCTCTCGTGCCTGTCTTCTCCTTTGTGAAGTGGCAATAATAGTGTCTACTCTATCAGGCGGTCACAGGGACTAAAGGAGTTAATGATTATTCACACATACTTAGAACAGAGCCTGGCCCGTTGTAAGTGCTGTGTTAAATATATATTTGTTGTATTATGGTTAATACAACAACTGGGCCATGCCGTGTTCCATTAGTCCTTCCCACCTGGACATTCAAGATAGTCATCCTGTCAACCATTTGACCACAGCCCTCCCATCTTGGATGTCCCCCACCTGGGTTATCCTCAGCAGACGGGTTCTTCCTGAGCGCTGGGTGCTCCCTGCGTTTCTTGCTTTTTCCTCATGGTGCCTAACATGGTGATCTGCAGGCAGTGGAGTCAGCAGGTATTTCTGGCTGTTTGAAACCCAACTAGTGTGGGGGCGCGAATAATAGGCAGAGCACAGGGAGGCTGTCAGCCTTGCTCTGCCTCCAGTGTCACCTGGCTCCTGGGGCTGTCACTTCCTCGCTCTTCAGGTCTGTAAGACCGGAGGGTGGAACCAGCCCATCCTTCCGTGGTGCGGGGGCAGGCACAGACTGTCTTTAAGAGACTTGGAGGTGAGACAAGTCTGGGGCTATATATGTCCATGTTCAGCCCACCCCCAGAGCTTGCCAGTTGGAGAGAGCAGAGGTGGGGGCGCCCGGGACCCCTGTGCCCCCTTCCCTTCCTGCAGGGTACCTTTTCGCACACCCTAGGCAGGGCCCTGACCTCTGGTTTGGGGTGGGGGTGCTTGGGGAGACAGAGGGGAGAGACTGGGTAGGTAGCATTTCATGTGTCGGGGTGTGGATGTGCGAGGGGCGTGCGCGTGGCGTGGGAGCTGGCCGTGAGGACGGTGGAGAGGAGGCCTTGGGTTTGGACCCAGCACAGGTTGAGCAGCCTCCACGCGTGGGAAGGGGCAGTGGTGGTACGTGGCTAAGCAGGGAAGTGGGAAGGGGCGACACGGCTGCCTGCCGTTGTGACTGGGGTGGCCCCAGTCCAGAAGCACAGCACCCCTCTTTCTCCCTCGGGGGCTCATGCAGGCTTTGTTGGGGCACCGGAGGACTGGCCTCGGGGCCGGGGTCTGCTGCCTTGGAGCAGGGGAGAGAGGGCCCCTGCAAAGCCGAGTGACCGCTGTGCAGAGGGCTGAGAAGGAAGGATGCTGGAGAGGGGTGGTGGAGGAAGGAAGTGGGTGGAGGAGAAGGTAGGAGGGGACAGCAGGGCCTGCCTGGGGCAGGGACACGGGGAGGGAGAGAAGATGAGCAGAGCAGGGTGTTATCTTGACTCCCAGCCTGCCCAGCTCTAATTTAAAAGCTTTGCTTAGGTAAAGTGTGACCCTCCTTGCCAGGGGCCACGATGTGAAGACGGCACCCTTAGGCAGGCGGGGCTGAGGGAGAAGAGGGAGCTAGGCCTGGGCTGTGCGCTTGGCTAAGTCCTGGCACAAAGCGGAGCGTAATTTTGAGGCACCCATGGTCTACATCATTGCAAATAGCAGGTCAATCAGGGCCACTCATATTTGAGTTTGGTGCGTGCTTTTTCTCTTGAATGACCCTCTACTCTGTGTACGTTCTAGAGCTATTTCGGGGCCGATTTTCCCCACTGAAATCAAATGCCCAAGGCTGACAGCGACGGGAGGCACTTAGCTCCCTGGTGCCGCCCTTACCCACCCCGCTGCACCCCAGTCGGCACCGGGCAGGAAGACAGGAGATAACAGGTAGTATGTGGTAGGCCGCTCAGCGCCTGGTTGTTAGCACTAGTATCAGTGCCTGGGAGCGGCTCAGCCCCGCCGTCCGGCTTTGAGTGGTGCGACAGCAGGTCGGAAACCCTGGCGGTGGCCCCTGTGCCATTAAGTAGGGTTGGGAGGCCAGGGCCTTGCAGGACTGGGGAAGCTCACGGAAGTGGGAACACGAGTCAGCACGCACAGCTGGTGCTCCTCAGGAATACTTGTTTGGTGACTGAATATATGTAAGTAGGACTTAATTTAAGAAAATGGCAGGAATCACATATTTTATACCTACTCTATGCCAGGAACACCTCCCATTGAGTTGGATAGAATTATTAGCCCTACTTTATGGACGAGGAAACAAAGGCTTAAAGAACTTAGCTGGACAGCTAGTTAGTAACAGAGCCAAACTTGTAATTCAGGTTTGCCTACTTCCAAAGCCTGTGCTCAGAATTACAACACTTACTCCTGGAGAAAAATAGCATCTTAACGGCCCTGGCCAGTTAGCTCAATTGGTGAAGAGCGTCATCCCGAAACGGCAAGGTTGCAGGTTTGCTCTCCAATCAGGGCGTGTGTGTGTGTGTGTGCATGTGTGTGCGTGTGCGTGTATGCACAGCAACCAAGAATGAGCGAATGAGTGGAACAACAGCTTCCCTTCCCCCGCCCCTCTATCTTCTATCCTCTCTGTCTCTCTAAAAATCAGTCAGTCAATAAAAAAATGAAGCCCTGGCCAGATGGGAGCATCGTCCCGAAGCGCCCGGGCACATGCAGGAACAGCTCAATGATCCTGTCTTCTTTCCCTGCTGCTCAAAAAAAAGGGCACCTTATCCTGGCTGAGCTGGTGGTTCTCAGCCCCACTGCAGAGTGGAAAGCTGAACAATTCAAACAAACAAAAACCCAGAGCTGGGCCCCCATCCCAGCTGAGTCAGAATCTTGGGTGGGGCTCTATCATCAATACTTAGAAGCTTTTCAGATGACCTGGATGTGCAAGCATTACTGAGAACCACTGTCCGAGGCTGGGCTAAGCCATTTTCAGTCGAGTCCGCCCGGAGGTGAGTGATGACCCCAGTGGAACTGGGCTTTTGCGCACACCGCCTTTCTCTTTGGATGAGGCACCTGCCCAGTTGTTCATTGACATGGTTTGCCACTTGCTACCAACGTACTATGTAGACACAGGGATGCAGAGTCACACAAGAGGGCTTCCCGCACAGGGGAAACGGCCTGGAGCTGGCTGGGGCCCTGGGGACATGAGCAGCTAAGGCCAATCTACCTCTGATATGTCCCGCCCTTCCTGGGTGAGAGGCCTCGCCGTCCACCCTGCCTGGTTGCAGATCCCTCTGCGTCCTGGGCTCCTTTGACTGGTACTGATATTTTTTTTCTCTAGGGGATTTAAGGGAAAGGAAAAAACTGGAAGAACAAAAGTAGGACAGGCAGTGTTGGAAGAGAAAAGTGGCCGGGATGAGGCTTGTTAATATCTAAGGCGGGGGTGGGAGGGAGAGAGAGAGAGAGAGAGAGAGAGAGAGAGAGAGAATGAATAGGAGGCTGGGTCAGGTCCTGGCAGTACAGAGTCTGAATGAGAGATAAGCTCACCCCAGTGAAATCCAGCCCGCTCCTCCTCCCCTGGCCGAACAGAGGACCTATTCCATTCTGGATTGCTCCATGACACTGCATGCTCCCTGATTTATGCTGAGTCATACTCCTTGGGCCTCTCCCTTGCTTCCAATTCCTGGGTGTATTTTGGCTCCTCCCTCATCCAGCCACCTCCCCTGGTTGTTAAGATGAGAGTCAGGCAGGGGGGCATCTTGGCTAGTGAGGCCGTGGGGCCTGGGGTGACTAACCGAGTAAGAACTGCAAATAACTGTTGATGGAGAAGCAGGTGCAACTCTGCCGTGAATCTGGATTCCCAGGTATCTGACCTCCTGGACTCTGGTGGCCAAGGGGACTCTTGGCTCTGGAGTGTCCCCTGCCCCAGCCCCCAAGGCTGCCAGTGGCCAGGCAGCGGGCTGGGGAGGGAGGGAGGGGAGGAGGGAGAGAGGGAGGCACTGTTACGCTTACAGCAGACTAGTTCAGAGAAGTGATGCTGCTTCCTTGTCACGAGGAGCAGGTTTCTCAGGGGACATGGGACGCTGGTCTCCATGTGGGCAGGGTGAGGTCAGTTTGACAGAAGCACCCACACGCACGCTGTCATGTCCCCTCTGTCTCCTGAGGCAAGCGGGGGCCCTGGACGCTGGCTGCATGTTACAATCACCTTGGGAGGTTGACATCACCAGCGCTCAGAGATCAGATTCACTTGATCTCCAGAGGAATTTTTATTCTTTTTTTAAACCTTTTTAAAATCATGTTTTAAAAATTCTTTTCAAAATCCTTTTTCTTGTTTTCTTTTTTGTCTTCTTTGAGGAATATTTTTCTTAAGCTCCCCAAATGGTTCTAACGTACAGCCAGGGCTGAGGAGGCCACTGGAGTGAATGTTACCCCCTCTGGGGTGCAGGTGCACAGAGACCCTGGGCCTCAGGAGGGCCTCAGGCTGTCTTAGGTGACAAGATAGCATCATCCCTAGGTGTTCCCCTCCCAGCCTGGTGGCTCCTCCCAGCCTCGTGGCTCCTCCCATCCCCTCCCCTTCCTGAGCCCAGTATTCTCTTTATTTTACACCTGAGAAAGCAAACCTTGAGGAATTAGGGCATTTTCCCCAAATGTAAGGTCACACTTGGCCCAGGAACCAGGGATTCTTGCCCCCAGTCCAGAGCCCTGCCCATAGACCTCATGGGCAACTCCCAACGTCATGATTTCTTTGTTTTAAAGCAGGGGTCCCCAAACTTTTTACACCGGGGGCCAGTTCACTGTCCCTCAGACCATTGGAGGGCCGCCACATACAGTGCTCCTCTCACTGACCACCAATGAAAGAGGTGCCCCTTCTGGAAGTGCGGCAGGGGGCCAGATAAATGGCCTCAGGGGGCTGCATGTGGCCCGCGGGCCGTAGTTTGGGGATGCCTGTTTTAAAGATTCTGAAGAAATGACTTCTGGCCTGGTATTCGGTCTGTCCCATGGGTCTTCTCAGACACACCCGGTGCAGTTAGAGGAAGGAACTTAGGACTTGGAATCAGAAGACCTGAACTTGGGCTCCTAGTTCTTCTTTTATTTAGACAGAGAGAGAGACAGGGAGAGATAGACCGGAGGGAGAGAGATGAGAAGCACCAACTCCTAGTCGCAGCATTTCAGTTGTTTATTGATTGCTTCTTTATGTGCCTTGACCTCGTGGGCTCCACCCAAGCCAGTGACTTCTTGCTCAAGCCAGCGACCTTGGGCTCAAGCCAGCGACCATGGGGTCGTGTCAATGATCCCACACTCAAGCTGGCGACTCTGCACACAAACTGATGAGCCCACGCTCAATCCGGCAACCCCAGGTTTCGAACCTAGGACCTCAGTGTCCCTGGTCAACACTTTATCCACTACGCCACTGCTAGTCAAATAAGTTTGTAAATATGATATATATGTTTGCTCGTTTATAGTTTGCATTGGGTGTGGGAGACAGGCTGTAAACTGGCAAGGTCCTTATAGCCTAAGGCTTAGTTTTAAGACTAAGACTTTCCCACCCTTTTAATACTAAGATCTTTTCAACATCCTTCTAATACCAAGATCTTCTCAAAACTAAGCTTTTCCCCAAACCCTTGACTGTTGCTTGATGTGGGGTGGTGCACTCTTATGAGGAATCCCATTTATGCCTCAGATAAGTGGCTTTGTATCAGAGACTTCCTTATTTGTATATTGGCTTAAAGACATTAAGTTTCTACACTATAAAATGAAGCAGACAGTGCACTCTCTCTCACGAGGTTCCTGCCATCAGCATTGCAGAGGAGAGGCAGCCAGGATGGCGGAGTGCTGAAGGAGAAACCAGTTAGTAAAGAGTTTGTGCAGAGAGAAGGAGATGGGGAACAGAGGTGAATAAGGCTGGTGGGGCCTTTGATTCTAGGAGACTCAGATAAGTCAGTGGCTTTGGGAGCCCTGAATGGAAAGGGAAGTGTTTTCCCACTGTGTGTATTTTCTTGCCCGCTGGGTGTGAGTTAAGATTAAAGGTAATGGCCCACCAGTTCTTGGCTCTGTTGTTTCATTACCGTCTGTCCGAATCAAATGCGAACCTGCACAGGCCAGGTGGCTGTGATGGTGGCCACGGCTACTGGTTCTACAGCCACCATGGATTGACTGACTCCTAGTTCTGATGAGGGTGTTCTTGGACCCCATCCAAGCCTTAGTTATAAAAAAAACCTTTATGGGGTAGGTGTGGAAATTTTACAGAACATTGGGGAGATTTTAAGATGCTTTGCAAATGTTCCTTCTTAGAGCAACTATCTCATTGGCATCTGTCTTGACCCGGGGTTTTGCTCTCAAGGTGGGAGGCCTGACTAGACCAGACTTTGGAAAAGCTGAGGTTGGACGTCTGCTTTCTCTCCCCAGCAGGCGTTGGGGCCTTGTGGGGAACCTCCAGCAACACCCCCCCTTTGGCCTCAGACAGTGGGTGCATAATGCTTCCTCTGGCCATGGATGGAAGACAGAGACTGGGGTGGTCTCTGCGTGGTCCTTCCGGCCCCTCCAGCCTGCCTTTGGGGGCGGGGCCCCCGGGGCTTCTGCAGGTCTCCAGGGTTGTACTATCCTAGCCCAAAGGCCTTCTGTGGGAGGGAGCCACTCCTTGGGCATACTCCTCCCAGCTGCTCCCGGTGCGGTGCTCGGCTTGTTGGCTCCTGCGGGGCAGTACGGATGCCCCGGGGAGGGAGCCCAGTCTACAGGGAGGTGGTGAAGGGGGAGCCCAGCGTTAGTGATTGCTCTGAGCTCGCTCTGTGTCGTTGGAAGGGGAAGGCATGAGAGGCCGTGGTTGGAGAGGTGGCTAACCCGAGTCCCAGGCAGAGCAGCTATGGTGCCTGCGTCCGCTCCGTTTCCTGCTCCCTCCTTCCTCTTTCCTGGACCCGCTTGCCAGCTGGCCTGGCTGCCAAGTGCCAAGTGGCACGTTCTCTCCCAGTGACCGACCTGTCCAAGAGGCACTGGAGGCGTTCGTTCCTGGACAGGCTTCCTTTGAGGGAGGGGGTGGGCATGCCCTGCGGAGGTCCCGCTCCGCCTTCAGGCCAGTCTGTGGGTGAGGGAACCCCCGCGCCCCCAGGACTGCGGACCCCACGGCAACGGAAAGGCCCGAGGTGCAGCCGCCCAGTGTCAGAGAGGGGTGGTCAGTGGAAAGTGGTGATGTCCTCAAGGGGGGCTTTCCCCAGGGGTCTCTTGCCCCACGCCTCCAGTGTCCCCCACATCTGTCCCTGCAGGAAATGTCCTGGTGGAGGCGGTTCCTGAGGGAGCACTCAGCCCCCTTCTCGGCCTTCCTCACCGACGGCTTTGGTCGCCGTCACAGCTACCTGCGGATCTCGCTCACCGAGAAGTGCAACCTCCGATGTGAGTCTCCTTCCTGGGCCCTGTCCGGGCTCCTGTTCCTCTGCTGACGTCTCCCCACGCCGGAGTCCTTCTCTCTCACTCTTCAGAGTTCTTTCCCCCGGCCTGTCTCCCTGCAGTGCCTAAAGTTCAGGGTGCTCCGGGGTGGCCATGCCAGGCATTATAAACACGTATGGTCTGCAGCAGTGGTCATGGCCAGCACTGCCCCCTGGGGGACGCCCCAGTCTCAGGACGGAGGTTGTCTGGGCCAACAAGATACACAGAGTCCTTGTTTCATAATGCCCTGGGGCATGTCCACTGCTGTGTGCCTTCCAAAGTGTGTTGGCCCCACCCTCCCTCCTTCCTTTTCCTTTTCCCTCCCTTTCCTTCCCCTCCCTTTCCTTCCCCTCCCCTCCCTTCCCCCCTCCGCTCCCCTCCTCTCCCCTCCCTTCCCTTCCCCCCACCCCTCCCCTCCCCTCCCTTTCCTTCCCCTCCCCTCCCTTTCCCTCTCCTCCCCTCCCCTCCCCTCCCTTTCCCTCTCCTCCCCTCCCCTCCTCTCCTTCTCTCCCTCCCTCCTTCCCTCCTTCCTCTAAAACTCACAATAAGAAACGAGTTTACTTTGTGGCCCAATAAATATATGTGTCTATAGTAAATGTTTAACCAAACCATACTTACTCCATGCGGTACTGAGACTTTGATATTCTTACCTGTATTCTATTCAGTCTCAAATGACCAATTCCCGACCCTTCACTAATTTGGCTAAATGACCTTCTAACAGATGTAGACCCTCCTTGACAACACTGTACCCCAGAACTGATGGGGGGTGCCCCATCGCCCACCAGGGTTCCCCTCGCATACCCCTCCACTCCCCGGCCCGGAACATGGGGTGCCCAGGCCTTCCAGCCTGCCAAGCGGCAGTGCAGGTCACCTGAGGCATAGGCGTCCCTGGGAACACTGGCAGCTACAGGGAGCAGTGGCTTTCCCAGGCTGAGGACAGCTTCCCAGCCTCTCACCCGGCACACACAGAGCCGGGCGACTGACAACGCCAGGAGGAGCGGAAGGTTGAACAATGCCACCCTCCAGGTGGCCGTGCCAGCACTGGGGTCCTGGGGTCCCCCTTCCCCAGGCCAGGCTCTGCTCTCTGCCCCCTGACCTTTGACCTGTACCCTCAGCGGCCCACTGTGGGGAGGGTGGGGGGGGCCCAGAGAGAATCGGGCCGGCACCCCTCAGACCTGCCGAGGCCCCCCCCACCGTCTGGGCGGAGGGTGGGGGGGCCCAGAGAGAATCGGGCCGGCACCCCCTCAGACCTGCCGAGGCCCCCCCCACCGTCTGGGCGGAGGGTGGGGGGGCCCAGAGAGAATCGGGCCGGCACCCCTCAGACCTGCCGAGGCCCCCCCCACCGTCTGGGCGGAGGGTGGGGGGGCCCAGAGAGAATCGGGCCGGCACCCCCTCAGACCTGCCGAGGCCCCCCCCACCATCTGGGCGGGTTCAGGAGAAAGTCCCAGCCTGCTGGGGGCTTTGGGACTGGACATGTCACGGGCCTGACTGCTGCTGTTCCCTCCCTGTCCCTTCCCTGCAGGTCAGTACTGCATGCCCGAGGAGGGTGTCCCGCTGACCCCCAAGGCCGACCTGCTGACCACACAGGAGATCCTGACCCTGGCCCGGCTCTTCGTGAAGGAAGGCGTGGACAAGATCCGGCTGACGGGCGGGGAGCCGCTCATCCGGCCCGACGTGGTGGACATTGTGGGTGAGTCCGATGGGGCCCGACGTGGGGGACGTCGTGGGTGAGTCTGACGGGGCCCGACGTGGGGGACATCGTGGGTGAGTCTGACGGGGCCCAGCGTGGGGGACATCGTGGTTGAGTCTGACGGGGCCCGGAGTGGGGGACATCGTGGGTGAGTCTGACGGGGCCCGGCGTGGGGGACATCGTGGGTGAGTCTGACGGGGCCCGACGTGGTGGACGTCGTGGGTGAGTCTGACGGGGCCCGGCGTGGGGGACGTCGTGGGTGAGTCTGACGGGGCCCGGAGTGGGGGACGTCGTGGGTGAGTCCGACGGGGCCCAGCGTGGGGGACGTCGTGGGTGAGTCCGACGGGGCCCGGAGTGGGGGACGTCGTGGGTGAGTCCGACGGGGCCCGGAGTGGGGGACGTCGTGGGTGAGTCCGACGGGGCCCGGAGTGGGGGACGTCGTGGGTGAGTCCGACGGGGCCCGGAGTGGGGGACGTCGTGGGTGAGTCCGACGGGGCCCGGAGTGGGGGACGTCGTGGGTGAGTCCGACGGGGCCCGGAGTGGGGGACGTCGTGGGTGAGTCCGACGGGGCCCAGCGTGGGGGACATCGTGGGTGAGTCCGACAGGGCCCGACATGGTGGACGTCGTGGGTGAGTCCGACGGGGCCCGACGTGGGGGACGTCGTGGGTGAGTCCGACCGGGCCCGACGTGGGGGACGTCGTGGGTGAGTCCGACGGGGCCCGACGTGGTGGACGTCGTGGGTGAGTCTGACGGGGCCCGACGTGGGGGACGTCGTGGGTGAGTCCGACCGGGCCCAGCGTGGGGGACGTCATGGGTGAGTCCGACGGGGCCCGACGTGGGGGACGGCGTGGGTGAGTCCGACGGGGCCCAACGTGGGGGACGTCGTGGGTGAGTCCGACGGGGCCCGGAGTGGGGGACGTCGTGGGTGAGTCCGACCGGGCCCAGCGTGGGGGACGTCGTGGGTGAGTCCGACGGGGCCCGACGTGGTGGACGTCGTGGGTGAGTCCGACGGGGCCCGACGTGGGGGACGTCGTGGGTGAGTCCGACCGGGCCCAGCGTGGGGGACGTCGTGGGTGAGTCCGACCGGGCCCAGCGTGGGGGACGTCGTGGGTGAGTCCGACGGGGCCCGACGTGGGGGACGGCGTGGGTGAGTCCCACGGGGCCCGACGTGGGGGACGTCGTGGGTGAGTCTGACCGGGCCCAGCGTGGGGGACGTCGTGGGTGAGTCCGACGGGGGACGGCGTGGGTGAGTCCGACGGGGCCCGACGTGGTGGACGTCGTGGGTGAGTCCGACGGGGCCCGACGTGGTGGACAGCGTGAGTGAGTCTGACGGGGCCCGACGTGGTGGACGTCGTGGGTGACTCTGACGGGGCGGACGTGGGGGACGTCGTGGGTGAGTCCGACGGGGCCCGACGTGGGGGACATCGTGGGTGAGTCCGACGGGACCCGACGTGGGGGACATCGTGGGTGAGTCTGATAGTGCCCGACGTGGGGGACATCGTGGGTGAGTCTGATAGTGCCCGACGTGGTGGACATCGTGGGTGAGTCCGACGAGGCCCGACGTGGGGAACAGCGTGGGTGAGTCCGACGGGGCCCGACGTGGTGGACGTTGTGTGACCCTGACGGGGCTGCCGCCACCTCTCCCAGCTCCCACCTCGTCTTTCCTGACTCCAGTATCGATGAGTGTCAGCAGCTACCATTCACGTAGAGCCTTGTGCTCACTCGGTCCTACCACCCCCTGAGACGGGTACCTTATTAGTCCACGTTGTTAAGAAATGAGGTGCAGAGAAGTTCAATAACTTGCCCAGGGTCACAAAGCTAGTAAGTGCCGGAGCCCAGAGGCTTGCCAGCACATTTAGAGTAAAGTCCTCACCAGGGCCTGGAGGCCCATGTGACCTCCCTCCCCTCCCACCCCTACCCCCTCTTCCTCCCTCCAGTGCCGGGCCTTTGCACTTGCTGTTGCCTTTCTGGGAGCACAGGGCTCCCCGCCTGCCTCAATCAAGTCTCTGCTCTAATGCCGTCACCTGGGGGAGGCCTCCCTGACCACTCTAAAGTACATACCTTATATAGGTGCAAATTATAACATGAAACATAATTTAAAAATAAAAACGTTAAGTGCATCTCCACATAGACACCTAGCCGCTCCGTCTTGGGAGTTGTCAAGTGACAGCCCACAGGCTTAATCTGGGCCACCACTTGTTTCTATGTGGCCTGCAAGTGAAGAATGTTTCTTATGTTTCTGTAGATTGAAAAGAAAAATAAAAAGAATCACATTTTGTGACTCGTGAGAATTATATGAAGTCCTGCATTCACAGTCCATTACTAGAGGTTTCTTGGGACATAGCTACACCTCTCACATGCCTGCTTCCCATGGACGCTTTTGCAGAGTTGAGTAGTTGCAACAGAGGCCGTGTGGTGGCCGCCAGAGCCAAAATACTTACTGTCTGGACTTCTGCAGAAAAGCGTAGTGGCCCCTACTCTATCCCCTTACCCTACCTTCCTTTTCTTCGTAGCACTTGTCTCATTTCGCCGTTCCGTTCTGTGGTTGTATTTTTCTGTCTTTGTGTTATCTGTCTCCTCCATTGGCAAGCTCGAGAGCGCTCTCAGCGAGCTGAGGCAGGGTCGGTCCCCAGCGAGTTCCCAGCGCTTGGCAACGTGCCCGACGCACAGGTCCTGCTCACAGAGACGTGTGGATGAAGGAGAGTGGTTCACAGTACAACCTCTGACACGTGACACGCCCACACCTGCGTCTTAGCTGTGCCTCTTGCCGACAGCCTGCATTGGGGCAACTTTAAAGTCCAGTCTAAGCCTCGGGATGGAGAGTGCCTGCACCTTGCAGAGCTGAGCTGGGGAGGCAGGGAGAATCAGAGGCTCCGCGTGTGAGCTGGGGAGGCAGGGAGAATCAGAGGCTCCGCGTGTGAGCCGGGGAGGCAGGGAGAAGCAGAGGCTCCCCGTGTGAGCCGGGGAGGCAGGGAGAATCAGAGGCTCCGCGTGTGAGCTGGGGAGGCAGGGAGAATCAGAGGCTCCGCGTGTGAGCCGGGGAGGCAGGGAGAAGCAGAGGTTCAGTGTGTGAGCCGGGGAGGCAGGGAGAAGCAGAGGTTCAGCGTGTGAGCCGGGGAGGCAGGGAGAAGCAGAGGTTCAGTGTGTGAGCCGGGGAGGCAGGGAGAAGCAGAGGCTCCGCGTGTGAGCCGGGGAGGCAGGGAGAAGCAGAGGTTCCCCGTGTGAGCCGGGGAGGCAGGGAGAAGCAGAGGTTCAGTGTGTGAGCCGGGGAGGCAGGGAGAAGCAGAGGTTCAGTGTGTGAGCCGGGGAGGCAGGGAGGAGCAGAGGTTCAGTGTGTGAGCCGGGGAGGCAGGGAGAAGCAGAGGTTCAGTGTGTGAGCCGGGGAGGCAGGGAGAAGCAGAGGTTCAGTGTGTGAGCCGGGGAGGCAGGGAGGAGCAGAGGTTCAGTGTGTGAGCCGGGGAGGCAGGGAGAAGCAGAGGTTCAGTGTGTGAGCCGGGGAGGCAGGGAGGAGCAGAGGTTCAGTGTGTGAGCCGGGGAGGCAGGGAGAAGCAGAGGTTCAGTGTGTGAGCCGGGGAGGCAGGGAGAAGCAGAGGTTCAGCGTGTGAGCCGGGGAGGCAGGGAGAAGCAGAGGTTCAGTGTGTGAGCCGGGGAGGCAGGGAGAAGCAGAGGTTCAGTGTGTGAGCCGGGGAGGCAGGGAGGAGCAGAGGTTCCCCGTGTGAGCCGGGGAGGCAGGGAGAAGCAGAGGTTCAGTGTGTGAGCCGGGGAGGCAGGGAGAAGCAGAGGTTCAGTGTGTGAGCCGGGGAGGCAGGGAGAAGCAGAGGTTCAGTGTGTGAGCCGGGGAGGCAGGGAGGAGCAGAGGTTCAGTGTGTGAGCCGGGGAGGCAGGGAGAAGCAGAGGTTCAGTGTGTGAGCCGGGGAGGCAGGGAGAAGCAGAGGTTCAGTGTGTGAGCCGGGGAGGCAGGGAGGAGCAGAGGTTCAGTGTGTGAGCCGGGGAGGCAGGGAGGAGCAGAGGTTCAGCATGTGAGCCGGGGAGGCAGGGAGAAGCAGAGGTTCAGTGTGTGAGCCGGGGAGGCAGGGGTGTGAGCCGGGGAGGCAGGGAGGAGCAGAGGTTCAGTGTGTGAGCCGGGGAGGCAGGGAGAAGCAGAGGTTCCCCGTGTGAGCCGGGGAGGCAGGGGTGTGAGCCGGGGAGGCAGGGAGAAGCAGAGGTTCAGTGTGTGAGCCGGGGAGGCAGGGAGAAGCAGAGGTTCAGTGTGTGAGCCGGGGAGGCAGGGGTGTGAGCCGGGGAGGCAGGGAGGAGCAGAGGTTCAGTGTGTGAGCCGGGGAGGCAGGGAGAAGCAGAGGTTCCCCGTGTGAGCCGGGGAGGCAGGGGTGTGAGCCGGGGAGGCAGGGAGAAGCAGAGGTTCAGCGTGTGAGCCGGGGAGGCAGGGAGAAGCAGAGGTTCCCCGTGTGAGCCGGGGAGGCAGGGAGAAGCAGAGGCTCAGTGTGTGAGCCGGGGAGGCAGGGAGAAGCAGAGGTTCAGTGTGTGAGCCGGGGAGGCAGGGAGAAGCAGAGGCTCAGTGTGTGAGCCGGGGAGGCAGGGAGAAGCAGAGGTTCAGTGTGTGAGCCGGGGAGGCAGGGAGAAGCAGAGGTTCAGTGTGTGAGCCGGGGAGGCAGGGAGAAGCAGAGGTTCAGTGTGTGAGCCGGGGAGGCAGGGAGAAGCAGAGGCTCAGTGTGTGAGCCGGGGAGGCAGGGAGAAGCAGAGGTTCAGTGTGTGAGCCGGGGAGGCAGGGAGAAGCAGAGGTTCAGTGTGTGAGCCGGGGAGGCAGGGAGAAGCAGAGGTTCCCCGTGTGAGCCGGGGAGGCAGGGAGAAGCAGAGGTTCCCCGTGTGAGCCGGGGAGGCAGGGAGAAGCAGAGGTTCAGTGTGTGAGCCGGGGAGGCAGGGAGAAGCAGAGGCTCAGTGTGTGAGCCGGGGAGGCAGGGAGAAGCAGAGGTTCAGTGTGTGAGCCGGGGAGGCAGGGAGAAGCAGAGGCTCAGTGTGTGAGCCGGGGAGGCAGGGAGAAGCAGAGGTTCAGCGTGTGAGCCGGGGAGGCAGGGAGAAGCAGAGGTTCAGCGTGTGAGCCGGGGAGGCAGGGAGGAGCAGAGGTTCAGTGTGTGAGCCGGGGAGGCAGGGAGAAGCAGAGGTTCCCCGTGTGAGCCGGGGAGGCAGGGAGAAGCAGAGGTTCAGTGTGTGAGCCGGGGAGGCAGGGAGGAGCAGAGGTTCAGTGTGTGAGCCGGGGAGGCAGGGAGAAGCAGAGGCTCAGTGTGTGAGCCGGGGAGGCAGGGAGAAGCAGAGGCTCAGTGTGTGAGCCGGGGAGGCAGGGAGAAGCAGAGGCTCAGTGTGTGAGCCGGGGAGGCAGGGAGAAGCAGAGGTTCAGTGTGTGAGCCGGGGAGGCAGGGAGAAGCAGAGGCTCCGCGTGTGAGCCGGGGAGGCAGGGAGAAGCAGAGGTTCAGTGTGTGAGCCGGGGAGGCAGGGAGAAGCAGAGGCTCCGCGTGTGAGCCGGGGAGGCAGGGAGAAGCAGAGGCTCCGCGTGTGAGCCGGGGAGGCAGGGAGAAGCAGAGGTTCCCCGTGTGAGCCGGGGAGGCAGGGAGGAGCAGAGGTTCAGTGTGTGAGCCGGGGAGGCAGGGAGAAGCAGAGGTTCAGCGTGTGAGCCGGGGAGGCAGGGAGGAGCAGAGGTTCCCCGTGTGAGCCGGGGAGGCAGGGAGAAGCAGAGGTTCAGCGTGTGAGCCGGGGAGGCAGGGAGAAGCAGAGGTTCAGTGTGTGAGCCGGGGAGGCAGGGAGAAGCAGAGGCTCAGTGTGTGAGCCGGGGAGGCAGGGAGAAGCAGAGGTTCAGCGTGTGAGCCGGGGAGGCAGGGAGAAGCAGAGGTTCCCCGTGTGAGCCGGGGAGGCAGGGAGAAGCAGAGGTTCAGTGTGTGAGCCGGGGAGGCAGGGAGGAGCAGAGGCTCAGTGTGTGAGCCGGGGAGGCAGGGAGGAGCAGAGGTTCAGTGTGTGAGCCGGGGAGGCAGGGAGAAGCAGAGGCTCAGTGTGTGAGCCGGGGAGGCAGGGAGAAGCAGAGGCTCAGTGTGTGAGCCGGGGAGGCAGGGAGAAGCAGAGGCTCAGTGTGTGAGCCGGGGAGGCAGGGAGAAGCAGAGGTTCAGTGTGTGAGCCGGGGAGGCAGGGAGAAGCAGAGGTTCAGTGTGTGAGCCGGGGAGGCAGGGAGAAGCAGAGGCTCAGTGTGTGAGCCGGGGAGGCAGGGAGAAGCAGAGGCTCAGTGTGTGAGCCGGGGAGGCAGGGAGAAGCAGAGGTTCAGTGTGTGAGCCGGGGAGGCAGGGAGAAGCAGAGGTTCAGTGTGTGAGCCGGGGAGGCAGGGAGAAGCAGAGGCTCCGCGTGTGAGCCGGGGAGGCAGGGAGAAGCAGAGGCTCCGCGTGTGAGCCGGGGAGGCAGGGAGAAGCAGAGGTTCAGCGTGTGAGCCGGGGAGGCAGGGAGGAGCAGAGGTTCAGCGTGTGAGCCGGGGAGGCAGGGAGAAGCAGAGGTTCAGCGTGTGAGCCGGGGAGGCAGGGAGAAGCAGAGGTTCAGCGTGTGAGCCGGGGAGGCAGGGAGAAGCAGAGGTTCCCCGTGTGAGCCGGGGAGGCAGGGAGAAGCAGAGGTTCCCCGTGTGAGCCGGGGAGGCAGGGAGAAGCAGAGGCTCCGCGTGTGAGCCGGGGAGGCAGGGAGAAGCAGAGGTTCCCCGTGTGAGCCGGGGAGGCAGGGAGAAGCAGAGGTTCAGTGTGTGAGCCGGGGAGGCAGGGAGAAGCAGAGGTTCAGCGTGTGAGCCGGGGAGGCAGGGAGAAGCAGAGGCTCAGCGTGTGAGCCGGGGAGGCAGGGAGAAGCAGAGGTTCAGCGTGTGAGCCGGGGAGGCAGGGAGAAGCAGAGGTTCAGCGTGTGAGCCGGGGAGGCAGGGAGGAGCAGAGGTTCCCCGTGTGAGCCGGGGAGGCAGGGAGGAGCAGAGGTTCAGCATGTGAGCCGGGGAGGCAGGGAGAAGCAGAGGTTCAGTGTGTGAGCCGGGGAGGCAGGGAGAAGCAGAGGTTCAGTGTGTGAGCCGGGGAGGCAGGGAGAAGCAGAGGTTCAGTGTGTGAGCCGGGGAGGCAGGGAGGAGCAGAGGTTCAGTGTGTGAGCCGGGGAGGCAGGGAGAAGCAGAGGTTCCCCGTGTGAGCCGGGGAGGCAGGGAGAAGCAGAGGTTCCCCGTGTGAGCCGGGGAGGCAGGGAGAAGCAGAGGTTCAGTGTGTGAGCCGGGGAGGCAGGGAGAAGCAGAGGTTCAGTGTGTGAGCCGGGGAGGCAGGGAGGAGCAGAGGTTCAGTGTGTGAGCCGGGGAGGCAGGGAGGAGCAGAGGCTCCGCGTGTGAGCCGGGGAGGCAGGGAGAAGCAGAGGCTCCGCATGTGAGCCGGGGAGGCAGGGAGGAGCAGAGGTTCAGTGTGTGAGCCGGGGAGGCAGGGAGAAGCAGAGGTTCAGTGTGTGAGCCGGGGAGGCAGGGAGGAGCAGAGGTTCAGTGTGTGAGCCGGGGAGGCAGGGAGGAGCAGAGGCTCCGCGTGTGAGCCGGGGAGGCAGGGAGAAGCAGAGGCTCCGCGTGTGAGCCGGGGAGGCAGGGAGGAGCAGAGGTTCAGTGTGTGAGCCGGGGAGGCAGGGAGAAGCAGAGGTTCAGTGTGTGAGCCGGGGAGGCAGGGAGAAGCAGAGGTTCAGTGTGTGAGCCGGGGAGGCAGGGAGGAGCAGAGGTTCAGTGTGTGAGCCGGGGAGGCAGGGAGAAGCAGAGGTTCCCCGTGTGAGCCGGGGAGGCAGGGAGAAGCAGAGGTTCCCCGTGTGAGCCGGGGAGGCAGGGAGAAGCAGAGGTTCAGTGTGTGAGCCGGGGAGGCAGGGAGAAGCAGAGGTTCAGTGTGTGAGCCGGGGAGGCAGGGAGAAGCAGAGGCTCAGTGTGTGAGCCGGGGAGGCAGGGAGAATCAGAGGCTCAGCGTGTGAGCCGGGGAGGCAGGGAGAAGCAGAGGCTCAGTGTGTGAGCCGGGGAGGCAGGGAGAAGCAGAGGTTCAGTGTGTGAGCCGGGGAGGCAGGGAGAAGCAGAGGTTCAGTGTGTGAGCCGGGGAGGCAGGGAGGAGCAGAGGTTCAGTGTGTGAGCCGGGGAGGCAGGGAGAAGCAGAGGTTCAGCGTGTGAGCCGGGGAGGCAGGGAGGAGCAGAGGTTCAGTGTGTGAGCCGGGGAGGCAGGGAGGAGCAGAGGCTCAGTGTGTGAGCCGGGGAGGCAGGGAGAAGCAGAGGCTCAGTGTGTGAGCCGGGGAGGCAGGGAGAAGCAGAGGGTCCGCGTGTGGCAGGTGCCCTGCCCTGCTCTGGCCCCAGCGCCAGGGGAGACCTTTGCCCGTTTGATTGTAGATCATGAAATTAGAGGAAAAGAGGGTCTGTGTTCTTGACTGTTGGCCGCCCACCCCCTCACCGCCAGCCCTCAGCTCTGCCTCATGTGCTGCTTCATAAACGTTCTCTGGAGTAGTTCTGTGTGCCTGGTGCTGTGCCCGTGCAGATGCAGCCTGGAGCCTGCCCTCTGACAAGGAGCCGGGGGCT
The DNA here is from genome assembly GCF_036850995.1 of Saccopteryx leptura. Lineage (NCBI taxonomy): Eukaryota > Metazoa > Chordata > Mammalia > Chiroptera > Emballonuridae > Saccopteryx > Saccopteryx leptura. Next base: position 380,131,771 of record NC_089503.1, read on the forward strand.
GGGGGAGCCCCAGGAGGGGCCCTGGAGCCCCTGACAGCCCTCGCCGTCCGTCCTGCTTCCCCACGGCTGGCTTTCTCCACCTCTCGTTACTTACTAGGCCTGGGACCCGGCCATTATTTCTGGGCCGGACAAGCTGTCCCGGGAGCTGCCCCTGGTTCAGGGGCCCTCAGAGCGTCACAGAGAGGCTGGTTGTTGGAAAAGGCTGCCAGGCCCAGCCTCTCCCTGGATCAGGCCACTTCACATGCCCTCTGGCACAACTTCCTCCCTCAGTCCCCACGTTCTGTTTCAGGGCCTGTCGGGGACCGGAGGGAGTGGGATCCCTGCTGGACCGAGAGGCATGCCTGAGTAGATGAGGACACAGAGCGCTCCAGGGAAGCTGCCGACTGGCATGGCAGAGGGAAGAAGGCCGGCAGCTCTGTTCCTGCACTGCACTGCCTGGCCGTGTGAGCTTGTGCCAGCTCCCCCCCACCCACCCCGGGCCTCGGTTTCCCCATCTGTGCACTCTGCACTTCACCGGCTTTCTGGCTGCTAGCATGGGGGACAAGGCTCAGTCAGCGCATAGGTGCTAGTTAGGCAGGGCCCGGCTGCAGGGGTGGGTTGCTGAGGGAAGACTGCAGCCCCCCTCCCTTCATGATGAATGGCAGCTGTCCTGTCCCTCATTCCCGCGGCCTGCATTCCCCTCCTGGAGGTGCTGTGCTTGCTCACACTTGGGCGCCTCTCAGCGGAATCCTTTGACCTTCCCCAGGTAGTTCTTCAGAACAAAACCTCCCGGAAGGGCAGGGCAGGTGAGGGGAGCAAACAGCAGTCAGCTGGGAGACTAACAATTGTCCCCACCCTCCCGGGTTGAGGTTTCCAGAGACCCCACCTGGGGACAGAGTGAAGGCCCTGCAGGTCTCTCTGAGCCTGCTGTCCCGATCACCTGGGGCCCCTGCCCGCAGCCCTGCCAGCCTCGGGGTGCCACAGAGCTCCCCAGCCAGCCGGCTTAGCCCTGCTGGCTCGGCCTGTCTGCTGTCATCTGAGACCCTCCCTGCCAAGCCCTGGACGCTCCAGCACCCCTCCAGCCCTCCAGCCCGGCTGGGGTGTGAGAACTAGTCCCTCTGCTCCCTCTTTTCAGCTGAGATGGGTTTAAAGCAGCCCGGCCAGCAGAACTCTCCCAGGCGGTAGAAACGTTCTAGGTCTGTGATGTCTGATAAGGTAGCCGACACCTAAGCCTGAGCTCTTGACATGTGGCTGGTATGACTGAGGAACTGAATTTGTAACTTTATTATATTTTAATTAATTTAATAGTTACACAGGGCTCACGCTGCTTTGTTGGACAGTGAAGGAAATGAATGCACAAGAGCTGTGGGCCCTGGCCGGTTGGCTCAGTGGTAGAGCATCGGCCTGGTGTGCAGGAGTCCCGGGTTCGATTCCCGGCCAAGGCACACAGGAGAAGCGCCCATCTGCTTCTCCACCCCTCCCCTTCTCCTTCCTCTCTGTCTCTCTCTTCCCCTCCCGCAGCCAAGGCTCCATTGGAGCAAAGTTTGCCCGGGTGCTGGGGATGGCTCTGTGGTCTCTGCCTCAGGCGCTAGAATGGCTCTGGTTGCAACAGAGTGACACCCCAGATGGGCAGAGCATTGCCCCCTGGTGGGCGTGCCGGGTGGATCCCGGTCGGGCGCATGCGGGAGTCTGTCTGACTGCCTCCCCATTTCCAGCTTTGGAAAAATACAAAAAAAAAAAAAAAAAAAGCTGTGATAGTTTGGGAGGAGTTTGCAGAGGGCTTGTTTGGGATCTGCCTTCAACAACCACTTGACTTGTCGCTTGCTGTGGGAGGAGAGCTGCTTTTACTTTAAGGATCACTGGGTCCTACAGTCTTTTCCTCTTGTATTTTTCCTTCCCTCCCTCTCCTGCATTCTGTTGAAGAATGAAGATACAGGGAGCATCTAGATCTCACAGCTGAAAGCCCATGAGAGGCCCAAATTGAGGAAATTGAAGGTTTTTGAAAAGGGGTGACTATTTTTTGTTTTGTTTCATTTTTGATGGACTCTAATCGCATAGAATTAAATTAAATCATAATCCTTAGTTCAACGATGGTCTCCTCATTGGTCCATGCATGGCCTGTTTTACTTTATTCATCCTAACATTAGAAGCTGTCTCCTATTACCACTACTATTCAACATTGTGTTTAAGATCCTAGATATTACAATAGGACAAAAAAAGGAAATTAAAGGCATAGAGATAAGAAAAATAAAATCATTTTTAGTTGCAAATGATTTGGTTGCTAGGATAAAAAACTCCAAAAAATCTAAAAAGGCAGATTATAGCATTGATAGCAGAGTTAAGAGAATAGATCAAGAACAAGAAAATGAGAAAATGTAATTTAAAGAATGACACTGTATCTGTCAGAATCCTAGCATAAAACAGCTCATCCCAGATGGTCAAAACAAAGAGACTTGATTGAAAGGACTATTTCAAAGATAGGGGTTGGTTGAACCTCTTGTGGTATATTTGTATTCTACTTTATTTTCTTCCATTCTGGCATAGCCTATTGCTTTTATAACATTTAATGATAAATACTTGTTAATTTTATTCTGATTTGTTCTTACATTCATGAACTATTCAGAAGTAGTGTCTTTATTTCCAAATATGTATATGAGGACTTTTCACTTATATTTGTATTATTAAATTATAACTTAAGTATATGGTAGTCAGAGAATTATATGATAATTATTGAGACTTACTTTACGATTTAGTAGATATATAGCAGTTTTTGTAAATGTTCTACATGTGCTTGAGTTTGGTTAATCTTTCATTATTGGTTGGAGATGTTCTGTTTGTTCACTGGACCCAGCTGGTAAGTTTCGTTGTTCAAACCTCTGGTCATCTCTGTCTTGGCCGGCTTTCTCTCTGCATGGCTGTCCAATAATACACAAGTGGGTGGGTTTGTTCATTTCTCCAAGAGGACCTATTGCTTTTTATTTTATATGTTGCCGAGGTGAGTTTATTAGATTTATATGTGATTAGAATTGTTGTCTTCCTCGTGAATCGGGTCTTTGCCACCGTGGGGTGGGTTTCTCTCCATAATGAGAAACTTGGGCCCTAAGGTCTGTGAGTATAATTTCACTACAGCTCTTTTAGCCTGATCTCAGCTGTGGTCAGATTTGAATCTTTATAAACTTTTTCAGTGTTCTTATCCTTGAGATATGTTTCTCACAACAGCACATAGCTGTTAATTTGATTTTTTTAAATCAAATTTTATAATCTCTGACTTTTCATTGGTGACCCCCCCAGTTATTCTAGTTCCCTTTATCATGATTATTGAGATATTTGGACTTGTTTCTACAATCTTTTATGTGTCACACTTTTTATATGTGTTCCAGCACCTACCCACCGACCAACTTTTGGCTTTCAAGTAAACGATTCCTTCTTCTCTCTAACAAGACAAGAACCTTAAAATACTCACTCTTGATTTTACCAGCCCTCCACCCCCTACTTGTTGTTTATATCTTCTAGAATTTTCTTGTGGGTTATTATGGATAGCCTTCCCCGTGTCTCTCATAAGCACAGTCTCTGTCTTTTAGGATAACAACAAACTTTACCAAAGTATTTGATTACCCATAATTATTATAGCGCCTTCTGAATTTTTTTTCATCCTTATTATTTCCTCTAATAGTTTTTCAATGTGGTTCTAATAGTGAATCTAATTTTCCTAGTAAATTTAATTAAATCTGACAAGCCAGGTAGTTTTTATAATGTTTCAAAGTAATAGAGTAGTAGTTTTTTTTGTTTGTTTGTATTGTTTTGTTTTGTTTTTTGTTTTTTGTGAGAATAGGCGAGATAGGCAGACTCCCACATGCGCCCAACCAAGATCCATGTGGTAACCCCATCTGGGGCCACTGTTCAAGTACCAAGCTATTTCTAGCACCTGAGTCATGACTCAGACCAGCTGAGCCACTGGCTGCAGGAGGGGAAGAGAGAGAGAAAGAAGAGTGGGAAGAGAAGCAGATGGCATTGCTTAATGAAAAAAGAGTTAAAGATCCAGATGGTGGTAGACTAGGTGGAAGCTACACACACCACTTGCAGGACCAAACTGGAATTACAACTAAATTATAGAACAGTCAACCTGAATACCCAGCTGAAGGCTAGCTGAAGAGGTCTTATAACCAAGGATTTAGAGAAGAAGCCACATCAAGAGTGGTCAAGAGGGTTAAATTGTCATGGCCTCCATCAAGATGAAGGAAGACTGTGACTTTGATGGAAAGAAACTTTTTAAGCTTGTTGCCAATTAACTGCCCAGTTATGCAAGGCCCTGTTTTCTAAGGATACAGGACACCGTTGAGATCTCTAGAACTTTTAAACACTGCAAAGTGACCCTCCTAGAGGAGGAATTTAACCTTGTAGTCATCAAAGCTGCCTTGTATGTCTTGGCTGACAAAGTAGAAATGTGTGTGCCTGTACTGAGGACATTTGCAATGCCACAAATGCTGAAACTGTCTCTGAAATGTCTCAGAATGATCAGTCCTATCTCCCGAAAGGGACTGAATGGACCTCATACAGCCACTTGATATGATTCAACTTTGATTTGATTGAGGGTGTTGGGGTGCATTTTCATGCATACCAATGAAGGGAGACTTTTCTGCATTGCACCTGAACCTTTGCAAGTGAGAAGATTTAGAGATAATTATTTTTCTCTGAGCACCTACCATTTGCGTTTGCAAGCTAAACTTGTTAGAGGGAGGGTATTATTATTATTTTTAAAATATATAATAAAACAGATGAATACCAACATGTGGGGGGAAAAAGGCGTTAGAGCCAGCTTTTAGTCTTTGGTAGGTGTAGGGAGCGCAGGGTCCTGGAATATCACAGTTATTCGCTCAGGTTTGTCTCCCCGCTAAACGACCAGCCGTACCGTGTGAGAGTGCACACACTGTGCACTGCGGGCTCCGGCAGAGGGCTTTCCCGCGTTCACCACCAGCGGGTTCCTGAGCTAGTTCTCTGGGGCCCAGATCTTTAGTAAGGGACAAGAAATCATTGTTCTGAGGCATCAGCGAGTAAGGGCAGGAAGGGAGCAGAGCTGCCTTGCTTACCTTTAAGGCTTATATTCTCGGCCAGGCCCCTCAACCCCAGGCTACAAACCCACTCCCCCATACCAGTTCAAAAGACCCAGGCATCGTCCTATGAGTTTCTCAAGCTTTTCTTTTATTAACATCCTGAATTCTGTGTTTCCCCAGAATCCCTCTGAAGGGGACCAGCAGCTACTGCAGATTTCCCATGTAGGCAGAGCCCCAGAGTAAGGCTTTTTTTTTTTTTTTTTTAACTGAGAGGAGGGGAGATAGAGAGACAGACTCCTGCATGTGCCCCAACCAGGATCCACCTACCAACCCTTGTCTTGGGCCCATGCTCAAATGAACCAAGCTCTTTTTAGCGCCTGAGGCTGACGTGCTCCAATGGAGCTATCCTCAGCACCCAGGGCTGACAGTCAAACCAATTGAGCCACTGGCTGCGGGAGGGGAAGAGAGAGAAGAGAAGCGAGAGGAGGAGGGGTGGAGAAGCAAATAGGCACTCCTCCCGTGTTCCATGACCGGTAATCAAACCCAGGACAGCCACACACCAGGCCAACGCTCTACCACTCAGACAACCAGCCAGGACCTATATGTCTGTTTTTATGTCATTACCATACTCTTTTGATTACTATAGCTTTGTAACATAATTTGAAGTCAGGAAGCATGATGTCTCTAGCTTTGTTCTTCTTCCTCAAGATTGCTTTGGCTATGTGGGCTCTTTACCAATTTTAGAATTGTTTCTTCTGTTTCTGGTTGTTTCATACAAATTTTAAAATTATTTGTTCTATTGCAAATAATGGCACGGTAAAAAATACCATTGGGTTTTGATAGGGATTGCATTGAATCTGTCAGTTGCTTTATGTAGTACGGACATTTTCTAAATATTAATTCTTTCAGTCCATGAGCACAGAGTGTCTCCCTCTTGCTTGTGTCCTCTTCAGTTTCTTTCACTGGTTCCCATAGTTTTCAGTGCATGGGTCTTCCACCTGCTTGGTTCAACTGGTTCCTAGGTGGGGTTTTTTGTGAGTTTTTTTTTAATGCAATTGTAAGGGGGATTGATTTTTTTTTAAATTTCTCGTCATTTGTGTATCTGCAACAGACTTTTGTATATTGACTTTGTATCCTGCAATTTTGCTGAATTTGTTAGTTTTAACAGTGTGTAGCCGGAGTCTTTAGAACTTACTATATTTTATATTATGTCATCTGCCAATAGTGACAGTTTTACTTTTTTCTTCATACACACACACACACACACACACACACACACACACACACACACACACACACACATATGGTCTACCGGAAAGTTCTGTCCATTTCTATCACAAGTTTCGACACGTAAGCACGTTTATTTGGCGCATGTGTGCCTCTCTATTTTTATCACTTAATGTATACATACTGACGTAGCAAATTAACTAAAACAAAGTTAATTCATGTTAGTCTTATGTGTGAAGCAATAGTGTACCCATGGCTACTGATAAAGTTCATTTACGCCACTGTAATTTTTATGAATTTCAGCAAGGGAGGAATGCTACAGAAGCATGTCTGTCACATCCACCATATTCCCCGGACTTAGCACCCTCCGATTATCCTTACAAAATTTTTTGAAGGGCAAAAAATTCAAAAATGAAGAAGATATCAAACAAGCACTGGTTCAATTTTTCGCATCAAAAGATAAAACATTTTTCAAAAATGGGATATACAAATTGCCCTCACGCTGGCAAGAAATCATTAATAATAATGGTAATTATATTATTTAATAAAGTTTATTGACGGTAAGAAAAATTTGTATTTTGTTTTATTCCAAAAACGGACAGAACTTTCCGGTAGACCTTATATATATATATTTTTTACCCATTGCTCTGCCTAGGGCTTCTAATGCTGGGTTGAATAAAAGTGACAAGAGTGGGCCCCTTTGTCTTGTTCCCAGTCTCAGAGAAGAAGCTTTGAGCTTTCGCCACTGAGTGTGACGGTAGCTGTGGGCTCTCATCTACGGCCTGTATTCTGCTGAGCACCATTCCTCTTCTACCCCTTTGTTGAGAACTTTCATCATGAACGTATGGTGGATTTTGTCAAATGCTCTTTCTGCCTCTGTTGAGATGACTGTATGTTTTCCATCCTCCACTCTGTTCATGGTGGCATATCCACAGCTGGGCTTGCAGAGGTTAGGCCATCTCTGCATCCCTGGAATAAGCCCCACGTGGTCATAGTGTATGACCCTCGCAACGTATTGTTGGATTTGGTTTGCTAATACTTGTTGAGGATTTTTGCATCAATGTTGATCTAACTTGGAATTTTAAAAGAGTCATCCGTTCTCTCTTCCACTGCTTCCTTTTCCATTTTTCTACTTGTGGAATTTCTCTTTCCTTCTAAGCCAGCGGTTCTCAACCTGTGGGTCGCGACCCCAGCAGGGGTCAAACGACCAAAACACAGGGGTTGCCTAAAGCCATCCCCGGGGTCGGGACCCACAGGTTGGGAACTGCTGTTCTAAGCATTGTCTTTAAATGTTTTCTGACTCTTGGCCGTGTTCATCTCAGGCCTTCATTGTCCTGACTGTTTACACTGTTCATGCGGGTTGGCCCTGAGGTTGTGGATAGGGGCATGAGGTCCTGGGAGGCTTCTGGGCTTCCGGGATCCCATATCTGCGGCTACCCAGGGCTTCCCCCACCCCCTGCGGATAGATTTCGTGCTCTAGCCTTCAGGGCTCTGTCTTCTCTCTGCTCCTAGGGCTGAGAGGGAGGCCGACTTGCCCAACTCCTCCAAATGTAATTCCCCAGAGAGGCAACGTCCTGGACACAACCCAGCCCCCCTCTGCTCCCCGTCTGTGTGACTGCTAAGCGTGGTGCGTGCCAGTCACCCTCCCTCCCTGTACAGCAGTGGTCCCCAACCTTTTTTGGGCCACAGACCGGTTTAATGTCAGAAAATATTTTCACGGACCGGCCTTTAGGGTGGGACGGATAAATGTATCACGTGACTGAGACAAGCGTCAAGAGTGAGTCTTAGATGGATGTAACAGAGGGAATCTGGACATTTTTAAAAAATAAAACATCGTTCAGACTTAAACATAAATAAAATGGAAATAATGTAAGTTATTTATTCTTTCTCTGCGGACCAGTACCAAATGGCTCATGGACCGGTGCCGGTCCGCGGCCCAGGGGTTGGGGACCACTGCTGTACGGAACCCTCTCCATGTGTGCCTTGGGCTGTGTGCTCCTCAACCCATTCGACCCCCTCTGCTTTCTGTCTTTCAGTATTTTTTCCACCTTTCTGGGCCAGTGAAGACATTCTTTCTTGCCTTCCAATGCTTTTATGTGGTTTTTATTGTTTTAACCCTTCCATTATTTCTAGAGATTTTTGGTGGAATGGAGGAGTCACTTTAGTGCATAATCCGAACCAGAGTACCAGGCCCTGTACTTAATTCTTAAGAGCACAGTTCTGGAGTCCAAATACACATGGCTTTGATCCTCAGCCTTTCCCTCCTCTCACTAGCTGTGTGACTCGAAGTGATTTTCTTAATCTCTCTGAGCCTCCCTTTTCTTATCTATTAAGTGGGGATCGTTATTACTATGATGCTTCAATGAGCTCGCGCGCAAAGCCCTCAGGACAGCCTCTAGCAGAGTGAACACGCAGTGTTTAATCTTTTGGATATTTTTAGCATTGTTTTTATTATTCTGTTTCTTATTAAACTAAGTTTGATTAAGCTCTCTGCAGAGAGCTCCTTTTCCATCCACCTTGCCTGGACTCGGCCCTTCTCCTGGCCTCACCCAGAACAAGGGGCTGACGCCTCCTCCTGCTCTGCTCTCCCTGCAGCCCAGCTCCACCAGCTCGAGGGGCTGAGGACCATCGGGGTCACCACCAACGGCATCAACCTCGCCCGGCTGCTGCCCCAGCTGCAGAAAGCGGGTCTTAGTGCCATCAACATCAGCCTGGACACACTGGTGCCAGCCAAGTTTGAGTTCATCGTCCGCAGGAAAGGTGAGCAGACGCAGCTCCAGGGGAGGGTGTCCCCCCGCGGCCCCGGTCCTGGTGCTGAGGCTGGGCCTGGTCTCTCGCTCGTGGTGTCTGGGCAGTAGGGAGGCCTACGCTTCACCCCTCCCCTGCACCAAACGTCCCTTGTCTTTGTAGCCACACCTCTGAGGACTTTTGGGGATCAGATGCTAAAAGCTTTGATGACCAGCCTCCCTTACTCTGCCCGCAGTTGGTCCAGGGTTAAGAGGTTTTCAAGACTTTCAGTTTTAAAACCGAGATAGTCCCTGGCATAGGGGTGAGCTGATCCCCCATCGTGAGCTCTGGAGAGATGTGGGGCTGCCGGGGTGGAAGCCGCCGCCCTGAAGTGCCAGGGTCAGGGCCAGCACTTCCGGGGGCGGGGCCAGCACTTCCGGGGGCGGGGTCCCCCAGTAGTCCCCAGTCCCCAGCGTGCCCTGTGCCCGCCACGGACAGAAGCCTCTCCCTCCCGCTGCAGCAGGCCCTCACACAGCCTCCCCTGCTGGGTTGGTCCGGGAGGACGGGGCTGGAGAGGGAGCAGCCAGAGCCCAGGTCTCCTGAGGCCCCTGCCCCCCCCCGCCCCCCCCCCCCCCCCCCCCGGCCTCTCTTTGGTCACAGCCTTCACACTGGGGCAGAGGATCCTCCTCTCGGTGTCACTCCCTGTTCACACCCCTCCGTGTTCTGAGGAAGTGCTCCTGAGTCCGTGCCCTCTGTACAGCGTTGCTCCGGGCACTGTGGGAGGGGCCGCGGCACAGGACATCGCCCTGCATTACAGGCTTAGGGGCAAAGCGGGGATGCCGCTATCTGGCCTTTGTTCGTCTAGTGGTGTCGATGAAAGGACCTCAGAGAGGGAGAAAGAACCCCCAGCAGGGGCAGGCCTAGAGGGCTTCAAAGAGGAGGCATGTGCAGGGGGCCTTGAGGACCTGTGTGTGGATCCAGATCGAGGGAGCTCACTCGGAGGAGGATGTTGGCTGAGACCCAGCAAGGCTCTGGGGGAGGAAAGTGTTCGTGGGCTCCCCCACTCCACACCACACACCTACACCTGCCGTCTCCGCGTCTCCTCTCCTGCAGTGGGGGTTGGGGACAGTATGTCCCCACGTCAGCTCTTCCTTCCCATTCAGACGCCTGTGCCCTCGGGCTCCTTTCGGAGAGGAGAGTGCTTGTGGAGGAGGGAAGTTTAGGTTGCCCGCAGCACACTGTGTGAACGCTGCAGATTCCTCCCTCCACTCTTCGTCACTGGGCCATCCCGTCACTGGGCCATCCCCCGGTGCTGCAAGGCCGTCACTGGGCCATCCCGTCACTGGGCCATCCCCCGGTGCTGCAAGGCCGTCACTGGGCCATCCCGTCACTGGGCCATCCCCCGGTGCTGCAAGGCCGTCACTGGGCCATCCCGTCACTGGGCCATCCCCCGGTGCTGCAAGGCCGTCACTGGGCCATCCCCCGGTGCTGCAAGGCCGTCACTGGGCCATCCCCCGGTGCTGCAAGGCCGTCACTGGGCCATCCCCCGGTGCTGCAAGGCCGTCACTGGGCCATCCCCCGGTGCTGCAAGGCCGTCACTGGGCCATCCCCCGGTGCTGCAAGGCCGTCACTGGGCCATCCCCCGGTGCTGCAAGGCCGCTGCCCCTCAGAGAGCAGCCCCGTGGGGCCTCACACCCCATCATGGACTCTGCAGGCTGCGGGGTGGGAGGCATGGGGCAGACGCTCGCTGTTGGCTACAGGAGTGAGCTGACGGGAGCTGAGGGGGGCCAGCCAGCCTGGGGTTAAGCACAGACCCAGGTGAGACCCGCACGCGTAGGCAGCACTCACCAGCCTTAGCACGACTCCCGCGCGCAGAGAGAAGGTGGAGATTGTACAGACAACGGGCTGTTGAGGGGCTGGTGAACCCTCGTTCTGAGACACGGTGCCGGCAGCCACAGGCCCTGCTTCTCTCGGGCCTGGGTTTCCCCCTCTGGACTAAGAGGGCTCCTGGGGTCAGGGTCACACCCTGCCGCCCGGCCTGCTTTTTAGCAGCCTGTGAACCAAGGATGGACTTTGCAGGGAACATCTGCAATCAGTTTAATGAGAGGAAACATTAACTATGAATCCCAATGAATCAAAATATTATCCCTGTAAAAATAATTCATTTTTTCCATTCTATATGTGGACCCTTATTACAAAAAAGTATCATTATCATATTCTGAACCTAGTCAATGAAATCTCTATGACATACACCTACATAATATCCTCAATTTTGCGTCCTGGCATGCAAGACTTAGAATACTTAGGATCTGCCATTTACAGAAAACGCGTGTCGGGCCCTAGACTCATGGTCTCCGAGACCCCCTACAGCTCCATGCTGCCTGCCCTGTAGGTGGGGGGGGGGGGGGCCGGGGGGAGGGAGCAAGTTCCTGGATGTTTCTCTCCTGCCCGCAGGCTTCCACAAGGTCATGGAGGGCATCCACAAGGCCATCGAGCTGGGCTACAGCCCTGTGAAGGTGAGGACGTGTCACCGCTACTGGCCCCTGACTTCCTGTCCCCTCCACCCTGGCTTAGCCTTCCCTGTCAGCTCAGCCCCCACCAACAGAACTTCCTTACCCGCTGCCTGCAGCCCTGCCCCTCACCCTGCAAGGGAGGGGAGAGATGGGGCCCCATGGGATCCCCCAACCCAAGAACTATGGGTGAAGGGCGAGGATTGGGGCCCCCCGTGGACAGCCAAGGCAGGCTCCAGATCCCCACGATCGTCCTGCAAAGTGGGCCTGAGGGTCAACCTGCACGGTCGCTCTGTCCCCGGGCAGGTGAACTGTGTGGTGATGCGAGGCCTGAATGAGGACGAGCTCCTGGACTTTGTGGCCTTGACCGAGGGCCTCCCCCTGGACGTGCGCTTCATAGAGTACATGCCCTTTGATGGTCAGTGACTGGGGAGGGGGAGGGGAGAGGAGGTGGGCCCGTCAGCAGACAGGCGACACTGGGAAAGACGGAGTGCAGCAGCAAGGGCCGGCTCATCCTGTGGGCGCTGCTGACCCCAGACCCTGCTATGTGTGGAGAGAGTTTTCTTGGGGTGGTGGGAGGGCCCTGGGCAGGCCCTGGGCCAGGGCCAGATGGGGCACTGGCGGGCTCCCCATCTGGGCTTTAAGCAGGGCCTCCTGGCCTCCAGCCCAAGGCGCTGGTTCCTGGGCTGTGTGGGGGGCTGGCCCGAAGCCCCTGGGCCCCACGGCGCCGTGGCTTAGGAGCCCCCCACCCAATACAGGCAACAAGTGGAACTTCAAGAAGATGGTCAGCTACAAGGAGATGCTGGACACTGTCCGACAGCGGTGGCCAGAGCTGGAGAAGCTGTCAGAGGAGGAATCCAGCACAGCCAAGGTTGGGGCAGCCTGGGGGCGGGGCCACGCGGAGGGCGGGTGGGGCACAGCTGGGCGGCACAGGACCAGTTAAGCATGAGGCAGTCTGGTGCCAGCAGCCCCCCTTTCCCTGTTTAAAGAAGCAGACCTGGCGTGGGACGGGGTTAAGTGACTTGTGGGACACACTCCCGTGAGCGGTCAGTCTGCTCTCCCGGGGGGCCTGCTCTGGCTGTGCTGCCCACAGGTCCCGGACCCACCTCGGCAGGTTTGCGCTCAGGCAGGCGGAGCCCACCAATTCGTGTCCCGGAGTCCTGTTGTCTGAGGCCTGGTGCCCTTCCACAGGGCTGCTGGGAGGGGAGAGGGCTCTGATGGGGGGGGGGGGCGGCGAGCTGGCTCAGCGGCCTCCTCCCCCTGCCCCTGCCTGCCCATCTTCCTCCCTCTCCCCAGGCCTTCAAAATCCCCGGCTTCCGAGGCCAGGTCAGCTTCATCACCTCCATGTCCGAGCACTTCTGTGGGACCTGCAACCGGCTGCGAATCACAGCCGACGGGAACCTCAAGGTGACGGTCCCTTCCCCCACTCTGCGCTGACTGCCCTTCCACTGTGCCCCCATTGCAGGGGGACAGCAGGCCCACGGGTGGCTGGTGAAATAGTGTCGGATTTGAGGAGGTCCTGGGAGTAGCGGGGAAAGTAAACTTGTGGCCACAATGGGACCATCACCCTGATCCTTGGGTCCCGAAGTAACTTGCAGCCCCTTGGAAACTGCTTTCCAGGACTGGGTGCTACCACGGTGCCGGGGGGTGGGGTCACTGCACTGTGCCCTGCCCCACCCAGGTTGGCCCCTGGCACCAGACCAGGGGTCAGCTCTGAACGGGCCTCCATTCCTCACGTCTGATGAGCACGTGTGGTGCATTCTGCCCTGTGGGGACTGAGAGAGGGGCACAGACTCGCCCCCGCCCTCTGAGGCCCACAGGTCATGGTGGGGGGCGGGGGGGGGGCGGCCTGGGTGGAGCCTGAGGCTGGCTGGGGCGGGAGGGGGCAGGAGCAGGCGGTTCTGGGGTTCACCATAGCGTGGCAGGGTGGATTAAAGCGGGGTATGGGAGAAATGTGTGGGGCTCGGGCCCCAGGCAGAAGGTGCAGTCAGTGTTCTGTTGACAGAGGGTGCCGGAGCAGCGATTCTGAGCACGGGAGACATGGTCCCTTTCACATTTTAGGAAGAATAACCCACAGGTTGAATTTGGAAATAGGGAGGCTGATTAGGTGGCCATTTAGTGATGCCCCAAATGTGTAAGCGTGTAAGTGGAGGATGGGAAGAAGAACAAGGGAATTTGGTTGTGCAGGTGGAGGGAGGAGAGAAAGACATCGGAGTGGGGGTCTGACTTTGGGACCTGGAGGATGGAGGTGGGGGAGGAGGGTGGGGGTGAGAGTGGGTTGGGTTCAGAGGCATCAAGTTGAACATCCAAAAGGAATCATTCAGCGGTTGTTAAAGAGCTAAAGAGACTTTTCTGAGCTGGGGATAAAATTGCCCTGAACTGCGGGTGGCGAACTCGTCAGGGCCCTGCGGGAAATGGAAGGGGAAGGGAACGGGCTGAGGAGCCGTTGGTGGTGCTGGCTGGGGGGGCCTGTGAGGGGTGCGGAGACTCCGTGGGCAGCAGCTGTGCCCACCCCTGGGGGAAGAGAAAGGGGAGGAGGTGGTGCCACTGGGGCCTGGTGAGGCTGGAGGCTGGCACAGGGGCCTCCGGGCTGGTGTTGTTATGGCCTCTTCCCTCTCTCCCTCATCTCCCATCAGCCAAACCCAGATGGGCCCAGCTGGAGGGGACCCTGAAAGGCGGAGTCTGGGCGGGGGGGCTCTGGTTGCAGAGAAGGACAGAGAGGAGACCGTGGGGCTGGTGGGGGAGGGGAACGGGACTAACCAGCACGTGAAGCGGTGTCACTGCTGCTTAGATTTCACCCCATCTTCCCTGGTGTCTCTGCCCTCAGGGGCTCCTCAAACCTCCTCTGTCTCTGAGTCCACAGTGCCTTGTACGAAGCTGGTGCTCTATCAGGTTTTGTGGGAGCGTGGCAGGTGTCTTCCCTTCTGGACCTGCCTCACTTTCCCCCGAGTCCCAGAGCACCCGGACTCCCTTGGAGCCGGGGATCCCTGGGCCCCAGCGCCACCAGCCTCTGCTGTTCCCCAGCAGTCAGGGGCAGGCAGTGGTGTCCACAAGACAAGGGACCCGGAGGGACTGAGGGGAAACGGCGTGTGCACGCCATGCCCGGGGGGACTGCCCAGAACTCGGTTCCAGATAACTGGGTCCTCTCATGGCCTGAAAGAGGCCGTCCCGTGAATGTCTCAGGAGAGGGCACGGGTCAGGATTTCGACGTGCTGTCTCTGTTGGCAGCTCTTTAAGTTTCTAAAGTGCCCTCTACAAGCTGACGGCGACATGATCGTACGTCAGAGACAGGCCTCGGGTGTCTGACTTTGCCTCCCACCCTCTGGCCTCTGACTCCTGCCCAGCACCTTCCGCCCCTCACTGGACCCCGCCACGAGAGGCCCGGGCGCTGGGGCTCAGCCCCTGGGGCTCTGGGGTGGGGACAAGGCCCGGGTGAAGGAGGCACGGTCTCACCCTGTGACGCCCCCTGCAGGTCTGCCTCTTTGGGAACTCGGAGGTCTCCCTGCGGGATCACCTGCGGGTGGGGGTCTCTGGGGTGGGGACAAGGCCCGGGCGAAGGAGGCATGGTCTCACCCCGTGACGCCCCCGGCAGGTCTGCCTCTTTGGGAACTCGGAGGTCTCCCTGCGGGATCACCTGCGGGCGGGGCTCTCTGGGGTGGGGACAAGGCCCGGGTGAAGGAGGCACGGTCTTACCCGGTGACGCCCCTGCAGGTCTGCCTCTTTGGGAACTCGGAGGTCTCCCTGCGGGATCACCTGCGGGCGGGGGCCTCCGAGGAGGAGCTGCTGGCTATCATCGGGGCCGCGGTGGGCAGGAAGAAGCAGCAGCACGCAGGTAGGGGTGGGTGGGGGGTGGGGCTGGGTGCTGAGGGGTCACCCCCAGCAAGACGGAGGCTGTGGTTTGGGGTGAGGGGACAAAGAGAGCCTGGCGGGGAGCCAGGTTGTCTCAGCGTCGTCCTCTCTCCCACTCACGCCTGTGGGACCCCTAGACTGGGGGTGGGGTGATTGTCTTCCTCTTTGGGAAGCTGGCACAGCAGAAACTGTACAGGAGAGAGGACCTCGGGTTCTCTTGGGCTATTTTGTCGGGTGGGGGGAGGGGCATGTCCCACACGTTGGTTTCTGTCGGGGGACCGGCCGTGGTGTCCACAGACTTCTGGGCTCATGGGTGGCCCTGCGGTGCAGTGGGGCTCTGTCAGGTGCTCGTCAGTGAGTGCACATTCAGGGGTCGTCTCCCCACTGTGTCCGTGTCGTGTCACTGACCTGTCCCCTCTTCTCTCCCCTTCCTGCTCTCCTCTCCTCCCCTCCTTCCCTTGTCCCCAGGCATGTTCAATATCTCCCAGATGAAGAACCGGCCCATGATCCTCATCGGTGGGTGACCCAGGAGTACGTAACCACTCACCCTTGTCATTGGGGTTCCTGTGGGGTAGGGCCCTGCCGTAGGGCACCCCTAGATCCTGCATTTCATCCTGATGTGCTCAGCCTTGTTTCTCTCGTTCCTCCTTCAAACTTACTGCTTCTGTTCTCCCCTGTGCACGGCTCCCTCTCACTGAACACGAAATCGGGGTAGGGTCCTCCAGATCCATGACCACTAAGTTGTTCCCCGAGTATAGAGCTCCTGCTTAGGATAGAGACCTTGCCTGCACTCTAGAATGTTCCAGCCTGGGCATAGGTACGGGTGTCGCTCCCCTCTGCAGTGTGGGCCACTTGCGGGCACAGCTGGACCGTGAGCACCCACCGGTCGGTGTGCCCGTTAGCGCCCCTGGCGGGCAGAGCCGGGGCAGCAGGCTGAGCATGCTGGTCCCTCGTGAGGGAGGGCACAGCCAGGATGTCCCCTTCCCCATCCCGTGACTCCGGAACTACGGGATTAGGACGTCTCATTGCATAGGACGCTTCACACAAGAGCACCTTTACTCTAGAGCTGTATGTGGGCTCCCGCCTGGGGAGCTGGCTGGGCCGCAAGGAGCTTCAGGGCTGCTGCTGCCCCTCTGGGGCTGTGCCCAGACTAGAGCAGGCGGCCTGGCCCCTGGACCGCAGCCCGGTCTGGGCCCCTGAATGGTACGGCTAGGCGAGAGCAGGCAGTGAGAAAACTGGGGGAGGGTGCTTTTCCGCAGAGCCTGGCGCAGAGTGAGCCCACAGCCCGGGGGGAGGAGGCTGCACGGGGCAGGGAAACCAGGGACCACGTTGCACACCCGCCGCCCAGAGGGAACGGGCAGCTCTCCCAGGGCTCCGTGGGAAGGAAACGCGGTCGGTGGCGCGGTCCCGTGTTGAGCCAGGCTACACACCTGGATGGCACGCAGCGCGGGTGCCTCAATGGCGCCTTGGGAGGGAGGCTGTGTCTGGCATCGACCAGGTAGGGTCCAGAGCAGGATGCAGAGCTGGAAGCTGGGGACCTTCTGCTTCATGAGCTGTGTGGTCACTCTCCAGGATCTAGAGTGACTAAACCATCTGGGTTCTGAAAACCCAGGGTTGCCCAGAGCAGGGCCTCTCAGGCCTGCCCCCGCGTCCGAGTCCCTGCGGTCCTGCGCGTCAGACGCGGCTTTGGGAGGGCTGGGTGGGAGTCTGCGTCTCTTAGCAGCTCCCGGATGGCACTGCTGCTGCTGGCCCGCGGACCACCCTCTGAGGGGCCACAGCCTGCGGGGTTCCAGGGCCCTGGGGTTCCTGGAGCCCACGACCATTGGCATCAACCTGTCCTTTTTTGTTCATGTCTGATGTTCTTGAAGAGTCTTGAAGGACACTGTTTAAGTAGATTAAATGTTTCCAGTCTGTAGACAACATGATTGATATGAACTCTTCATAGAGACTGAAGATGAGAGGAGCCACAGTAGGTAATTCAGGCTGAAACCTCGCTTAGTTTTCTTTTAGGAAAATGAAGAGACTGGAGAGCTCATCTGATCCAGGCTTCAGTCTTTAGACCTTAGGTGTTTCTTAAGAGAACTTTGGCAACAAAGTTTTTGTGAGGAGGGGAGCCCAGGACACCCCCCCCCCCACTCCTCATCCCTACAGGGCAAAACCTGGGGGCTGTTTGTCCCGTGTGGCCCCTGGTAAGAAGGCCTGTGTGCTGTGTCCCGGGGACCCTCGCTGGGTGCCTCCTGCCCTCTGTTCTCCCTCTGCTTTGTGTTCAGTCCCCTCCCCCAGTGTGGGAGAGGGGCTCGCAGGGGGCAGGGGAAGGGTTGGGAGGACAGGCGGGAAAAGGAACGACCCTCTGGACTAAGTTTTCCTTTCCTCCTTCCCTTCCAGAATTAGGTATGATGCTCCAAGATTCCCCACCAGCCATTCCAAGCATTTCCTCCTGGGACCCACTCGGCATTCAGGGTCTGAGACACGGAGTGAGTTTCTCCAGCCAGATGGTGACTTTGTGGAAAGGAGACCGGGTGCTCCGGACCCCTCCCCTCGCCCAGCGGAGACACTACTGTTCCCGCCCAGACTCAGACACCCACCCGAAGTGCCTTAGCCCCACGTCCCGGGTGCCAGCCACCTGCTCAGGATCCCTGCCAACCTCGGACCAGCTAACGCACCTGGACGCAGAAGGACGGGCAGCTATGGTGGATGTGGGCAGTAAGCCCGACACGGAGCGGGTGGCTGTGGCCTCCGCCACGGTCCTCCTAGGGCCTGTGGCCTTCAAACTCGTCCAAGAGAATCAGCTAAAGAAGGGAGACGCCCTGGGGGTGGCCCAGCTGGCCGGAGTCCAGGCGGCCAAGCTGACCAGTCAGCTGATCCCTCTCTGCCACCACGTGGCCCTGAGCCATGTCCAGGTGCGGCTGGAGCTGGACCGTGCCCGCCACGCCGTGCTGATCCGGGCGTCCTGCCGGGCTCGGGGCCCCACCGGGGTGGAGATGGAAGCCCTGACCGCGGCCGCCGTGGCTGCCCTGACCCTGTACGACATGTGCAAGGCTGTCAGCAGGGACATCGTGCTGGCAGAGATCAAGCTCGTTAGCAAGACCGGAGGTCAGCGGGGGGACTTCCACCGGACTTAGACCCCCTTCCCTCGCTCTCCATGGCCCAGCCAGCTCAAGAGATGGGATGCAGTTTGGGCCGAGGGAGACGTCAAGTTCCTTCAACCCTGTCGCTGTTTACTGTCCCCAGGAGGGCCCCAGGGCAGCCCGCTCCTCACTGCTGGATGACCTGTGGTGACTCGCGAGGCTTCCTTTTAGACAGGAAACCAGCAGACCCCTCAGCCTTCCAGCTCACTGGGTCACGGGAGGGGTCACAGCGAGCAAGGCTAGGTAACCGAAAAACCAGCTGTCTTGTCTGCAGACTGTCTTGGGCCACCAGTTTCAGTGTCAAACCTGTGGCTTCCACTTCCCATGGAGGGCTCTCTTCTGCTGCCTCCCTGGGAGAGGATAAGGGCTCACCAAGCAGAGGCTCCCCGAGGGGAAAGCACAGCTTGCACTACGAATGTCCAGTTCTCTTCGCAGCTTCGCCTGCCCGAGTCTGGGGCCCCCGCCCGGAGCCCCCGTCCTGCCTCCCGCCCTCCATCCTCAGAGTCTGGGTCCCTTCCAACCTGCAGGTTTTCAGTGTAGCCACTTCACCATCCTGCCTGCTCCCTCACCTCCGCCCTGTCCTCCCACAGGACACGTGGGCTGCGGCCCCGAGGACTCCTGACCAGCCACTCATGCCCCACTGGCCCTGGGCCTGCTGGCCCACCCGTTCCCCACCCCGTTCCTCGGGAACATATCAGGGAAAGACGAGAGTTGAAGATTGCCTTCGCCCTCACAGCGCACAAAATAAAGCCTTGATGCCAACTTCGGAGATGCAGGAATGAGAACTGTCTGCACAGGGCACATGGCTGCTAGGCTCTCGTGCCCACTCCCCGGGGAGGCGGAGCAGGAAACAGGCAGGAGGCTGGAGGGGCTGATGCTCCGTACACCCCCACTCCCTGTGGGAGAAGTTAGGAGGGGGGGTCATGAAGCACACCATCTACACTGGAACACGTGGGGGTGCCTGGAGCTCACTCTTGCTGTTAGAGATCGGGGTGCACGAAGCACACCATCTACACTGGAACACGTGGGGGTGCCTGGAGCTCACTCTTGCTGTTAGAGATCGCGGTGCAATTAGAGGTTTCTGGGTCTCACAGCCCCACGCACCGGACTTGTTTGCTGGGTTCCGTTAGCGTGGATAGGCTTCCTTGGGTCTACTGTCCTCAGTGACCCTCCGCCTGCACCCAGGTGGGCTGGCGAGTGTTTGACAACCAGCTCTTGTGAAAAGGCCAAGTTCCCAGGAGGCCGATTTCAGCCTGTGGTTCCATGTGAACAGGCCTGCAGAATTCCCAACAATGTCACACCAGAGCTCTCAGAGCTGGTAGGAGCTGCTCCAACATGCCAGCGCTGTGCCCGGTCCCCAGCACACTTCACCCCCTCCCGGGAAGAAAGCACAAGTACAAGGCAGGCTGGGAGGGTGGTATGGATTTAATATTTTTTAGTATAATATATTCTTATAAAAAAAAGGTGCAGGTAAAAAGGACGCTGCGATTTCATACATTAGCCTCTTCTGCTTGAGCTAGCTGGTGAGAACAGCCTCGGCACTGCGGTCACCCTGTGGTGGGGGGTGATGGTCACGGTGCCCCAGCTGAAGACAGGATGCGGTGGGGGAGAGCTTGGACGAGGCCCGTCCCCAACCACCGGGAGAATTTTCTCCCGCTGCCCTAAACACACCTACTTCCATCCTGGGAGGGAACCGGGGCTGCTGCTCAAAGGGGGCGGGTTGCATTAGGTTAACTGGATTTTACATTGGACACAAAATTAGACCGCGGGAGAAATTCACCCGAGGGTGGCAGCAGTGGCGGGAAGAACACTGGGAAAAGACCAAGGCACAAAGGGGCATGCACACGTAACGTATCAGGGACCAGCTCAGCTGTCTCCGTGGTGCACTAGCGATGGTCCGTGGTCCAAGGCACTCTTGGAGATGTGGCTGGCTACAGTGGTGTCTAGGGCCAGAGCCACGGGCCAGATCTTGAAAATAATAAATAGAGAAGGAAAAAATCTTTGGGGGTGAGAAACCAGAGCCCTGGAACAATGTATGTGTCCTCTGTAAACAGTTAAGCCAAACCGCTTGTATGCGTCTAGAACAGCTTCCATATTCCTTGTCTTGCGTGGTGCATATCCAGTCTTCCACCGTGGCTGGGAATGCCAGGATTGGATATGGCTGTTGGACCGA
Organism: Saccopteryx leptura; assembly: GCF_036850995.1. Classification (NCBI taxonomy): domain Eukaryota; kingdom Metazoa; phylum Chordata; class Mammalia; order Chiroptera; family Emballonuridae; genus Saccopteryx; species Saccopteryx leptura. Next base: position 380,152,415 of record NC_089503.1, read on the forward strand.
AGTGGAGCCCTCCCATGTCCCTGCCCCTGTGGGTTAGGTTGACCCCAGCCAGCTTGGGAGAGGATGTTCAGAGGCTCCACCCACAACCTTCCCATCACCCTGTCAGCAGCTTGAGGCGGGGCTCCTGGGTATTCAGATGGGGGTGCCAGCTCTCTGCAGCTGCTTTTCCTGGAGGCCCTCACCTCGCCCTCCCCCTGGGCTCCAGGATGGCCTCTTCACACACGTCCTGGCCACGCTCACGTCTGCTCAGATCCCTTCCCCTCAAACCAATGCACATGCTGGGTTCACCAACCTCGCTTCTTCCCGGTGAGCTACTCTGGCCCCATCCCCAGGACTCTGTGCGGGAAACACAGCCAGCTGAAGAGTGGGCCCAGCCCAGCCTGTCTGCCAGCAGTAACCCTGAGCCCTGAGCCGGAGGGGTAGACTGGAAGGTGAGCAACATAAAGGGAGGGAAAGGAGGGCGAGGAGCCCTTGGATGGGGTGCAGGCAGGCGGACACGGAGGACGAGAGGTCAACTCTACCGGGAGAAAATGTATGGAAAATAAGACCCTGGATGGAGTTGACCTCACCTCCCTTCTTTTAGAAGACAGAACATTTTGTTTACATACAGCCATCAGCCCACCCACTTAAAAGGGACAGAATGGAAAATCAGAATGGACAGTGGAAGGTGGGTGTGAACAGGAGGACCAGAATGGGCCCCTTGGCAGTCAGGTTGAAGAACCAAATCAGGTACCAATGATGGAGGTCAGACCCCGTGCCAGCCTCCCTGCCTCAGCTCTTTCAGGCAGTGCACCCCCAGGGAAGTCGGCCCTTCCCCCACCCCCATCACCCCAGCTTCCTCTGCTGCTCTGGCCCAGGTCTGAAGGCCACAGAGGAGACACCCTCAGAGACGGCATGCCAATGCAGAAGGCAGCCCTGGCCCTTGGGACCCTCTCAGGAACTGACACCCCAGAGCCAGCTTGGACCAGATAAACACTGATGGTTTGAGGTGATCTCCTGCACACTGGACACGGCGGGGGGGGGGGGGGGGGTGTACTATAGCTTCTGCCCTGAGGCTGATGTCAGAAAGAGTGGGAGTCTGAGGAATGGGAAGTGGTAGGCCAGAAAGCTCTGAGGTGGGCAGGGCATTCAAAGGCTGCCCTCTGGTGAGGGGTTGGGAATCCTAGCCAGTATGTGAGGTCGGTCTTGCCTCAAGAACATGGTCCAGGGAAGGGGTGGGGAGAGCTTCCCAGGGTCCCTGCGCCCATGGCACGAGGTGTGGTGATGAGCGGGTCTTTGTGGGAACCCTTCCCTTACCAGATTCATCGAGTACCCGATAGCCTGAGCCGTGGGAACCCAAAGGTGGGTGTTCTGGGGTTCTGGGTTAGCGATGGGCAGGAGGGAAGGAAGGGAGACTTGGGGCGTGCAAGAGAGGCCGAAACGAGCTGTGGTGAAGGACACGGGCCCTGATACTCCGCGCCCTGGTGACCAGTCCCTGTGTCGTCCCAGCATCTTTTCTCCTGGAACTTATCTTGCTGGAATATATAGTGCCTCGTCCTTTTCCATCGACAGGAAGTGTGGCTCCCGGTTCAATGTTCCATTCAGCTGTCCCTCCGGGGATGGGAGCCTGGACCCTCTCACTCTGGCTCTGGGGGTGCCCACCCCCCACCCGGACACTCCCTGCCGCACGGGAAACCTGGGGAAGGTCCGTGGGCCTGTCCGGTCTAGACCTGGAGCAGTCTGTGCCAACATGTGGGTGCCCGCGCTGGGGTGGGCCTGCCCGGGATGCCCGCGCCCGCCTCAGGGGCGATCCCGGGGCCGCCAGCAGAAAGAGCGGGGAAAAGAGGAGGCCGGAGGAGCCCCTTCAGGTCGATGTGGTGGACGCCTGGTCCCACCGCACACAGCCCCACCCCGGACCCAGCCCAGGGCTCTCGCCCCGCCCCGAGCACCGGCTCCTCCCCTCGTTCCCTCAGTCCGTCCCTGTCCCCTGGCCTCCTGCTGTGGCCAGTCCCCAGGTCAGTGATTGAGCCTGTTGATGGCCCGCTCCCGGGTGACCTCCAGGGCCTGGTTCCCCGACCGCTTGCGGCTGCTTCGCTTCAGCTTGCACAAGTCCTTGTCAAAAACCTCCCCCGAGCGCAGGGCGGACACCAGGTCGTCGAACTCGCCGCCCTCCTCCAGCGAGCCGCCCGTGTGGACCTTCCGCTGCCGCTGCCACCGCTCCCGCTCCCTCTGCTCCTTCAGCTGCGGGGAGAGGGGGGAGACGCGGGGTGGAGGGGGGAGACGCGGGGTGGAGGGGGGAGACGCAGGGTGGAGGGGGAGACGCGGGGTGGAAGGGGACGCGGGGGGCGGTGGGGGGAGATGCGGGGGGTGGGGGGAGACGCGGGGTGGAGGCGGGAGACGCAGAGGGGGGGGAGACGCGGGGTGGAGGGGGGAGACGCGGGGTGGAGGGGGGAGACGCGGGGTGGAGGCGGGAGACGCGGGGTGGAGGGGGGAGACGCGGGGTGGAGGGGGGAGACGCGGGGTGGAGGCGGGAGACGCAGAGAGGGGGGAGACGCGGGGTGGAGGGGGGAGACGCGGGGTGGAGGGGGGAGACGCGGGGTGGAGGCGGGAGACGCGGGGTGGAGGGGGGAGACGCGGGGTGGAGGGGGGAGACGCGGGGTGGAGGGGGGAGACGCAGAGAGGGGGGGAGACGCGGGGTGGAGGGGGGAGACGCGGGGGGTGGGGGGAGACGCAGAGAGGGGGGAGACGCGGGGTGGAGGGGGGAGACGCGGGGTGGAGGGGGGAGACGCAGAGAGGGGGGGAGAGGAGGGGAGACGCGGGGTGGAGGGGGGAGACGCGGGTGGAGGCGGGAGAACGCAGAGAGGGGGAGACGCGGGGTGGAGGGGGATACGCGGGGTGGAGGGGGTAGACGCGGGTGGAGGCGGGACAGACCGGGGGTGGTGAGGGGGGAGACGCGGGGTGGAGGGGGGGAGACGCGGGGTGGGAGGCGGAGAC